>NW_006408597.1:2005715-2032249 GCF_000296735.1 Chrysochloris asiatica
ATGGACTCAAGCATGGCAACAGTAGTGAGGTTGGCCCAGGATCGGGCAGTGTTTCGTTCTGCTGTGCATAAGGTCGCTATGGGTCGGTACCGATTCGATGGCACCTAACAACAACAATCTTTTTGATGTGTCTCTTGTAGACAGCATATGGAAGGATCCTGTTTTCTTATCCACTCTGTTTCTCTGTCTCTTGATTGGTGCATTAACCCATTTACTTTCAGTGTAATTCTTAGTCCTGGTGTGGCGCTGTGGGCTTTTGCGTCACACTGCCAAGTCGTTTGAACTACAAGGTCAGTGGTTCAAGCTCACCAGCTGCTCCTTGGAAACCTATACAGGGTCGCTACGGGTCAGAATCAACTCAACAGCACTTAACAAGAACAACATGAAATGACTGCTGTCATTTTACTGTGGGTTTTTTTGTTGCTGTTCCACATACTTTTCTGTACTGAGTTCATTTTGTTGGTGGATTTTCTTTTCATTTTTATAATTTTAAATTTTAAATTTCAAATCTTTCTTATTTTCCTATTTATTTTGATGTGCAGATGTATTAATTTTCTTTGAGGTTACCATGTAATTTATTTATTTTTCTTTATTTAAAATAGTTGGTTTTATCTTGAAATCTATTTGACCTCCTTGACGTCTGGAAATTCTGTATCTACACCATTCCCACTTTTTGCTTTGTAGTTGACTTCATTATAAAATGATATCTCTGGTTCTCTATTTTTAGTCTTGTAGATTGGTTTCACTTTAAATATTTCTATATCTGGACTGAGTTCTAGGTGGTGAACTCAAGAATGGTTATCTCAGATTGCTGTCTGCTATTGTTGGATCTAAGTCCAAAGAACACTCCTTAGCATTTCTTTTTCTTTTTGTAAAGTTGATCTGGTCATTACAAATTAATTTACATTTATCCAGAAACATCCTAGTTTCACTGAGTATTTGAGGAACAGCTTTGCTGGGTATATGATGCTTGACTGGCAAGAATTTTGTCCTTTCAGAGTTCTGTATATGCCTTCTTGCCTGTATGGTTTCTGCTGAGAAATCAGTGTGTATTCTTATTGCTCCTTTGTAGGTAACTTTGTTGCTCCCAAGCTGCTCTCAGGATTCTTTCCTTGTCTTTAGTTTTGGAAAGTTTTATTATGATATGTCTTGGTAATTTTCTCTTGCGATCTATCTTGTTTGGGGTTCATTCGGCTTCTTTTATATTTCTTTTCTTTCATGATGTTAGGGAAGTTTTCTTCCAACAATTCTTTGACAATTTTTCTCTGTGTTTTTTATTGTTTCTTCCTGTTATGGAATTCTGATCATTTATAAATTGTTCTTCTTCATGGTATCCCACATAACTCTCAGATTTTCTTCAAATTTGTCCTTTTTTGATTGCTCTTCTAGCATACTAGTATTGAGAGATTTATCTTCAAGCTCACTAATTTGGGCTTCCATTGCTTCGAATCTACTCCTTTGCTTCAATGTACCATCCATTTCTAAAATCTTAGTATTAATCTTCTGGATTTCTAACTGCAGGTTTTGCATAGTTTCAAATTTTGTATTTATTTTGGCTGTTTGTTCTTGTAGTGCCTTCCTCAATTCTTCTACAGTTTTTTGTTTTCTCCTTGTTCTCTCAGTTCTTTGAAGGTATCTAAATATCAGTCTTTTGAATTCTTTTTCAGTTAGTTCCATTATCTTTTCTTCCTTAGAAATGCTTTCTGGCTCCGTATCTTGGTCATTTGTACATTTAAGTCATTCTTTCTTGTTTCTTTGTGTGAGATAAAATAGTCTGCTATCTCTGGGACAATGTGGGGTTGTTAAATTTGTTTTTAACTGATGATGGTATGTTAGGCTTTCACCAACTATCTCCTGTGGGTATAGTTAGAGAATAGAAGCATGTATACTATTCTGCTTTGCCATTCATGCACCTCAATGTATGGTGGGTTTGGCTGGTGTTGGCTACTATCTATCATTGATTGGATGGCATAGGAGCTGGTATTGACTTTTGCCCAATGGGGAGCTGCAAAGGGTATGGTTGTGGCTTGGCTGTATGGGCACAGTTGCTGCTTCCTTTTCAATCACCTGTGGGACTCTACTCTGCCAGGCCACTTTCTATTGCCAAAGACTCAAATAAAAGATACTCACCAAACAAAATACATAAATGGCCATAAAAATACATAGAAAGATACTAAAAGGCATGCCATAACAGAAATACAGAACATAATCACAATGAGATGCCACTTCACACCCATTAGGATAATGATAACCAAAAAAAAAAAAAAAAAACCCACCTATATAGGGGTTCCAAAGAGTGGCTGGTGGGTTTGAGCCGCTGACCTTGAGGTTCAAACTAACCTCGCAGTTTAGCACATTATCCATCAGCACCACTATGAGGGAATTGAAAATATCATGGCTTAGGTCACGAACACCTTAGTCCTCAAAATGACATCTTTGCTTTTTAATATATTATTTTAAATATGAGTATTTTTATTTTTGAAAACTTTTTATTGTGAATTGGGTTAATGTTTACAGAGCAGATCAGTTTTCTATTCAACAATGCTTTTAAAGAGGTATTTTGTAGCAGACTGCTCAATATAACACATCATTTGATTTCTTGACTTCTGTTTTCACAGACACTGATTATGGATCCAACTAAAATGAAATCCTTGTCAAGGGCAATCTTTTCTCTATTTATCACCATATTGCTTATTGATCCAGTTGTGAGGATTTCTGTTTTCTTTACATTGAGGTATATGTAATCTTTTAAGTTTGTAGCCTTTGATATTCATCAGTAAATACATCTTCCTCACTTTCAGCAAACAAGGTTGTATCTATTGTGTTATAAACAAGGTTGAATCTTCCCTCAATCTTGATGTCACATTCTTCTTCATATAATCCAGTTTCTTAGATTATTTCAATGATGTTCCTCATTCAATGATGTAGCTCTAAATCTGGCTTGTCCTCTTCTAAATCTGGCTTGAATTTCTGGTTTGTCGATGTTCTGCTGTAAACATTTTAAAGTTATCTTCAGCAAATTTTACTTGAGTATGATATTAATGATACTGTTCAATAGCTTCCATGTTTTGTAGGATCACCATTCTTTGGAATGAGCATGAATATGGATCTCTTCTTAGTTAAGCTGCCTTCCAAATTCCCTGTCAAAGATATCTGTTTGCTGAAACATCTCAACTGGCATTCCATCAACTCCTGGAGCCTTGTTTTTTGCCAATGCATTCGATGAAGCCTGGACTTCATCAATATCATCAGTTCTCGTTCATATTACCTCCTGAAATGGTTGAATGTCAACCAATTCTTTTCAATACAGTGATTTTGTGTATTCCATCTTTATATATATATACACAAACACACACACATACATATGTATAAATACTTCCTGTGTCATTCAATATTTTGCCCATAGAATTCTTCAGTATTGTAATCTAAGACTTGAATTTTTTTCCCTTCAGTTCTTTCACCTTGAGAAATGCAGAACATGTTCTTCCCTTTTGGTTTTCTAACTTAAGGTCTTTGCACATTTCATTATAATACTTTACTTTGCCTTCTCCAGCCACCCTTGGCAATCTTCTGTTCAGTTCTTTAACTTCATCACTTTTCCAGTTGTTTTTGCTTCTCTATGCTCAAGAACAATTTTCTGACGTCTACTTTGGTCTTTTGTTTCTTTTTAATGACCTGTTGCTATCTTCATATGATGTCCTTGATGCCATCCCATCAATCTTCTGACCTTTGGTTGTTATTGTTCAATTAGTTAAATCTATTTTACGGTGGTCTTTAAATTCAGGTGGAGTCGACTCAAGGTCATAATTTGGCTCTTATGGACTTGTTTTAATTTTCTTCAGTCTCAACTTGAACTTCATTCATGTCATTAAGGTCAACTCTACTTTGAGGAAGCAACTCGTTACCAATCATATTGAGTGCCTCCCAGGGAATCATGTTCCAGAACTATATCAATGTTCTGCTGCTGTTCAAAAGGTTTTCACTGGTAAAAGTTTTAAGAAGTAAATCACCAGGTCCTTCTTAATCTTAGTTTAGAAGCTGTGCTGAAACCTGTCAATCATGAGTGACCCTGCTGGTATCTGAAGTACTAGTGGCATAGCTTCCAGTATCACAGCAACATGCAAGTCACCACAGTATGACACACTGGCAGAGGTATAGTGGAGGCTCTAACAGTCACATCAAATTGATCATGTATGTGAAATCTCAGACCACATGTCTTTAAATGATGCTATCCTTGATGAATTTTCAACACCTCAAGATAAATGAACAATATATTTGAAGAAAGTCAATGTGGTATTCTTATCCACTTATTTGATAGAAAGAATCTTGTTATTTATTTTGCAGCAAGAACCATCATTTTTGCTAAAAGAATACATCATAGTAGCATATATCCTTTTAGCCAAAATTTACTTGATGAAAGGAGTTTGGACCTTTTAAATCTTCTATTAAAATTTCTAAGAAGTTGTTTTTCCACAATTCCTTTATTTTTACTTCTCTAAATTATTCACAAAGTTACTTTAAATTTTAAAATAAAAGAATCCACTGGACCCAAACCATACACAGTGAAGACTACTTTCTGGTACATTAAAGGTTAAGAAAGTTAAAAGGTAAGCTATACAAGAATTTTACAATACATATAACGGACAAAGAACTGGTGTCTAGATTATACAAAGGGGCTTCAAACAGTTTATGGGAAAATGTTATGAAAAAATAATGGAATCTTTCCACAAAATTTTAGAAGTCCTGTATAAAGAACTCTAACAAATCAATTAAGAACAAACAGGCAACCCAACAGAACAATAGGAAAAAGAATCAACATTTCATAAAAGAAGAATTCCAACTGACCAAAATAAACTGGAAGAGTTCCATCCCAATGTAAATGCAAATTAAAACCATACTGCAATAACAAAATATTCATCACGACTGCTAAAAATCTGAAGTGTAACAAATACCAAGTATTGACAAGGATGTGAAAAAAACTGGAAACCCCAAGCACTACAGGTTGCTAAACTCAAGGTGAGCAGTTTGAAACTACCAGCTGTTCTGTGGGAGAAAGATCAGGTTATCTCCTCCCCTATAAAGATTTACAGTCTTAGAAACCCTATACAGGTCACTCACTATGAGTATAAATCGACTCCAAGGCACACCACCACCACCACCACCACCACAGATCAGGGTATAAAGTGAAACCACCACTTTGGAAAATGTTTGACAATTCTATCCGAGCAGAGCAGACTCAATAATCAAGCAATTCCAATCCTTAGTATATACTCAACAAAATTAAATGCATAAATGCACAACCTTTAGATATGAATCTAAAGGAATACACACAACACCAAAAACACAAAGCAATGGTTTTCATAAAAAAACCAAAAAACTTAAATGACCATCAATATTAATACAGATAAACAAATTGTGGTATATTCATACAATAAAATACTGTACAGGAATAAGAATAAACAAACTACTACTACATACAACATGGATAATTTTCACAATAATAAAAGATGCCAGATTTAAAAAAAACACATACAATATGATTCCATTTATTTAAAGTTCAAAAACTCCTATGGTGAAAAGGATAGTGATTATCTTTACAGTGAAGAAAGATGACTGAGAAAGGGCATAATGGGGCCTTCTCAGACACTAATAATTACTATTTCTCTGTATGAATAGTGGCAGCCTGGGTGTGTCAATGTGGAAATTCACTAAGCTATACATTTATAATTGCACGCTTCTCTGCATGCTGCCTTCTATAAGTAAGTTTTATTACTGAAAATTATAAAAGTTTTGGGAAAGTAAAGTCTACTGATAAAGACACTGAAAGATATACTGAAGTAGTGGTTGCCTGGAAGACAGAGTGAATTCCATAACAGACACACACAGACACACACATACACAGTTTCAAAAAGCTGCTTCAACAGCTCAACAATGTGATATGCTATTGATATGATACCAGTTTTGTCGCTTGACTTTTTGGATACCTTCAGTTTTTAAAAAAGCAGACTAAACTGGGATTTTAGTAAAAAAAAAAAAAAATCAAAGCAATTACAATATTTTATAGTATGTTATTAGAAAACCACTTACTTGTATTCTCAATTCTTTTTTCCCTACCAAGTATTGCTTAAGGAAAAAAAGAAGTGGCTCACTGTATCAGTTATGTGTTTATAGTAAAATCTGAATATAAGAAGCTCACCTTTCTTTAGTAACATGAATTATTCTTACATCAATCTCTTTTACTCTCTAACTAGCTTTCCACTGATATATACATATATATATATATATATATATATTTTTTTTTTTTTTTTTTAACCTAAACATCCAAGTCATAAACTTGTAATAGTCATAAACAGTACTTTATATGAGCCAAGTGGCAAAAGAAGTAGAAGGGTAGTAGAAATATAGCAATGATATAAGCTAACCTGAGGAATGATTTTTAAAACACGATGGATAATGTGAATAGGATCTAGTTCAAGGGAAAAAAAGCCATCTGTATCAAAGTTGCAGGTAAAACCCAGAGAGGGAGAGGGTCTGTGTGCTGACGACGGGAGGACAGGCTTGTAGGGTATACCCTTTGGCTGATTGATGGTTCATGGAGGGGACTGTAACCATAGCAATGAAACGATATATGATAGGATGAATGTAAAGCTAATGTTCTCCCATGTAAACTATCACATAATTCACAATAAAACATTAAAAAAAAAAAAAAAAGCTGCAGGTAAAAAAGCTGGAGAAGGATATATTTCACATAAAACAATATGGTCAATATTAAAGATCTCTGCAGGCTAGAATGATGGCTCACACCTAACTAGATGAAATGTGAAGACAAATGTAAAGTTCAAAACTAGAAAAAGAACAAGAACAGCAGCAAACAATTTTTAAAAGCTGTGCCAGTTCACAGTGCATGTGAAAACCATCTAGGTAAGACAAGTTGGTGCTCAACTCAACGTGAGTCAACCACAAAAGCCCCCTCCAAAAAACCCAAAGGCAACCTGGTAAGCTTTTTTGTTGCTGTTAAGTGCCATCAAGTCAATTCTAACTCATAGCAACCAGCTGGTGGGTTTGAACCACTGACCTTGTATTTAGCAGTTCAGTGCTTCTCCTATAGCACCACACCAGAACTCCTGTTACACTTTATAAGTACATTATTTACAACAATTAGTAATAGGCCTATGCTCCTCTGCATCGGAAGTAAATGTTTATTCTTCAGGAGACTGGAAAACCAAAGGCCTCTCAAAGGATAGTGAGTAGTGGGAAGAAGCTAGAAGAAAAGAGGAATTTGAGTTTATGTGAGAACTCATTTGCTGTTGCTCCTTTCTAGAGGAAGATCTAGAATAAACAGGTAGAAGTTAAGGCAACAATTTAGATTTCATGTAAGCAATAAACTTTCTAGAAAACTGTCAATGCCTTACACCTCAGTTCCTTATTGCAGAGTTCAAGCAGAATTCATCAACTACTTGTCACGGGAAGAACAATGAATTCAAAAGTTAACAAGAAGGTCTGGCCTCGGATTCTAATCCCATCTCAACCATTCAACAGTTATGCCATCTGGGGCAATTTATTTATATTGATAACCACTTTAAATCTCAGCTTTTCTTATTTGCCTCATGAAATTACTCATGCAAGGAGCAAATAAGGTAATAAATATGTGCACGACTCAGCATGACAAACTAAAATGCAATACAAATGTGAGTTGTTGTTGAAGAGATAATTACTAAAATCTTTTCCAACAAAGAGATTATTAACTGTTAAACTGAAGGGGGAATAAAAGAGAGAGAGAGAGAGAGAAAATAGGGATTACCTATTTTAAAGCTATGGTTTGGAAGGCAAAGAAGAGAAAAATTAGGGAGCAGGAAATTTATGTTTTAGAAAGTTTTAAGAATATACTTAACCAACAGCCTGTTAGTCACTAGATCTAAGGTCAACAGTCATCACATCTAAAGTTAGTCATCAAAATATATATATAAATAAATAAAGTTAGTCATCAGATCTAAAAGGCTCCATCCAAGATAAGTAGGAATTCGAATATAAAAGATACACCTACTGAAAAGAGAAATAGTTCTACAACAATAGGAAGAAACCTTTAACACACCACTTTTGACAAAGGACAGACTAAAAAACTCAACAAAAATATAGAATATCGAAATAATACAATCAACCAAGCAACCTCATAGGCTTACATTCAGAAACATCGACAGACTACAAAGCATCTTCTTCGATTTTAACACCAAATGAAAAATCAGTAATAGACCAAGCAGGGGTACAAAATTAAATGCATGGAAAATATTATAAAAATTACACTGCAACAAATTTGGAAATCTACAAGAAATGGTAGGTAGAAACTCACTACTTACGCTACACATATAGAAAGAAAAATCTAAACAGATCCATAATAAAGAGGAAAAAATTGAAGATGTCATTTAAAAAATAAATAAACTCCCAACAACAAAAAATGTCCAAGCCCAGATGGCTTCACTGGAGAATTTTATCAAACATTCACAGAAGAGTTGACATCAATTCTACTCAAATTATTCCAATACACATAAATGGAAGGAATACTCCTTAATTTGTTCTGTGAAACCAGCATAACCTTAATACCAAAGCCAAGCAACATAACCACAGAAAATTACAGACCAATATCCTTCATGAATACACACAAATTCTCAACAAAATTCTATGCAACAAAATAGATTAGTATATATATAAAAAAAGAGAATGCATTATGATCTGGTAAGATTCATACTAGAGATGCAAAGAGAGGTGAACACTAGAAAATCAATCAATATAATTAATTTACCACATAAATAAAACAAAGGAAATGAATAACATGATCATCTCAATCAACGCAAAAAAGGCATTTGATAAAATCCAGCATTCTTTTTTTAAAAAACTCTCAGCAATATAATTAAGAGCATAGAAGTAAAGTCCTGGTGTGGCGCTGTAGGATAAGCACTGGACCACAAGGTTGGCAGTTAAGACTCACCAGCCACTCCTCAGAAACCCTATACAGGGTCACTATGAGCCAGAACTGACTCAATGACACTTAACAACAACATGTAAATATTTTTCTCAACAGAGATTCAAAGCATTTTCCTTGAGAATGGGAACCAAAGATGCCCATTATTATCACTTTTACTTAATATTGTAATGGAAATTCTAGCCAAAAAAAGAGAAACAATAGGTATCCCAATTGGTAAGGAAGAAGTAAAACTATCACTATTAGAATGTTACATGATGGGGCACTAGAAGATACACACCAGACTGGTAGCCACAAGGTTGATGGTTCAAACCCATTAGTTGTTCCTTAGAAACCCTATGCAAGATGGCTATGAATCGGAACCGACTCAATGGCACTTAACAACAACATGTATACATACAGGGAATCCTAGTGAGGCACTGTAGTATAAGCACTGGACTGCAAAAGTCAAGGTAAGCAGTTCAAACTCACCAGTCAGTCGCTTCTTGGAAACTCTATACAGGGTCACTGTAAGTCAGAACTGACTCAACTGCATTTGACAACAACAACACATACAAAATCCCAGAGATTCCACAAGAAACTTACTGTAACTAACAGAAAGATTCAAGTGTCAGATTATAAAACCAACATAAACACTAACAAGGAAAACCAAGAAAATAAAACCATTCATTTGCTGTTGTTGTTAAGTGCCATCTAGTCAATTCCGACCCACAGTGACCCTGGATAGGGTTTCCGAGGAACAGGTGGTGAACTTGAACCGCCGACCTTGCAGTTCAAACAGCTTTGCAGTCTGGCACATTAACCCACAGCGCCACACCAGGACTCCTAGCCCCTAAAAGAAATACATGTTGTTGTTGTTGTTGTTATGTGCCGTGGAGTCAGTTCTGACTCTCAGCAATCCTGAAAAGGGTTTCCGAGGCTGTAAATCTTTACAGGAGCAGAAAGCCTCATGTTTCTCCCGCAGAACAGCTGGTAGTTTCGAACTGCTGAGCCTGATTCGTAACCACTACACTACCAGAGCTCCTTATAGAAATACATACCTAGGAATAAATCTAACCTGGCCTGTAAAAGACAAGGAAAACTACACAACACTACTGCATAAAAACAACCTATTGTTCAGGGACTGCAGGACTTAAGAGTGTGAAAACAGCAGTATTACCCAAAGCAACCCACAGATTGCTGGTGTGATGCTATAGGATAAGCACTGGACTGCTAACCACAAGGTGGCACTTCAAACCCACCAGACACTCCTCAGAAACCCTATATAAGGTCTCTGTGAGTCAGAACCAACTCGACGGCACTTACCAACAACAGCCCAAAGCAACCTATAGATACAATGCAATCCTAATCCAAATCCCAACATCCTTTAGCTGATGTTGGTAAGAGTCATAAAATTAGTTCCAACTCATAGGGACCAACAAAACAAATACATTACATGGTCCTGTGCCATTCTTTCATGAAATGGAAAAACTTAATCTCCAACTTTCTGTAGAAAAGACAGAGGCCCCAAATAGCTAAAGCAATACTGAAGAATAACAAAGTAGAAGGCCTCACCCAACCTAATCTCAGAACTTCCTCTGTTGCTGTTGTTAAGTGCCTTCAAGTCGGTTCCAACTCACAGCCACCCTGTACAGGGTTTCCAAGCAGCAACTCCCAACCTAGTGGTTCGCAGTCCAGTGCTGACCTACAGCGCCACACCAGAAGTCCCAGAACCTCCTATACAGCCACAGTAATCAACACAGTCTGGTACTACTGACACAATGACAAACACATAGAACAATGCAACAGACCAGAGAACCCAGGGTAAATCCATCCAGATACACAGTTGATCTTTGACAAAAGGTCAAAGTCCATTTAATGGGGAAAGGGCAGTCTCTTTAACAAACAAAACTGGATTTCCATTTGCAGAAAAATGAAATAGGGACAATACTTCACACCAGCCATAAGAACTAAAAATGGATTAAAGACCTAAATGTTTATAATTTACCTAAAACTATAAAGTTCCTCCACCACTTGTCTGTCAGTTTGCCGTACTGTGGTGGCTTGTGTTTTGCTGTGATGTTGGAAGTTGTATCACCAGGGTCACCCACTGTGGACAGGTTTCAGTTGAGTTTCCAGACTAAGACAGATAGATTGTTAAGTGCCAGTGCTGTTGAGTCGGTTCCGACCCATAGCGACCCTGAACAGGGTTTCCGAGGCTGTAAATCTTTACGGGAGCAGAAAGCCTCATCTTTCTCCCGCGGAGCAACTGGTAGTTTCTAACTGTTGACCTTGACAGATCGATTAGGAAGAAGGAAAGGTAGACTATTTCTGAATATACAGCGAGGGCTGGAGGACGACTCATTTAACAAACCTGCAATACACAGATGATACAACTTTGCCTGCTGAAAGTGAAGAGGACTTAAAATACTGATGAAGATCAAAACCCATAGCCTAGCATGGGTTGCACATTAATGCAAAGAAAACAAAAATTCTCACTGCTGGGACAATAAATAACACCATGATAAATGAAGAAAAGACTGAAGTTGTCAAATCTTCATTTTGTTTGGACCCACTATCAGCACTCATAGAAGCAGCAGTCAAGAAATCAAAAGACACACTGCATTAGGCAAATCTCTGCACAAGACCTCTTTAAAGTGTTCAAGAGCAAAGTTGTCAGGTTGAGGACTAAGGTGCTCCTGATACAAACCATGGTATAGTTTCATACACATGTGAAGCTGGACAACGAAGGGAGGTCGCAGAAGAATTGATGCATTTGAGCTATAGTGTTGGAGAAGTATATTAAAAGTACTATGAACTGCCAGAACAAACAAATCTGTTGGAAGAAGTACAGCCAGAGTTCTCCTTAGAAGAGCCAGGATGATGAGACTTCTCTCTTACTTCGGACATATTACCAGGAGGAACCAGCTCCTAAAGAAGGACATCATGATTGGTAAAGTGGAGGGTAAGTGAGAAAGAAGAAGACCCCAGGAGATGGATTGGCATAGTGGCAGCTGTAATGATCTCAAGACCAGCAATGATTATGAGGGGTGCAGGACCAGACAGTGTTTCGTTCTATTGTACATAAGGTTGCTATGAGTTGGAATCGACTCGACGATGATACCTAATAACAACATAACGTTCTTGGAAGATAACAACGGGCCAAATGGAGAGATGCTAATTTTTCACCCAAATACACCATCAAACACAACTAGAAACGCACAAGCAACAAAGAATAAATTAAATAACTGGGACCTCCTAGAAATTGAATATTGTACTTTATCAAGAGTATCTACAGACTGTGGGAAATTTTTTTGGTAATGACATATCTGACAAGGATCTCGTCTCTAAAACATAAAGAAAACTTCAATAATTCAAAATCAAACAAAATGGCAAACAATCTAACTCATAGCAACCCTGTAGAGGGTTTCTAAGGCTTTAAATCTTCACAGCAGCAGAAAACCTTATCTTTCTCCTACAGGGCAACTGGTGGTTCAAACTGTGGACTTCATGGTTCGTAATCCAGTTTTTATCATATGGAGCCACAATGCTCATACACAGTTTTGAGGGAGCTTCAAAAAACGTGTGGAAAAATGACATCTAAAGACAACGGAATTTTCCCAAGAAATTTCTGAAGCCTTCTCATATAGTAAAGTACATAGAAAACACAGTTATGGATACATCCTAGACATTATCAAAACAACTTGTGGGATTCGTTTCCTGGGATTTAAAGACTCTTGGGAGAAACTAGTTCTTAACTTGGTTTATAAAGAAATGAAGAAAATGATCTATGCCTTAATTTGTTGAGCAGTGTTTGGGGTATTAAAGAAAAAAACTCAAGGAAGTAACTGTCCACATGATTAACTGCCAAGAATGTGATGGTGTCCAGCTACCACAACTGACCTTTCTAACTAGGGAAACAATGCTGTTAAGTGCTGTAGAGTCAGTTCCGACTCATAGTCACCCTGTATAGGGTTTCCAAGGAACAGTTGGGGGGTTTGAACCACCAACCTTTAGGTTGGTAGTCCAGTGCTGATCTTACAGTGTCACACCAGGACTCCATGGACACAAGTGTTGTTGTTGTTCTTGTTAAGTGTCGTCGAGTCAGTTCCGACCCATAGCAATTCTGTATAGGGTTTCTGAGGCATGGCTGGTGAGCTTGAACTGCCAACCTTGCAGTTCAAACCCACTTTGTAGTCTAGCGCATTAACCCACAGCACCACTTCAGGACTCCGAAGGACACAACAGAATAAAAAGCAATTTTTTTTTTTTAAAAAGGACATACGGGGCTGAGAGAGCCTAGAGGAACCCCTGAGACTAGCACCCTAAGATCCCCTTTTAACTGGAACTGATGCTGCTCCCAGAGGCTACCTTTCAGCTGTAGGATAAAACACTTAACGTCAAGGTCGGTGTGAGCCTCTTAGTTTGGCAGTTTAAACTCACCAGCTGCTCTTTGGAAACCCTATACAAGTTCGCTATCAGTCACAAGTGCCATCTTAACGCGACAGCACTTAACAACAACAATATAAAACAAAAACTAGTCAACATTTACCTAAAAGCAAAGATGTGATGGCAAGGATGGACAGGGAAATAGTGGAGGGGTAGAAATATAAGAAACACATTGCAGAGACTACCCAAAGTCATAGAACAATCTGCATGTGAATTATTGAATGGAAGTCTAATTTGCTGTGTAAACTTTCCCTTAGTACACAGTATCTTTTTTAAAAATACACCTGAGTCTCTTCATGAGTATAAGATGAGAATTAAAGAGGCTTGGAATCACTTAGTCCAGTGGACTAATGAAACCAGTGAACATCAGTCTCCACGACTCTGAGAGCAGAAGAACTAGATGTTGCCTGGCTACCACTACCAACTGCTCTGAAAGGGATCCCAGAAAGAGAGGCAGAACATGTGGAACAAAACTCAAAATTGTCTTAAAAAAGACCAGACTGACTGATCAGAAGTGACTGGAGGAACCTGAGACTATGGTCTTCAATCACCCTTCAGGTATGGAAGGAACTCACGCTCATGACTTGACTTTCAGTCAAAGGTATACGGAGGACAACAGCATTATTAAGGTATGCTTACTATGAATGACAGAACATTCAATCATTGAAAATCAATGGGGCAACATATACCTAAGGACAAAGTTGAGAAGGGATGGGAAGGTGGGTGGAATGGAAATACGAACCACAGGGAGGAAGTAGGATTGCAATCATTGAGATGAAGCTAGGTATATGATTTGTTCAATGTAAAACTGATGATCTTCTAGAAAACATAGGGGAAAAGCTTCAAGACTGTATTTTGACAATGGAGTCTTATCTATAATACCAAAAACACAAACATAAAAGAAAAACGGATAAATTGACTTCTATCAAAATCAACAACTTTTGGGTATCAAAGAACTTTATGAAGAACAGAAAGAGTCAACTTCCAGAATGAGAAAACTTTTGGTAATCACATACCTAATAAGTGTTTAATATCCAGAATACTTAAAGAACTGCTACAACTCAACAATAAAAAGATAAACAACCCAATTAAAAACAGGCAAGAACTTGAACAAGCATTTCTTCAAGCAAGATTTACAAATGGTTGATGAAAGTCCATGAATATATGTACTCAACATCAGTAGTTGAACATATCCGTTGTTGTTAAGTGTCGCTGAGTCAATTCCGACCCATAGTGACCCTGTATAGGATTTCCGAATAGCTGATGAGCTTGAACTGCCGACCTTGCAGTTCAAACAGCTTTACAGTCTGGCGCATTAACCCACAGCGCCACACCAGGACTCCAAAACCAGCAAATCAAAGCCACAATGAAATACCACTTCATATACAACAGGGCGGCTACTACAAAAAGCAGAAAACCAAGGGCTGGTAAGGGTGTGAAGTGATTGCAATCCTTGTGCACTGTTGGTGAAAATGTAAAATTGAGTGGATGTGGCAAACACACAGTTGGAAGGTGCCTCAAAAATACAGAATTACCGTATCTCCCTAAGAAGCCCTGGTAGTACCTCATGGCTGGTAACCAAAAGGTTGGTGTTTAAAACAGCCCGTGGCTCCACAGGAGGAAAAACCTCATGGTCTGCTCCTATGTCATCAAATTGGTTCCAACTCACAGTGACCTTGTATAGGACTTCCGAGGAGCAAATAGTGAATTTGAACCGCCAACCTTGCAATTCAAATGACCTTGTAATCCAGTGCATTATCGTACAGTACCACACCAGGACTGTAAAGATTATAGCCTAGAAAACCTATGGGGAGTTCTCTTTTGTGACATAGGGTTAATATGAGTTGAAAATCAAGTCAACGGCACCTAACAATAACCATATGACCCAGCAATCCCACTCCTAGATGTACACCCAAAAGATATGAAAGCAGGGATGCAAACAAATACATGTATACAAATGTTCGCTGCAGCTTTATTCATAATAGCCAAAAGGTGGAAGCAATCTAAGTGTCCATTAATAGGTGAATGGACAAACAAAATGTGGCATATGTACACCATGGAATACTACGCAGCCATAAAGAGAAATGAAATCATGATACATGCTGATACGGATGGATCTTAAAAACATCATGCTAAGTGAAATAAGTCAAACGCATATGGATATACTGCATGATACCACTTACAAGAAATATCTAGAACAAGCAAATGCACAGAAACAAAATTTTATTAGTAGTTACAGGGGAGTGAGGAGAGGACATGGAGAGTAATTGCTTAAGGGGTACTGAGTTTCTGTTTGGAGTGATGAAAACCTTTTGGGAATGGTGATGATGGCTGGATAACATGGTAAATGTAATTAATGTTACTAAACTGTACACTTAAAAATGGTCACAATGGCTAATATTTTTGTCACAGTAATTTTTTAAAAAATACAAATTTCAAATAAATCAAAACTACAAGGTATATATATAATCACTAGCAGCATGAATATTACTGATTCATAACATTAAAACAGTATTTTTCTCTGGGGGCCCCCACAGACTCAGTCTGCCTGATTGTGGACTGGGGTTTAACTCTCCCAGTCACACAACCTTGAGCAAGTTCTCTATTCCTCTCAGCCTTAGTGTAAGGAAGAATGGAGAATGATAATCTGCCTTCACAGACAGGTACAGAAGACTACATGAGACTAAAGCCTCTAGTAAGACTTCTGGTACACAGAATTCATGTTATTGCCTTTATCTTCTCTTAGCTTTGATTTTGAACAGAGTTTTGTGTCACATTGTTTACAGAATTATAAACCTACAGAGTATATATCTTGTTTTCAAATGCTAAAATCAAGTTTAAATTTAAAATGATCATGCAGATCCATGAAACTGAGATGGAAAACTAACCACCAATATACTGATAAGTGTAAGAAGCAAGTTACAAGAGAATATACTCAGTACAATCCTATTTTTATGACACACATAAAACAGTAATTATTGCCAGATGGTGGAAACAGGTGACTTTCACTTTTTCCTATACTTTCCTGGAATGTCTGAGTTTTGTATAATGAGTATTTCTTTCTACTAGAATTTCCAATTAGAAAATAATCTGATTGAAAATATTTTTCTATAGGAAAATTAGCTGGGGAGAAAAACATTTTTATAAACTTGGAAAAATTAATTTAACATTTTTATGAAAGGCATGAAGAAAAAATTAAGTATACTAATTTGGGTCTGTTTATTTTCTAAATAAAATTGTGGCTTAGAAAAAAAGAGAAATATTCCCTGAGGACAATATAAATATAAACTCCAGGGATTTGTTCTTTTATATTAATGACTAACTATCTCCAGGGCCTGCCACAGAATAAGAACTTAGTAAATATTTCCTGGAAACGGATAAAATAAAAGTTTTATTTACCTTACACTAAATTGATTTGCTTTGTATCCCTATAATATTGGCTTACTCATCTTTAACCTAAATAGCCAGCGTATTATTTAACAAATAGTAGTCACCAATTCAATTGTCTGCCATATATATGCAAAGCAAAATAAAATAGCACATTTAACAAAAATTACTTTTGAAGCTGTAAAATCAATAAGAATTTGGTAAGTATTACTCTTAAACACTAATATATTCATTCTGGACTTAACTTCAACATTTCATGCAAGATAAAAGGCAAGGACATCAAAGAAATGGGGGAATCTCCACTTTTAGGTTTAATTATGTCTAATAAACTAAAAATACTAACACAATTAATTTTTAACCAGGAATGTATATATAATAGTATAAAAAAGAGAATATAAAATTGTATAAATGCAACTTTTTAGATAATCAAGGCCTATGAAGCCTAAATCAACAAAATAATGAAACCAAAAGAAGACCTACCTTGGACCTCTTGGACCTTCCAAGTAACTGCTTCTAGGAGGATCTGGAAGTAGTCCACCAGACCTCATTGGCATGTCCTTGACTGCAGGTGAAACAGCTGAAGATTCCCCAAGTCCTTGCTCAGATGAGAATGAACCGTATGGCAGAGAAGACTTATTCAGAGGAACTTTAGAATTCACTTGATCTGATGGGCCAATAGCTGACTGCATTGAAGGATGGTAAGTTGAGGGTGGGGCTGAACCAAAAGACACAGGAGTAGGAAGCAGTGCTGGTCTAGGTTTCTCTGGACCTTGCGAGCTCTGAGAACTAGAAGCTGGTGGAACTGGGGCTGTTGTTAACTGAGGAGGCATCCCTTGTGGAACTCCAGGGGGAGGTATACCTGGAGGAGGTGTGGCTGAAGACATCGGTGGAAGGGGCATAACAGGTGGAGGTGCTGTTGAAGAGAGAGATGGTGGGGGTAGAACTGGTGGTGGCCCTGTGGAAGAGAGGGAAGGTGGAGGGAGACCTGGTGGTGGTCCTGTAGAAGAGAGAGATGGAGGCATCCCTGGTGGGGGCACAGAGGTTGGCAAAGAAGGTGGCATCACAGGTGGGGGCATGCCAGGTGGTGGCACAGTAGCAGGGAGGGCTGGGGGCATCACTGGAGGTGGCAATGATGGAGGCAATACTGGAGGGGGCATTGTTGGTAGAGGTGGAGGCATCTGAGAATATGGACCAAAAGGAGGAGGCATTGACATGTTCCCCATATACTGATTCTTCATGTTCTGAAGGGAATTAACTTTCTCCTGGAGATAGGTCTGGGATGCTTTCAAATGTCCTTGCCATGTTTTCCACTGTTTTTCATACTCCTGAAGCTGATCTTTATGAGGATAGGAATGGAGCTGTTCCTCCCATAGTTGAAACTCTCGCTCCCATTCTTGATAGAGATGTTGAAACTGCTGCTGCTGCATCTCATAGTGCCGCAACTGCATATCTACTGACATGGTCTACAAATAAAGGGAACAAATTATTTCAAGACATTCACATAAGAAAATTAATCACAAGCTAAAATATTAATGAATTTAGAACATTTGAAGCCTTAAGAACTTAAAACACTAAAGACTAGATGGCTAAGAATAACATTTTCAAATTCAATAATCAATTTTCTTTCTTACTGTTACTAATATTTATGTTATCACAAAGTAGAGAAATCAACCAAACACTAACACAAATAATTACTTCAACAATGAGTATTCTTCCCATGTTTAATATTACTAGTGAAAAGTGATCATTATAGGTATGTTGTTGGTAAGTGCTGTCCAGGTGGTTCTGGCTCATAGTGACCCTGTCTAAGGTTTTTGAGGAGTGGCTGGTGGGTTTCAACTGCTGACCTTGCTGTTCGCACTTACTTTGCAACCCAGTGCATTATCTTGCAGAATCAACATCAGGACTCAATTATAAATGTAAAATATTACCTCAAATATACAGGACAAATAGTATCCAAATCATTTTATCTTTTATGATGTACTTGTTTAGGGTTCTTTTGCTGTTATTGGTTCTTTTGGTGGATTATTTGCTTGTCTGCTACTTTAGTGGTTTGTATGTAGAACACAGGTTATTTGTAACTGTGTAGTAAAAATCTTTGGGTTCTTCAACCCCTTCAATAATAGTAGTCTAACATCTAGAGTGAGAGTTTCAACTATGGGAGAGAGTGAGAGTTTCAACTATGGGAGGAACAGCTCCATTCCTAGCCTCATAAAGATCAGCTTCAGGAGTACGAAAAACAGTGGAAAACATGGCAAGGACATCTGAAAGCATCCCAGACCTATCTCCAGGAGAAAGTTAATTCCCTTCAGAACATGAAGAATCAGTATATGGGGAACATGTCAATGCCTCCTCCTTTGGTCCATATTCTCAGATTGTAGTCTAACATCTAGGGTTGATATGATCAGGAAACTCCATTATGCCCTCCCTCCCTCAAGAGCATGTTTACTATATACCATGTTTCTCAAGACCTCAGGGTAATTAATATGTTAGATTATTAGTTGGGGACTTCTCTAGGGAAACTCTTAATTGTTTGATATTTTCAGTATTTCACATGAACACATCCTTTAAAGTTCTTGGGACAATTTCTGATTTGTCCACTGAGGAAGCACTTGCCTGCATATGTGGTGGCTGCTGTATAATCTGCTGGTACTGTTGCAGGATCTGTTGTAACTGAGTGTGCTTCTGCATTATTCCCTGATACTGGAAGCCAACTCGATGTTGCTGGTGCTGCTGCCAGTGTGCTGCTGCAGCCTGCAACTGCTTTAATCTGGCATCTTCTTCTGGGTCCTCAGACTAAAAAGAAATAAATACATTTTATTAGAAATCATTAATTTCATGAAAAACCTACATATTTTATAAATACGTTCCATAGTCCAGAATTTCTACATCTCTGATTGAATTAGACAATCAGCAATTCTATCTTTAGATAAAACACCTAACTCTAGCTCTACTATCACTATGGATAGTAACACAAAGGAGTTTATAAATTCCATAGACTTCACTGGAATAATCATCTCACTACTCCTAAAGAGGACAACCATTGCTCCAGCAGAAAATGAACCTACAATTACTGTCCGATTAACTGTATGAGAGGTTTCCAAGAAATCCAGTTCTTTTTCACCTTATTCACTTTTCACCAAAAAAGTACAATTCAATCATTATGATTAAATAAGGTTTTCACATAAGGTTCTTGGGAGAAAAACAAATTTTGGATCAATGTGAGAATTTTCTATGTGTCAATTCCTATGATGTTGCTATTGTCAGGTGCCACTGAGTTGGTTCTGACAAGTAGTGACCCTTTGCACAAAAGAATGAAACACTGCCCTGTCCTTCACCAACCTCACAATCATTGTTACGCTTGACCCCATTGCTGCTGCCACCATGTCAATCTATCTCATTAGGGGTCTTCAGCTTTTTCACTGACCCACCACTTTACCAAGCATGATGTCCTTCACCAGGGACTAGTCCCTCCTATAATGTATCCAAAGTATTAAAGACAAAGTCCCGTCCTGGCTTCTAAGGAGCATTCTGGCTATACTTCATCCAACACACATTTTTGTTTTTCTGATAATTCATGGTACTTTTAATATTCTCCAACTTCGTAACTCAAACACATCAATTCTTTTAGGTTCTTCCTTAATCACCGTCCAAGTTCCACATACATAAGAAGCTACTAAAAATACCATGGCTTGGGTCAGGAGCACCTTAGTGCTCAAACTGACATCTTTGTTCTTGAACACTTTATAAAGAAGTCTTGTACAGCAGATTTGCTCAACGCAATATGTTGCTTTATTTCTTGACTGCTACTTCTATGAGTATTGATGGTGGATCTAAGCAAAATGAAGTCTTTGACAATTTCAATCTTTTCTTTTCTCTATTTATCATAATGCTATTTATTGGTCCGGAGTCCTGGTGTAGCACTATGGGCTAATGTGCTGGACTACAAAGTCATTTGAACCACAAGATCGGTGGTTCAAGCTCACCAGCTGCTCCTTGGAAACCCTATCTATACAGGGTCACTATGGGTTGGAACCGACTCGACAGCAGTTAACAACAACATTTACTGATCCAGTGGTAAGGGTTTTTGTTTTCTTTACTCTGAGGTGCAACCCACACTGAAGGCTGTGGTCTTTGATCTTCATCAGTAAGTATTTTAAGTTCTCTTCACTTTCACCAAACAAGGTTGTATCATCTGCATATCAAGATTGCTAAGGTGTCTTTCACCAATCTTAATGCTACGTACTTCATTCAATCCAGCTTCTCAGATTACTTGCTCAGCATACAGATTGAATAACTATGGTGAAAAACATAATCCTTTCTTAAATTTAAACCATTCAGTGTCCCCTTTTTCAATTCCAACGAGTGCCTCTTGCTCTACGTACAGGTTTTTCATGAGCACAACTACATGTTCTGGAACAGTCATTCTCCACAATGTTGTCCATAGCGTGTCATGATCCACACAGGCTTTACTTAATCAATAAAGCACAGGTAAACATCTTTCTGGTTTTCTCTGCTTTCAGTCAACATCCATCTGACGTCAACAATGTTATCACTCGTTCCACATCCTCGTCTGAATCCGGCTTGGACCTCTGGCAGTTACCTGTCAATGTACTTTTGTTGCCTTTTAAAAACTGTCTTTAGCCAAATTTCACTTGCATGTGATGTTAATGATATTGTATGATGATTTCCACATTCCATTGGGTTTCTTCTCTTTGGAATGGGCATAAATATGGATTTCTTCCAATCAGTTGGCCAGGTAGTTAGTTGTCTTCTAAATCTCTTGCCTATATGAGTGCATCATTCAGTATTTTGCCCACAGAATCCTTTAACATTGAGTTTTTCAGCTTGAGAAATGCTAAGCATTTTCTTCCCTTTTGGTTTTGTAACTAGAGGTCTTTGCACATTTCATTATATTTACCTTTGTCTTCTCAAGCTACCCTTTTAAATTTTCTGTTCAGTTCTTTTACCTCCTCATTTCTTCCATTTGCTTTAGCATCTCAACGCTACATAGCAAGTTTCAGTCTCTTCTGATGTCCGTTTTAGTTTTTTCCTTCTGTCTTATCTTCTAATTACCTTTTGCTTTCTTTCTGTATTATGTTCTTGATGTCATCCCACAATTCTTCTGGCCTTCTGACTTCAGTGTCAAATGTATCAAATCTGTTCTTGAGATGATCTCCAAATCCAGGTGGGAAATGTTCAAGGTCATATTTCGACTCTTAAGGATGAGCTACACTTAATGCTTTTAACAGCTCTATAAAATCAAGGGGCCATCAAATAGTTCATCAAAAAATGGAATACAGAGATAATGAAATATTTTTTTTTAATTTTATTATGAATTGAGTAAATGTTTATAGAGCAGATTAGTTTTCCAATCAACAATTCATATATTTTCAGGTCGTCTCAACAGAATTTTTCCACAAACTTTTTGAAGGCCCTTTGTAGACACTATTTGAATATGCTCATGTTGTTGTTGTTGTTAGGTGCTATCAGGTGATTCTGACTCCTAGTGACCCTTTACAGTATTTCCAAGGATCGGCTTATGGGTTTAAATTGCCAGTCTTGAACTTAACAGTCCAGTGCTTATCCTACAGCACTGTACCAGGACTGTATGATCACTTTACAGATGAAGAAATTGAAACAGGATGGTTTAACTAATTTTCCTAAAGTCCCTGCCACTGGTACTGGCCTGGACTCTAGCTGGGCAGTTTGCCTCTAAAGTTGAAGCTCCGAGCTACTGCCCTGTACTAGCAACACTATAAAACCACCCTGGTATCCCTTTAGTATCAGTGCAAAAGAGTGTCTAATTCTCCATGCTCAGTAATCCAGGAAAAAAACTTTCTAAACCTGGTAAGACATACATTTATGTGATAACTCCAAAAATAGAATTGCACACGTACAATGAGTATATGTACCCAAAGAGGTACATAATGAAGAAAAATCAAACAAGTTAATTAAACTACAGTAACTAAGTACATGGTTACCTGGGGTTCCTCAGGTGGGAGAGGAGGTGGCACCTCTTCATTAGAGGGGGGTAATGGAGGTTCCTCAGATTGAGGGGGTTCTGCTACTTGAGTGGAAGCAGGTACTGCCATTTCTTCTTTTACTGGCTCTGGAGCATCCTTTGCTACAACAGGACCCTTTTTGTGCCCAGGGAGATTCACTTTTGTCCTTTGTTGCAAACTAAGGAGGTGCTGTCGGTACCAGTACTGCTGCTGTTCCTAAAACAGAAACCATTTTTAATAATTTTAATTGACAATTCTTCTATCTCTACAAGCTGGATTGATAAGAAGTAACATGTGCCTGTATATAAGAAAAGGAAAATCTGGACTGAAAAAGGAAAGTAAGTAAACAAGATTTTCATCAATAACAGGCTAGAGAAAGATACCTGTTTGAGGACTAAGGTGCGTCTAATACAAACCATAATTTTTTTTCAATAGTCTCATATGCATGTGAAAGTTGGACAATGAATAAGCAAGACCATAGAATAATTAATGCACTTGAGTTATAGCACTGGAAAAGAATATTAAAAGTATCATGGACTGCCAGAAGAATAAATAAATCTGTGTTTGGAAAAGTACAGCCAGAAAATGCTCCTTAGAAGGCAGGCTGGTAAAACTTGGTCTCTCATACGTCAGACATGTTATTAGGAGGAACCAGTCCTGGAGAATGACATGTTTTGTAAGGTGGGAGGGTCAGTGAAAAAGAGGACGACTCCTAACCAGATGGATTGATACCAGTGGCAGCAGCAATGTGCTCAACTGCAACAATTGTGAGGTTGGCTCAGGACCAGGCAATGATTTGTTTTGTTGTGCATAGGGTCACCCTGAATCAGAACTGACTTGATGGCACCTAACAAAAAATCTAGGGAAAGACTTCAATTTGTCCTTCAAGTTTATAAATTTTAATCAAACCATACTTCTCTACTCTTAAAATTCATGCTTTTGGGCTTGACTTCTGGATTGGGCAGCGGCAGAGACAGTCAGGTAGGAAAGGCTCCATGGGGGAGGGATTGAAAACCCAGAGAAGCTGCGCTCACAGTATACCACCAGAGCTCTGGATCTAGTATAAGATCCAGTACATCAGTTTCCTGCACCACAAGTGAAACAATCACAATATAAAGGGAAATACTGCAAGATAGGAATAGTTCCAGTCAGAATTCCCTCTGCAGCCACCCAACTCAAGTGGAGTTCAGAGGGAGGGGCTACAGCCAGACCAGCACAGGAAAGCAACTAAGCGACATTTGCAAAGGGAGGTACAGGGGATTCTACACATTTTTTCTTCCTCTTCCCTGTGGAGCCTTCTTTGCCCAGCCCAGAAGCCTTCAGGCAGGTGGGTACGTATCCCCCCCCCACCCCCCCAAAAAATTAAGCGCTGACCCCACAGTTTTCCCACAGTACAGAAAGAGCTTGGCGGCTGCTTTATGACGTCAGCCTTGGAATCCACAGGCCTATCTAGCAAGAAAAAAGCAGGCCCGTCAGGCTTGACACACAAACCATAGAGCAATCTGTAAAGCCCCAATATAAAAGGACTCAACTATCTGAAGAATTACGCTGTGCACACGCAGATACTTAACTGACCTTCAGACACAAAAATAGGAGACAATCTTTCTGCCATTAACTTCTCAATATCTATCTGCACACCTCCACAGTGATGACTAGAGGAGAGGCCTGAGCAAGAGGACACCTGCACCCACTGCTGGAGGCTTCTACAGTGCACACACACTGCCTGTGTAGCAAGGTAACTGGACAGTCGGCCACAGTTTCATTTTTGTTTCAAAGTGGTGGGTTTTGTCTCTTCTTCTATATTGCTTCTGCTTTTGGTCCTCTTCATCACATATTTTTCCTAGAAGTGGGAGCTTTTTCTCCCAATGTTACCAAGAAGAGACAGCAATCGAGGCCATATAGCCAAGCTACAAGCATACCCCATAATATTCCACCACAGAGACAAGAGCCAATAACAGCTGCTAATCATTAGATGGAGTCCTGGTATGGCGCTGTAGGTTAATGTTCCAAACTGCAAAGCCGTTTGAACTGCAAGGTGGGTGGTTCAAGCTCAACAGCTGCTCCTTGGAAATCCTATACAGGGTCACTATGGGTCGGAACTGACTTGACTTAACAACAACAACAATCATTACATGCAAAAAGGGAAGCCTATCTCCTGATCATATACGGCAGGGGACACCCAGTAAGCTTAATAACACAACACAAACATCCATTTAAGCATTAAAAACCCACATAACTACTGGAAACAACAAACAATAGATCTCAAACACAACAAACGATCTCAAAACATGTCCAAAAACCAGAAAAGAGTAACTGAGACAAATGCGCTGGAGACAGACAAAGGCTCACAGAAGAGGAAGAGCAGGTTTTGGATTTGCCTGAGAAGGAATTCTGACGAATGATATGGAAACAAATTCAAATGCTCTGAAAAGAGATGGAAGAAAACAAGTACAAAGTCAGGAAAATACTACAAGAGCAATCAAACAAGATGGATACAGCATTGGAAACAATTCAAAACCTGCAAAAAGAAGTCCAGATGATTAATAATAAGTGATAAAGAAGGACACTATCTCATGATCAAAGGGTCAACTGAGCAAGACAACATAACCATAATAAATATCTATGCTCCCAATAAAAAAGCACCAAGATATATGAAGCAAATCTTACTAGAATTCAAGAAAGAAATCTACAATTATAGTGGGAGATTGTAATACGACACTTTCGAAAAGGGAGAGAAAACAAGGAAGAAACTCGACAAAGTTACAGAGGAACTAAACAGCACAATCAACCAACTTGACCTCATAGACGTGTGCAGAGCATTCAACCCAACAACAGCACAATATACTTTCTCCTGCAGTGCACATGGGACATTCTCAAGAATTGACCATGTGTTAGGTCACAAAGCAAACCTCCATAAATTTACATCAAAATACTACAGAGCATCTTTTCAGACCACAATGCTATAAAACTAGATATCAACAAGAAGACTAAGGAAATTAAGTCGAATACACGGAAACTGAACGACAACCCGCCGAAAAAAGACTGGGTAGTAGAGGAAATTAAACGTGAATTCATAAAGTAACTAGAAACAAAAGAGAATGAAAACACAACATATCAAAATCTTTGGGACACAGCAAAAGTGGTGCTGAGAGGACAATTTTTTTGCTATAAACGCACACATCCAAAAAGAAGAAAGAGCCAAAATTAACACATTAACACAGCATCTCCAACAATTAGAAACTGACCAACAGAGGGAACCTACAGCCACCAAAAGAAAAGAAATAATAAAGGTAAGAGCAGAAATACATGAGATGAAAAACTATAGAGCGAATCGTTCTTTGAAACGATTAATAAAACTGACAAACCACTGGCAAACCTAACAAAAGGAAGGATGAGTAAATATATATATATATATATTTCCCCCCCTTTTAGTGTGGGTTATTTTTCTTACTCTTTTACAATAATGGTCTTATGCAGTATTTCTCCTTTTGTGACTACTTTCACTTAGCAAATTGTCCTCAAGGTTATGCGGTGGCTTGCAGCTTCCTTGCTGTTCTTCAAGGTGACATAGTGTGTATGTGTACCAAAGTTCATTTATTCATTCTTCAACTGATGGGCACTTAGGCTGTCTCCATATGTTTACGATTGTAAATAGTGCTGCTATGAACATTGGTGTGCATATATCTACTTGTTTTATGGTTCGGATTTGTTGTGAGTAAATACCAAGTAGAGGGATT
>NW_006408597.1:2048631-2053952 GCF_000296735.1 Chrysochloris asiatica
ATAAGGACTAGGAAAAGTTTCTATGGATGTTATGTCTATTATGGTTTGTGATAGTACAACTCTCTAGTTCTCAGTGATTTAAATGTGACCAAGCCTTCTGTACTTTGCCACAAAAAGCGGGTTTTCCAGGTGACTCTTTTGGTGAGTGTCAAAATAAGAATTTATGGTGTATTACTGTCGATTCCCTTTGAATTAAAAAAATATATATTGTAGAAAAAAAATCAACAGTAATAAGTCAATGTAAAAATAATTATTATTTTCATCATCTTGGGCTTTGATTTTCAAGATTGTGTCCCAATAATTTTTTTTTTTAACTTTTTATAATAAATTTTAGGTCCCTATGCTAAAGAAATTCATTTTACTTGGTCATTCTCAAATCCAATTATCTTTGGAAAATCAGCATTTTCTGTATTTTATTATATCAAATTCTTGGTTTTCCATATGTAAACAGATGCATAAAACATACATAATATATAACTTTCTTCTCACTAACACACTTTTTGTTAGCTGTGTTGTCACTCATAGAATTATCATCTTCTTGGAAAGATATTTCACGTTTTTCTTATATCCTATTTCATGTTAAGCATAGGGCTGGAACCCCTAATTGTTGTTAAATGCCGTTTAGTTGGTGACCCTGCAGTTTTCAAGGAGTAGCTGGTGGGTTTGAACAACCAAGCTTACAGCGCTTATCCTACTGCGCCACATGATAATTAATGGTTGATGATCAACTAAACACTTCCCTCTCAGTCACTAAGACCCTGCAATGGCTCCAATACTCTCACGTTCCATCTCACTAACCCAATTCCATCTTGAAGTTTGGCTCAGAACTGAGGTTTTTGTTTTTCATTATAATACATTATAATACACATAATCAGCTCCTAGGATGTATTACTTTTACTAACCACCACCAACAAAAAATAAGGAGCTACGAATCGGGCTGCGAACCGCAAGGTCAGCAGTTCGAAACTACCAGCTGTTCCACGGGAGAAAGATGAGGCTTTCTGCTCCCGTAAAGATTTACAGCCTTGGAAACCCTGTACAGGGTCGCTATGAGTCAGAACTGACTCCACGGCACATAACAACAACAAAAAATAGCAGAGCACACCTGAACATGATTGCTCACAGCAATTTAGTATTAAAACATTTTTAACTCCCTTCCATTGAGGAAAATACTGAAAGTAACTGCAGGCTTATGCTTGAGCTCATATAATACATTCAGTCTCTTTCATATAGAAAAAGTTAATAGAAGTTAAAAGTTTCCCTTAAATGTCACTAAAAGATAGAGGGTAGCAAACTACCTTTCACAAACTAGAAGACAAAGATTACAAATATGAAGAAGGTACATGTCTAGATTCCTTACCGATCTGCAGCCACCTTATTCTCATCTTAGTGTTCGACCCACTCCAGGACTTAGAAGAACCTTGTTCTGGGCTCTAGTACTTGTTGATTGACGGGCAGTGTGCCTCACATTCCAATTTCTATATAATATGAACCCAATAAGCAGAAACCAGATCTAATTCAATCTTAGGCCTAGACTTCTGCTCATTTCTGAAGCTCTACAAATGAGTAACAATGACATTGTTCAGAAATGTCCTCATTAATCCTAAGAGAAGAGTGGAATCTCTCTCGATTTTAGAAAGGTAAGCCTACTTGGGCTTGTTAATCAAGATGGTACTAGAGACCAGTTTTTCTTAATGTCTCATCATATCAGGCAACTTCATCTCATATGAGATGTTGGTTCAGAAGAATAGGAAAACCACAGCATGTGTCACATTTTAAAAAAGACTTTAATAAGTGAACCAACAGTTTAAAGGATTTAGGCATTATTTGTCACTAATTCAGCTAATTTATTTACCAAATAGATACTAACTCATTACTGACCACCTGCTATACAGTACTTAACTAGGCCTAAATAAATTTTCATGTATGGAAATAAAAAGGAAGACGAGCAGAGATGTGTACACATGATGTTTTAAAGAAGTTACATCCCCTACACAGATTTATTATTAAAAATTCCTATAAATGGATTCCACCACTCGTCTGTCAGTCTGTTGAACTGTGGTGACTTGCTTGTTGCTGTGATTCTGGAAGCTACACCATGGGTATTTTAAATACAAACAGGGTCACTCACGGTGGACAGGTTTCATCTGAGTTTCCAGACAAAAACAGACTAGGAAGAAGGAGAGAAGGACTGCTTCTGAGAATTCAGTCACTGAAAAACCTTATGAATAATAGTGGAACAGTGTCAGCACCAGAACATTGAATACTGAACCATGATGAAGAGCACCAGTATGCAGTGCATGTCAGATATAATGCCAGAAGATGAGCCCCTCAGGATGGGGAATAGAATAGCTGCCTCCTCAAAATAGAGTTGACAATGATGGCGGGAAAGGAGTAAAGGCTTTGAGACCTTGATTTGCCGGTGGGGCACAAACTTGAAGAGAAACAGCTGTAAACATACATCAATCATCAGAACAGGAAATGTATGAAGTATGACTCTAGAAAAATGGGAAGTTATGAAATTGAAACAGTCCCAGAAAGAGCCTTCCCATCACTTCTGTGACACTGCACTGTCCTGATTTTCCACCCACCTATTTGGCCTTTTCTCCATTGGTCCTTTTAGATATTAGTACCCCAAGGGGCTATTGTTCTTTACCCTCTTTTCTTATTCTACACATCTTCTTTGGGATACCCCATCTGTTTCCCTGCCTTCAAAGACCATTTTTATGCCGATGACTCACAAATCGTCTCCCAAATCTCTCTTCTAAACTATTGACCTAGAGAGCTAACTGCCACCTGAATATCTTCATTTGGAATCTTAAGTCTCAAAACCTGAAAGCCAGTTATATCTAAAACTTGAATCATCATTTCCTCTCAACCCAAACTTGTTCTTCCACCTCCTGCAAGTTTTTCTGTTTTGGTAAATGGAGTCACTATCTACCCAGTGGTCCATACCAGAAACCCAAGAATCATTCTTTAGAGCCTTCTTCTCCACATTTACTCAATGGCCAATTATATTCTGGCACTTAAACATTCATCCAGTCTTTTCCTTTCTTCCATTTCTTCTATCACCATCAAGTCAAGTCACTATTATATCCTGGCCTGGATTAATTTAATATTTTTATTTAATTACTTTTAATAACTATTCTATATGAATAATTCTTGTTCTTTTCCAGTCTACTACTGCAGTCAGAATAAAATTTCAAAACTGCCAACAAATCACATTCACCTGCATAAAATTCCTCAGAGGCTACTGCCCTGAAAATACAGCCTTACATGTTGTTGCTATTAAGTGCTATCAAGTTGGTTCCGACCCATAGCGACCCTGTATAGGGTTTCCAAGGAGCAGCTGGTGAGCCTGAACCACCAACCTCTCGGTTCAAATCAATTTTGCAATCCAGCACATTAATCCATAGCACTGCAACAAAACTCAAAGCCCCAAATATGCCTCCCTAATCTGGTCTGCCACAACAACAAATCTGGTCTGTAAGGAGCCTTGGTAGCATAATGGTTACGGGTCCAGCTGCTAACCTCATGTCATCAGTTTGAAACTACCAGCCATTCTGTGGGAGAAAGATGAGTCTTTCTGCTCCCGTAAAGATTGACAGCTTTGGAAACTTATGCAGGGTCGCTATGAATTGGAACCGATGCCAGGGCACATAACCACATCCCCACCACCACAATCTGGTCTGTGAGGGAGAAAGATGAAGCTTTCTGCTCCCAAAAAGATTTATAGCCTCAGAAACCCTAATAAGCTTTACAGGGTCACCATTATTCAGAATTAACTCAATAGTACTTATGAGCAACATTCTGGTCTGTGTCTACTCCACTCACCTTCAGCTAGCTTCCAGTCAGCCTTACTGAACTTAATTCTTTGAGCTCTATCTAATTAATTTCTACCCATCCTCAGGTTTCACTTAAATATCACTTACAAAGGGAAGTCTCTTCAATTAGATTAGAGTTTCTCAACTATACAGAACCATTTAACAAACATTTGTACTTTACTATGTACTAGACTCTGTGCAAGTCACTGTGAATTGTAGTTGTGTGCCACTGAGTGGGTTCTCACTCACAGTGACCTGTATAGGGATTCCTAGGCTTTACATCTTCAAGGGAGCACAAAGTCTCGTCTTTCTTTCTCACGCTGAGTGGCTGGTGGGCTCAAACCCTGTGGTTCACAGTCCAATACTTATCATAAAAAAAGGCTTTGCTCTTTCTTTGCCTTTAACAAACAGAAATTTATTCTTTCACAGTTTAGGAGACTAGAATCAGAGTGCCTGCTCTAGCGGGGGGCTATCTCTTTCTGTCGGCTCTGGGAAAAGGTCCTTGTCTCCTTTCAGCCTCTGGAGGCCCAGCATTCCTTGGAGCTCTCCATTGTCTGGACAACAGTCTTCCTCTGGATCTAGGAGCTTCACAGTGCAGAGACTCCAGGTCAAAAAGATGTAGTCTACTCCTAGCTCTCCTTTTGTTGTGGTAATAGGTGTCCCCAAAAGGCTTTATTCTTAGCAAATGGGGTAGTGATATTATATAAACCTTTAGCAACGATACTTCCCCTAATTACTTCCTAAATGTCATTTTTTCCCACTGGAATGTGTCAACCATGACAGGTACCATGTCTATCTTGTTCACCATTTCATCTTCAGTACAAAGCACAGTACTTGGCAAATAGTTGTTACTCAGTTAACACTTGGACATGAAATAAAATGACATCGCTAAGATCCCGAAGCCAAGTTAACAATTGTACCTAAATAAGTTTGAGAATAAAAAAAGGATAAATAAAATCACTATTTCACCTACTCTTCAATTACTGACATGGCTAGGTTTCAAAGACCAGCTCATTATATGAAAATCAGCCGTATGCAAAAATGGTGGATGACCACAGTAATCACAAAATGAAGGGTAACTACATCATTACATAACTACATTACATAACTACATCTCTACAAACAAAAATTTCAGTATTGTATTAACTGCCAAATTTCAACACTGCATAACTGCCAAATTACATTGTTACATAACTGCTAACCTACAAAGAATCAGGGCTCAGGCAAGGTGACACAAAAACTTAACCTACTCTTAGCTCACACCACAGCATTTATTACTGCCAGACGTATCGTTAATGCCAAAATAGAACGATGGTAAATTTTTTATTATCATAAATGCTAAATACTGGATAATGAGAGTCACTAAGAGAGGAGTAAGTGTAATTAAAAAAAAAAAAAAAAAGACTACTATGCACTTTACCTGGGGAACATGGTGGCTCCATATGGTAAGCAGTGGACTGTGAATAAAGGCCACAGTTCGAGTTCACCAGTTGTTCC
>NW_006408597.1:2054632-2057766 GCF_000296735.1 Chrysochloris asiatica
CTTAATAGGGAAAAGGCCAGAACAGGGGATGTGGAGGAGACAGTCTAAAAACAAAACAGGTTGAAAACTAAATTCTGAGGTATAGCATAACAACCAACAGTGGCATCTTGAAATTTATCAGGCAGCCTTGAATGCAAGAAGCTGAAGGAGGACATTAAAGTCATACTCATATCAGGCTACAGATTTTTTCTTTTCCTTTTCTCACTCCTCCCCCTTTTCTACGATTATAGACTACATTATCCAGTCTAGTTTTTTAGTTGCTTTTTTTTTGGGGGGGGGGGGTTTAGTTTCGTTTTTTTCTTGTTTTTTGCTGTTGCTGTTTTGCTGTTTTATGCTCCCCATCTTACCTTTGGGGGACTCTTTCTCACCATATATTACCCAATAAGAGACAGCAATTGCTGCCACATAGTCAAACTACAATCACACCCTATAAAGCCCCACAATCCAGGCAAGAGCCAGTACCAACTGCCATACATCAGGGAGGCAGACAATACCTGTGAAAGTTACTCTGAGTTAAGCAATAAGAAGAGTGAAAAGGGAAGCCCACATCCTGATCACATCTACCTGAAGGCAATCAGAAAGCATAAAAAAATACCAAAATACACATTCAATTAAGTATTAAGGCCACAGATAAACACTAAAACTGTCCAAGAAGCAAAAGCAGATGACATTATTAGCACATGTCCAGAAACAAGATAAAATGTCTGAGAAAAATGACCTAGAGGTAGACCTGGACTCCATTCTGGAAGGAGGGCAGGCCTTGGAAATGACTGAGAAGGAATTCAGAAAAATGATTATAAAATGTTTCAAAAGACTTTACAATGGAGATGAGAAAAATAAGAAAGAAGTCAGGAAAGTGCTACAAGAACAATCAAATAAGATAGATACAGCACTGGAAACGATTCAAAACCTACAGAAATAGGTCCAAATAATCAACAATATTAGAATATCAGAAATACACTGAAAGGGCAAAGGAATAAAATAGAAGAGATGGAAGGCAGAACCAGTGAACTGAAAGACAAATCTCTCAACACCACTAAGAGCAAATGGAAAAAAGGATTAAAAAAAATCTGAAGAAGGTCTAAGATTCATGTTAGACAACATGAAGAGGAATAACTTAAGAATTATTGACATTCCAGAACAGGAAGAGTCATACAAGTCCACAGAGGACATAGCTGAAGAGCTTCTGGAAGAAAAATTTCCTAACATCCTGAAAAGCAAAAAGATAAGCATTCAAGAAGTTCAAGGAAGCCTAGGAAGGGCAGACCCTAAAAGACAATCACCAAGACATATCACAATCAAGCTCTCCAAAATCAAAGATAAGGAGATGATCCTGAAAGCAGCTAGGGAAGAGAAGTGTAACATACAAAAGCAAGCAAATCAGATTAAGCTCGGATCTCTCAACAGAAACCATGCAGGCAAGAAGGCAATGGGGAGACATATATAAAACCCTCAAAGAAAAAAACCTGCCAACCAAGAATCCTCTACCCAACAAACCTGTCAATCAAATACGATGGTGTAATCAAAACATTCCAGGATAAACAGAAGCTAAGGGATTTTGCCAAAGCCAACCCTATGCTACAAAACATCCTAAAGGGAGTTCTGTGGACTGAGAACCAACAAGAAGAGACAACAACCAGAGACTGACATATGTGGCAGCACCACCCAGAACTAAATCAACAGATGAAGAGTCAAGAAAAGAACAAAACTGTAAGAACAAACTCAGAGAATCTGGGAGGTCAGTCTAGAATCAAAACAATTACAATGTAAAAGAAGGTAAACAAGTAACAGAGATCCAGATGGTGAGAAGGTCAGGTAGATTACAGGATAAAATAGACTGCATTAAATGGAGGGGAAAGGTAATGGAATATGGCATCTGCCCGTGTCTATGGGGCTGGGTGCCCGATTTTGCAAAATCGAATAAAGAAAATTTAACTCTCGCTAAAATGAGTACAGAGTGGATTACTTTAGCATTTGTCAGTATAAACATTTCTCACAAATTTGGGGGCCTATCCGGGATTTTTTGCCCACTTGGAGTGGAAGCACTGTTGGAAAAGGAGACACGTCACACCTTGACTTTGACAGCCACTCCAAAGGGTTGATTGCCTCCCAGCGAGCGCCAGAAAAAGACCCAAGACTGTTCAAAGGTGATCAGAATTAGCCAGAAAGACATTGAGGACTGAGAAGAGAGTAATTGTGGCAACCAGGCAATCTGTGCACAGGCCAGGGCAGGAAATTTGAACTGTAAGTATTGCCCTGGTGGTCAGGCATTTTCGAGCATTTTCATTGTGTGTCTAACATGCATCTTGGACGTGAAGCGAGTGCGGAGTCCCAATCCAGTCAGATAAGGACAAAGTGAAATCTCAGGGTTGTATGTAAGAAATCTCCATGAGTACCCAAACATGGTGAAATTTTGGGAGGTTGAGTATTCAAGGGAACTCAGACACCAAGACCAAAAGAAAATGGGGAACGGAATTCTAGGCCTAGGGAAGAAGGGAGCAAGAGAGACTCCCACGGACATTCCTCCTGAGTCATTTGGGGAGAATGTTGAAGACTTGGGGGGACAGTCCCAACCCGGGAAAAAGATAAAAATGTTGTTTTATTTGGCCAAAAGAACTGATCCATTCACCATCTGTGTTATGGCTTCAATTTGGTTCCAATGAGGACTTCATATAAACGACAGAACTCGGCCTTCTCAAAAGGAGATAGCCTACGCTCTTTGTTGGTTAGTAGGGGAAGCAGAAATCAGTTCAGAAGATGTTCTCCCTTAAAAGACAGAAACCAAGACAAAAAGATTGAGGGATGGCACGAAGAACCCACTGATGAACTGTTAAGAGAAGCTCAGAAAGTTTTTGTAAGGTGAGAGGAGGAAAACAGAGGCAGAAAGCCAGAATCATGGTTGTTGTTGTTGTTAAGTACAGCAGAGTAGATTCCGACTCACAGTGACCCTGCACAGGGTTTCGGAGGCTATAAATCTTCACGGGAACAGACGCCTCATCTTTCTCCTACAGAACCACTGGTAGTTTCGAACAGCTGACCTTGAGATTGGCAGCCCGAATCGTAACCACTCTACTGTGACTAATATAATTAATAAGAGTCTAGAACAAGACCCCCTTCTCAAGGGAAGTGGAACA
>NW_006408597.1:2058266-2059934 GCF_000296735.1 Chrysochloris asiatica
GAAATTCCACTCTTGGAAGTGGAACTAACTGGAGGAGGTGGTCCACAGAAGACAATACCCTATCCCCATAGAAGGGAGAAAGGGTCTGTAGCCAGTAATAAAAGAGTCTAGTGATTATTTTTTGTTTGGTATGATAGTTTTCAAATATAATTCTTACACAGACTATTTGACTTTATAATGCAAAATTCTGAGTTTGCACATTGAAGGTGAAACTTGAATGTGAAATCGGGCACTGAAAAGTTGTTTTGTTTTGTTTTAATATCTTTGATATTCTTTCTGCATAAAATGGTATAAATTAATCCATGTAAATGGTAATTAAAGAGTTGTTTCACTAGTGTAATAGTAATTTTCAAAATTGTACATTGCTCAAGGTTTTATTTGTGTGTTTATTTTTTATTTGTATTAATGTTTCATCTCTGAGAACATAATACTGTTTAAATAGCTGTTTGGTGTACCAATACTCTTTCTGAATTGAAAACAGTTTTTTGTTAAAATTTGGGCCACTCTATATGTATGCATTTCGTCTTAAGAAGAGGAAAATGATATTGTGCTGTAGATGTGAGTATTGATAGTTTCAGTTCATTTGGCAAAGTTATAATGTTAAAGCATGTTTAAATGACATTCCCGTTTGAGAAGCTTTTAAGTGAAGTACTGTATTCATGCATTAAGATGATAGAGCCAATAATGTTTCTTTTAGTTTGAGGAAATGGACAGAGTATAGTAGAATATGTTATCCCTGAATATCTTCATGTTAATCCTCTCAATTTTTGAACCTGAAGGGTAGAATGGCTTCAGTGCTAAAGGGGCAATATGCCATAGGCTCCCCTACCTGGGATTCCTGAGAAACTACGTGCTGGCCCTTTCTGATTTGCCATCCTTCAGGTTAAAAGGACTCTTGGTCCAAACCCATTCCTTCAAATTCACCGGTCATCACTTCCAACCGGGAGACTTGATGCTGATCTAGACCTGGAAAGAGGACAGACTCCAGCCAGAATGGGAGGGCCCTTACCAGGTGTGGTTGACCAATGAGACAGCTGTTCAGACAGTGGAAAAGGACTGACTCACTGTACTCAAGTAGAGAACCTAAAGGGACCGGTGAAGGTGAAGAGGGACGCTCCCTAAGGGGAAAGTAGTTACTGGTGGGAAGCAGATCCATTGCCCAGGCAGCTCCTCAAAGTGACCTTGACAAGAGTCTGAGAGGCTGCCTTGCCATAAGGCTGCCAGATTGTCACGGTTTTCCCTGGTCCCTCGCTCTCAGGGGTCTAAAGAATTAGTACCACCAAGTCACTGCTTCTCAGTAAACCTGGTAGAATTGGGGGCAGAGTCAAGGCAAGAGTACACTTCAAAGAGAGAAGCAGGTCTGTCTCCCAAGTGGAGAAGACCCTTTGGGATTGGGGTGCACTGGGGCTTATAAAGGTATGGGGTCTCTTCCTCTTAAGAGTGGGCTAATATTGATTAGGAGGAGTGGTATGTTGAAGATATATCAATTTTTAGTAAAGGGGCGCAGGCTTATTGGAAATGGAGTACTTTCTTCATGGATTGTGTGCCTGTGGCCAACTGCTTCTCACTGCTTCTATTAGTGTTTCAGGTCTTGATATCTTTTTCTTTGTCTCCAGGCTCTTCTTTTCAGTGTTACTATTCTTGCTGGACTAGAGATGTCCTTCCCCC
>NW_006408597.1:2060519-2062335 GCF_000296735.1 Chrysochloris asiatica
CAGGTAATTCCCTTTTCCCTTTGTCCAGCTTCAGATATGTACTGCAGGTTGGCTCTGTACCGAGACAAGGACGCTTGGGGAAATGAAACTTGTAAGGGCTTGTCAAAGATAATTCCTTCATTCTCCATAGGGATGATGAACCACTCTTCTTGACTTTAAGGCAGGGAGCAGAGTTCACAGTGCCCATAGGAGAACTGACAACTTACACCCATGTCCAAAATATCACTGGTGAGCCTTTGTTGTTGTTAAGTGCCATTGAGTTGATCTCGACCCATAGAGACCCTGTACAGGGTTTTCCAAGGAGCAGCTGGTGAGCTTGAACTGCCGACCTTGCAGTTCAAACGGTTTTTGCAGCCTGGCACATTAACCCACAGCTCCACAATGGTGAACCTAGCAGTTTCTTATTTGGCCCTCAGAGTATTGTGGAAAAGGGAATGTCCGAGATTTGCTGCCATTCATTGGACTGGGATGTGTGAACTACTCCAGCTGGCAGTTTCCTTCACCCTAGTGTTCCACAAGAAACCTGAGCAAAATGAGAAATCTTGAGCCCAAAGATCTCCCTGGATCTCTTGATCCATAGGTTCATAAATGACACCAGAGATGTAGCTAGCCAGTTATACCACTAGCCAAATGTCTTGGGAAAACAATAGCACTAGGCATGATGCTAGCCGAAAAGGGAGATGTATGTGTAATACTGGGAACTAAGTGTGGTATCTAACAACACAGCTCCTGATGAAACTATCACAAAGGTCCTGCCAGGAGTAAGCTCCATAGCTAATGAATGGGCTGAAAACGCTGGTAGTAACTGACTGGTTAGAGGGGTGGTTTAGAAAGTGGAAACATATAGCCACCTCAGTCCTCATTTTTCTCATATTAGTAGTTGGAATTTAAAGAGATGTTACATGTTCTGTCATAACCTGAGTTTGAAGAGTGCAAATTCAGAGGAAGTCAGCATTTGGCACTGTGAGTGGGATTCACTGCAATGGCTCCAGGCCTGAAAAAAATATTGTTAAGGTTTTGTGGAAGAAAGAACAAAGGGGAACAGGATAAAATGTTTTAGCTGAAAGGAGAGCAGCTTCTAAGGCTAGGGCTCACTGGACTCCACATGGTCAGAGGCCCAAGGCCACATGCAAGTGGTGGAAGGAACCTAAAGACTTTTAATAAAGGTTAATGTGTTTGACTACCTTATGGATATTGGCTTCTCCTGCTTATTATTGTAAGATGTGTAATAGGAATATTGAGAATTATGATTATGGAAAGTTTGTAAACTGGCCTTTGGCCTACACTTGATTGGATTCATTAGAACTTTAAGGTGGTATCTTCAGACATTTGCATTTGAAAAGATATGCAAGTCCACCCAGAGCTGTTGAAGATTTGTGAGTTTAAAAACTCCCAAACTTGCAGCTGCTTCTCACTTGACCTAGCTTGGATGGCTAGGGTTGTTAAGCTGACTAGAACCTGACCAGATGATTATGAAAATGTTTAATAATCTGAGCAACATTAGTTGCTAAAATTTGAGGAACTTTTGCTTATGGATGCAGTTCCTAAAAATTCCAATCAGAATAAAAGTCTCTTTAGACCGAGGAACATGTATGTCTTCTCAGTGTACTGGATTGGTAGTACGGGCAATTAAGACATTACTATTCTGGTGTTTCTTTGCTTGCTATTCATAAGGTTTCAGAGACTAAATATTTGGAAGTAGTTTGTCACTCCTTCTTCCTAGTCTGTCTTCGTCTGGAAGCTCATCTGAAACCTGTCCACCATGGGTGACCCTGCTGGTATTTAAAATTCAGGTGGCATAGCTTTCAGAATCACA
>NW_006408597.1:2064475-2097244 GCF_000296735.1 Chrysochloris asiatica
GCCAGACTGCAAAGCTGTTTGAACTGCAAGGTGGGTGGTTCAAGCTCACCAGCTGCTCCTCGGAAACACTATACAGGGTTGCTATGGGTTGGAACCGACTCGATGGCACTTAACAACAACAATAACATATGATCCATGGGCTGGGTGTTTCCCACCGGATGGATATATAGGGTCAACATATGAATTGGAACCGACTCAAAGTCACTTAACAATAACAAATGCAGTTTACCTAATAAATCTTATCTTAAACACAGAAAAGTTAATTCTTCAAAAAAGACACCAGTGCTTTACTCTGAACACTAGAAATTAAATAGAAAAAACAAACGTAAGCTGATCCTAGATGTTCCTGTTTCTCTACCAAACAGCACTAAACTCAGGAAGGCAAATTTTGCTGAATAGAAACATTCCCATATAGTAAATGTCTTAGTTATCTAAAGGGACTATAATAGAAATACCACAAGTGGATAGTTTAACAATCAGAAATCTATTCTCTTACAAATTAGGAGGCTAGCATCTAAACTCAAAGTGCTGGCTCTAGAGAAGGGTCCTTGTTTCCTTCAGCATCCATAAGCCCAACATTCCTTGGAGATCTCCATGTGTCTTGACATCTGTCTTTCCCTGAATCTAGGAGCTTCACAGTGCAGGGACCCTAAGTCCAAAGGACATACTTCACTCCTGGCTCTTCTTTCTTGGTGGTAATAGGTCCCTCTCAGCTCAGCTCAAGTCTCTCTCCTTGCATATTTCAAAAGAGACTAACTCAGGAGTCAACCTAATCCTGTAGATTGCATCTGACCTCATTATCATTAACATCATAGAAGTGAGGATTTGCAACATAGGATAATTACATCAGATGGGGTTTTATCACATCAAATCATACCACGGGGTTGAATGTATTATATGAGATCTCATCATGGAGGTGAGAACTACATCTAACTGCTAAACCACTGAGAATCCTGATTCAGCAAAGTTGACACAAAACCATAGCTATCATAGTAAATGTGGAAGAAATGGCAGGAAAAATACCACCATGGTGCAGTCTCTAATGAAATCATTTATTCAAGCAAATACTATCGATGGATGAATCACTACATGAAGTAGGAGATGCAAGTTAGACAGGAACCTTACAGTGAAGGAAGGGATCAAATTGTCACCATCAGAATCTACTACTGATCAATGTTGGCATCACTGACAGTGTGACAAGCAGGCATTATGTGCCTACCGGTGGATGCCTATGAAATACATAGCACCACCTATGAATTATACTTTCCAAAATAAAAATCTGAAACCAAACCCACTGCAGTCGAGTTCCTTCTGAGTCCTAGTGACCCTGTAAGATCCCACAGGGCAGTAAATCTTTATGAAAGCAAACTGATTCTACAGAGAGACTGGTGGTGGGTTCAAACTGCTGGCCGAAGCTTAACCACTGTGCCACCAGAATCCTTGCCAAAACAAAGTTGAACTTAAAATTTAAGAAGCCTTCAGAGTTAACATCTAGTTTACAAAAAATATAGGAGAGGAACACGTCAAAGGACACCATAAGAGAGCAAGAACAGATAAATCTAGAAAGTAAGAAAAGTAAAACAGTCTAGGATACTGGACACAGATTTTTCATTCAGTTCAATGGCATGGGGAAGAAAAAGAGCAGGAAGACTGATCTAGGGGCCGGCTTTCAATTAAGAGTGAGCTTGCCTCCCTTCTGTCCCCCGGGAAGACATTTGGCAATGTCAGGAAACATGTTTGGTTGTCAAAATTGGTGGCTGCTATTGTCACCTGGAGTTCTGGTGTGGCGCTGTGGGTTAATGCGCAAGACTGCAAAGCCGTTTGAACTGCAAGGCCAGTGGTTCAAGCTCACCAACTGCTCCTCAGAAACCCTATACCAGGTGGGTCTCCATGGGTTGGAACTGACTAGAAGACACTCCACAACATAACAACTGTCATCTAGTGGTAGAGGCCAGAGATTGCTGTTGTTGTTGTTGTCAGGTGCCATCAAGTTGGAACCGACTCATAGCGACCCCATGCACTGCAGAACGAAACAATGTCCAATCCTGGGCCAACCCTACCACCGCTGCCACACTTGACACCATCAACGATGCCACCTGGCTGATCTATCTCATTGGGGGTCTTCCTCTTTTTCTCTGACCCTCCATCTTACCCAGCATGACATCCTTTTCCAGCGACTTTTCTACAAAGCATAGGACAGCCCCACAACTGAGAATTATCTTGTCCAAAATGTCTTGACATGCTGAGGCAGAGAAACCCTGATCTAGAGTAAGAGTCTTAGATCCTGATTTCAACAAACCACCTGCAAAAAACATTAAGTCAATTGAAGAATTTTTAAATGGACTAGTTAATAGATGATATCAAAGAATTCTTGATAATTTTTTAGTATCATGAGACAATAGGGTAAAGCTGCATATGGATAAGGTGAAACATTGTTCATTTTGTTAGGTATTCTAACATCATTACCTAACTAAGGATCCTTTTTTATAAGTGGTTGGCTGGGGGTTGCCTAATTTAGAATAGGCGCTGAGGGTTAGGTGTTGGGCTGCTAACCACAAAGTTAGTGGTTCAAATCCACCAGTCACTCTGCAAGAGAAAGATGGGCCTGCCTGCTCTCGTAAATATTTACAGTCTCAGACACCCTTATACAGGGTCTCTATGCATCATAATCAACTCAATGGCAGGGGGTTTGTTTGGACTTGACCACTAGTCAGTCAAAAGGCTGGCGGTTCCAACCCACTGACAGTCTCAGAAGACAGGCCTGGCGATCTCTTCCCAGAGGTCACAGCCTCTGAACACTTCCACTGTGCACACAAAGAGACACCATGAGTCAAAACCAACTTGATGGGAACTAACAATAATTAAGAATATATGGATAAAATAAGATTTGCTTTAAAATATTTCTACAGCAACAACAAAAATAGGCCTTCATGAAGCAAACAAGGCAAATATTGATGGTTACTGTATCTGAATGAAGGATATATGCAGGGATCAAACCAATTTTCTCTATTCTTATTTATGTTTAAAATCTCCAACCATAAGAAATGACACATTCCAAAAATAAAATATGAATCAAAGAATAATAAATGAGCAAAACATTAATTGCCAAGAGACTGGCACTGACAAGAACAAAGTATTTATCAAATAAACCAAGGTATTCTAGAACAAGACAACTCACATCTTATTCAACATATCCTTGTGGAAAACCAACAATTAGCAAGGTACTATCCTAGGGTACTCTAAGAGATAAAAGATGAGTGAAGCAGTCTGTCTATATTGTTGTTGTTAAGTGACATCGAGTCAGTTGCGACCCATAGCGACCCTGTACAGGTTTTCTGAGGCTGTAAATCTTTACAGGAGCAAAAAGCCTCATCTTTCCCCCGCGGAGCGGCTGGCAGTTTCAAACTGTTGACCTTAAGGTTCTCAGCCCAATTTGTAACCACTACGCTACCAGAGCTCCTTCTATAAGAGACTTATAATCAGAAGAACAGAACAAAACCACGTAGGTGAGCCTAGGCATGGTCTCATAGAGAACAAAGATGTGCCTTAAAAGAGAGACAACTGTAAGGGGAGGTGGGACCTCCCATAGGGTTTCTGAGGCTGTAAATCTTTACAGGCACAGAAAGCCTCATCTTTCTCCCTAAGGAGCAGCTGGTAGATTCAAACCGCTAACCTTTCAGTTAGCAGCCCAACACGTAACCACTGCACTATCAGACCCTTTTAATCTGAACAAATGTATGTCTGTGGTCCAAACTCACCAGCCACTCCTCAGAAACCCCATGAGTCAGAACCAACTCAATGGCACTTAACAACAACAACAGCAACAACAATTCACAACATGACCAAGGCAAAGGAAAACACTGGAAGGTATGCCAGAGCAACAATGATAAATACTATTGCAACCACAATCATGCAGTAACAGTAATAACAAGCAATAATCTGTGAATGGATACACAGGTAAATATGAAAGTTGAACAAGTGTAGGGTGACAAATGGAAATACACCTACAAGCACATAGAGACTCGGCAGAAGACGGTTCTACATAGCGCATTCAGGGGGCAGTATGAAAACTTAGCCATAGCCAAACACAATGAGGGCTTGTGTCACTGGGTTAGAGGACACTAGATCAACTAGCATAGCATTGTCCATAACAACAATGACAATGCTCTACCATTCTACTTTGGTACTTTGGCAACTAGGATCTTAAAAATGAAGGAGTAGCCATCTAAGACACAACTGGTCTCTTCCTGTTCAGAATACAGAAGGGAATGATGAAAATCAAAAAGAATCATGGAAACAATTAGTTCAGAGGATAACGCACCACACAGACCACAGCCTCTGCCAGCCTGAGACCAAGAGAATTAGATGGTACCCAGCTACACACTGTCAATTGCTCGTATCAGGATTATAGAAGGTCCTGGGCAGTGAGCGGAAAAGGAAAACAAAATTCAAAACCGTAATAAAAAAACAAAAAACTTACTGCTCTGATTGTTGCTGTTGTTTAGTGCCATTGAATCATATCTAACTCATAAGAACCCTGTATAGGGTTTCCAAGGTAAGTTTGGGAACCACAGTTCAAACTGACCTTGTAGTCTAGTGCATTATCCCGCAGCACCACACTCACTATGACCCTTAGAAGCCCTTCAAGCCTAGAACTGAACCCACTACTAGAGATTATCCATCAATCACACAATGATGGTGGTGGTGATGTGCCATGGAGTTGGTTCCAACACATACAGACCCTGTATAGGGTTTCTGAGGCTGCAAATCTTTACGGGAACAGTAAGACTCATCTGTCTCCCATGGAACCACTGGTAGTTTCAAACTTCTGACTGTGGCATTAGTAGCCCGACTCATAACCACTATGCTCCCAGAGCTGGCCTATAAGGTGAGCTCATGAGGACATGCTCCTTAGAACAACCAACCAAAAGAGACCAAAAGGGCAGCATATGCCCCCAAACAAAGTTCTGATGGCAGGAAGGAACAGGAAAGATGGGCAAATGGAAACGGGGAAGCAAGGAGGAAATGGAAGTGGACTGTTATATTGAGGGGACTACAACAAATGTCAAGAAACAAAATGTGTATAGATTGCTGAATGGGAAACTAATGCGCTCTGTAAGTTTTCACCCAAATCACAATAAAATGTTTAAAAGACAAAAAAGTCCTCTACTGAGGTATCAATCCCTGGAGAAGAACATTATTGCTTGGCAAAGGGCAGGGTCAATAAAAAAGACCACCTCCAACCAGATGGACTGACAGTGGTGGCAGCAACAACGGGCTCAAACATAACAATGATTGTGAGCAGGACGCAGGACCACGGAGTATTTTGTTCTGCTGTGCAAAGTCCTGACTTGACGGTACCTAACAACAGCGAGATGGACTGGCAAAGTGGCAGCATCAATGGGCTCAAGCATGGCAACAATTGTGAAGCTGGCCCAGGATCAAGCAGTGTTTTGTTCTGTTGTGCATAAGGTGGCTATGAGTCAGTACCGACTCGATGGCACCTAACAACAACAACAGCAGTAGCACTGTGGTAAACGGCTACATCTTTACGCAAGTAACAGGTACGTTATAAGGTCTTTGCAAACAGTGCGGCCTCTTTGAATTTCTTATGTGTTTGCATTATTTACATGGCATATTATATGCACAATACATTAGTAATTGTAAAGTGTCTATTTTAAGAAATTGTATCAAAAATAAGAAATTGTATCAAACCATTTATTCTGTCTTTTTCTCAAAAGAGGAATTCATTTGTCACCACTACCCTGTGTTCCACAGGGGAAAGATGAGGCTTTCTGCTGCCGTTAAGATTTACAGCCTTGGAAACCCTGTATAGGGTCGCTACGAGTGAGAACTGACTCCACAGCCCACCACCACCACCACCACCACCCTGTAAAATTCTCTTCAACAGAAGACTAGAGGCTCTCTTGTGAACAAAGAGATATCACACATCTTTTCCAACCTTAGCCAAATTCCAAGGTTGTCCCCTTGGAACAAATGGTTAACAACAATGAAAAGCAGCAAAATTGGTCATGTCTTAACACCTACCTTAAAGTATGTAAGCAAAGGACATGTGGGTCAATTCCACCTAGAGACACCTAAAAATGCCAAATATCTAGAAACACAAGTGCATGCTGGGTGTGAACTATAAAACTGCAACTTATACCTATATGCATAATTAGGATACTCCTGATAAAACAAACTTTCATCCTTCATTTGCAGAGGTCTCCTACTGAGGAGACAGGCAGTGGTTACCTCAATTTTTTTTTTATTTTGGAAGAATTAGCATTAGTACACAACTTGAGTGGCAGCCCTTTGAGAAGCGTCTTATTTATGTTGCCTCTCAAATGGCAATTTTTATTTAAAATGCATTTTTAAAACACAGCCCTTTGCAACAGCAACAAAACCTAGGAACAAAACCATGGAACAGATTGAGAAGTAACTCTTGAGCTATCCCACTTCTCTGGAAGGAATGTCCACATCTTTAAACACTGCGAAATCCACATTAACTCATTAAAAAGCTGGGATGTCTCATCTTGCACTCACAGAATCCCTGGTGTAAATTAGCTAGCCATTGTGTGTTGGAATTAAGCTAAACGCAGGTTAAAACCCTGAGATCTGCTCACTTAGGACCCTCTAGGTGAAAGACTGGGCTCAAGTAGATGTTTTCTTACCTGTGGAGTCATCGTAGAGGGATCTGGCTCAGGGGCGCCTTGCTGCTGTTCAGCATTCTTAGTCTTGGTTCCACTCTCCAAAGGCTCTTGCTGTATAGTTGTCTTATTCCCAGAAGGTCCAGACGGTGTTGGTGGAGCTAGTAGTTGGGATTTAGGATGGCCCTGGGAGGGGCGGGATGGAGATGCCTGAGAAGAGGGCAAGTAGGACTGAGAATGGCTCAAATAGGAGGAGGAGGAAGAGGAAGAGTAGGATGAGGTGGGCGCCAGGTATGACTGGGATGGTGGGGACTGCGAAGGGGACGGCTGAGTCGGAGGCGGGTAGGGCTGGGACGAAGACTGGGAATAGTACGAGGGTGGCGGTTGAGGTGGGGGCATGTAAGATTGAGACGGGGGCAGGTAGGATCCTGGCGGCACAGGGGGAGATTCAGGTGGAGAATCCAGCTCCATGGGAACCAAACCAGGAGGCCCGTCTCGTTGGTGGTGAAGCATCTGATGTTTGTACTGCTGCTGCTTCTGATAGCTGAGGGCCGGCCCAGGCGGCGGGGGCATCGGTGGCGGCGGCGGTTGCCAGTCCCCATAGCTGCCCCCCGGCATCACGGGCGGGGGTGGCAGGGGAGGCGGAGGGAGGTGGTGGGGCTGGAGCACGCACTGCATTTGCTTTTGGTGCATCTGCTGCAGCTGCTGGAGCTGCGCCAGGTGCTGCTCACGGAAGCTCATGAAGCCCGAAGAGGAGGGGGCCGTAGGAGTCGTCGAGCTCGAGTAACCGGGCCCCGGCGAGGCCTCAGGAAGCGCCACCGGCGGCGGCGGGACCGGCGGCGGCGGATAGTGGCTGCTCCCGCCATACCGGCCCCAATTCGGGTACATATCGGAGAGGAAGACGCAGGGCTCGTCCCGGGCGCCGTTACTCGACGCAACCGACCTCCTGGAGCTGCGGCGGCGGCGGCGGCAGCGACAGCCGGAACTCGCGGCGCCTATAGGCCCTAGAGCGTGTAAGCGGAGCGCGCCAGTGCGCCGACGCTACCGAGCTGGGCCCGCGACCGAGAAGGCGGGGACAGGGCAGAGGCTAATACGCCTGCTCAGTATCCACTGAGAAGCGAACAAAGACGAGGTAGAGCGGCCCTTTCCTTGGTGACTCTCGATTGACATCTTCCGTCAGCTTCGGGTAATGCATGTGGGAGTAGAATGTTCTCATAGAACCAAAGAACCATAGAGTCTCACAGCTGAGAAGGGTGGTAGAGATCCTATCGCCCCATGGGTTCAGTTTTGAATGGAAAAAAAAAGGCTCCATTCACAATAGCAACAATCGCAACAACAACAGAAAAAAATCCCCACAAAACAACTAGGAAAAACTATAAGAAGAAATATGTGACGCCTATATGAAAAAACTGCTAAATGTTCATAAATGAGAGGGATACAACTAGACTTGAGATCATGGAGAAGCTTACCATTGTCCTGAATGACATGATGGAAATTTGTAAAAATGTCAGTTGATTCCAAAGTAAATAAATAAACTTTAAGCAATTCTAACAACAGCAACAAAAAATCGCAGGCACATTTGTGAAAGGATGTAGACTTGTTTTGAAAGTCGAATGTAAAACTGTACCAATTCCTTCTGGTAACATTTGCAGTAAAAGGAGAGAAATGAAATTCTTTAGACTAGCTCATCACATGAAAATGCAGGTTGAAGAATTGCAGTGTTAAAGCAAAAATAGCAGAAACCAGATACAGAGATTGTCTAGAGAAAACAACTTAAAAATGTTGTTTTAAATGACATAAAGTCGGTTCGGACCCAATGTTGTTATGTGCCGTTGAGTCGGTTCCAACTCATAGTGAGTCTGTACAGAGTTTCTGAGGCTGTAAATCTCTACAGGAGTAGAAAGCCTCATCTTGCTCCTGCGGAACAGCTGGTAGTTTCGAACTGCTGACTCTGAGGTTCGCAACCCGATTCGCAACCACTACGCTACCAGAGCTCCTTTAACGACTCTGTATAGGGTTTCCAAGGAGAGGCTGGTAAGCTCGAACCGCCGATCTTGCGATTCAAACCAACTTTGCAATCCAGCGCATTAACCCACAGCGCCACACCAGGACTCCAATATAAAGCTCCAAACATCTCTCAACATAATGTGGAACTTGAACACCTTCCTTGGCTTAAGTGAATCACTGAAAAGTAAAGCTGATACAGAACAGATTCTACAAAATGTAGTGCCTAACTGAAAATATTAAATGTGTCAGTAATATGCCACGTAATGATTTGACCTTGCTTCTACCTTAATAACCTAGACCTTCACCTCTTTTTTGTTTTGTTTTGCTGTTTGGGTAAAAGTTTACAAAACAAATTGGTTTCCATTCAACAGTTCTTACAGATTTTGATTCCTGTAATTGATACCAGTTCTTTTTAGTTTTCTGTCCCTTATTAAGGCGCTCTGGTATAGTAGTGGTTATGAATCAGACTGCTAACCTCGGGATCAGCTGTTCAAAACTACCAGCTATTCCGCGGGAGAAAGATGAGGCTTTCTGCTCCCGTAAACATTTACAGCCTCGGAAACCCTGTATAGGATCACTATGAGTCGGAATCGACTCCACGGCACATAACAACAACAACAAATCCCTTATTACTTTTTTACCCCTGGGCAAATGTTGCCCCTTAGGTCTTGCATAAAGTCAGTTGTTCTAGAGAGTGAATGCTCCCCTGATTTTATTAATCACTTTATAGTACTGTCTGACTGAAGCCCGAGGGTGAGTTCAGTTCCACGCTTAAAGGATGTTTAAGGGTTATAATCGCTACCAGTTTTACCAGTCTCTATTCAATCTAGTAAACCTGGTCTTTTTGTTTGTTTTGTTTTAACTTTTTACTTCTAGGACCTCCTATGGTGATCCCTTTCAAAGTAGTACACAGTGGTACAGTGGTAGCTAGGCACCATCGGTCTCAGGGCAATAGAGATTCGGGTTCACGTGGTCTGATTGTTTCTGTGATTTTTTAAAAATTGTCTTCACTTTTCTTTGTTCTGGACAGCGAGAGGCCAATTATTGATATGTTCGTGGAGTCGGTTGCGACTCCTATACAGGGTTTCCGAAGCTGTAAATCTTGACGGAGCAGAAAGCCTCATCTTTCTCCCGCGGAACAGCTGGTAGTTTCGAACTGCTGACCCCGAGATTCGCAGCCCGATTCGTAACCACTATGCTACCAGAGCTGCTTGTGAGAGGCCAATAGTTTCGCATTAAATGGCAATCTTCTCTCTTAGGAGGTAGTTGAAGTTGTTAAGTGCTGTTGAGTCGGTCCCGACTTATGAGCCTATACAGGGTTTCCGAAGGAACTCTAGTAGCGTAGTGGTTACGAATCGAGCTGCAAACCTCAGAGTCAGCAGTTTGAAACTACCAGCGAACAGCGGGAGAAAAATGAGGCTTTCTGCTCCCGTAAAGATTTACAGCCTCAGAAACACTGTACAGGATCGCTATGAGTTGGAACCGATTCCATGGCACATAACAACAACATACAGGGTTTCCGAGGAGCAGCTGGTGAGCTTGAACCGCCGACCTTGTGGTTCACACCTACCTTACAGTCCAGCACATTATGTAAGTAGAAATTGGGGACATCTAGGGAGCTGTAGGCTAAGTGGTGGACTGCTAACTTCATAATTGGCAGTTCAAACTCACTAGCCACTCCTTGGAAACCCTACACAGGGTCCCAATGTGTTGGAACTGATTCATGGGCACTTAACAACAGATATTTTCCAGAAGAAAGAACTTCTTATTATCAAATAGGAATTTAGCTGTGTTTCTACTTCTTTAAAAATTGGCCAGTGAAAACCATAGGGATAGTGGCAGAACATTAATTGATATAAAGCTGGAAGATAAGCCTATCAGGTTGGAAGACACTCAAAATATGACTGGAGAAGAGCTGTCTCCTCAAAGTAGTTGTTGTTGTTGTTAAGTGCCATCGAGTCGGTTCCGACCCATAGCGACCCTGTACAGGGTTTCCGAGGGTGTAAATCTTTACGGGAGTAGAAAGCCTCATCTTTCTCCCGCGGAGCGCCTGGTAGTTTCGAACCGCTGACCTTAAGGTTCGCAGCCCGATTCGTAACCACTACGCTACCAGAGAGTTAACCTTAATGATGTGGATGGAGTAAAGCTTTTGAGACATTCCTTGACAGATGTGGCACAACTCAAAATAAGCAACAGCTACAAGATCGTAGAAGAATTGATGCTTTTCAGTTACAGTGTTGGAGGAGAATATTGAAAGTGCCATGGACTGCCAAAAGAACCAATAGATCCGTTTTGGAAGAAGTGCAGCCAGAGTGCTCCTTGGAGGCCAGGATGGCTAAACTTCGTCTCTCATACTTCGGATATATCATCAGGAGGGACCAGTCGCTGGAGAAGGATATCATGTTTGGTAAGGTGGAGGGTCAGAGAAAAAGACCACCAACAAGATGGATTGGCAAAGTGGCAGCATCGATGGACTCAAGCGTGGCAACAATAGTGAGGTCGGCCCAGGATTGGCAGTGTTTCGTTATGCTGTGCATAGGGTCGCTATGAGTCAGTACTGACTAGATAGCACCTAACAACAACAACAACAACAAACAAGCATCCATTAATAATCAGAACACAGAATTACAAAATAAGAATCTAGGAAAATTGGAAGTTATAAGAAAATGAAAAGGAATGCATAAAGATTGATATTCTAGGCACTAGAGCAGGACCAGGTAGTATTTCATTCCTGTGCATAGTGTCACTATTTGTCAGTGCCGACTTGACATACCTAACAAGAAGAAGTTAGATGAAATAGACTGACATTGGTCATTTTGAACCAGACAATCATGATCTACTATACAGGGAATGACAAACTGAAGGAGAGCAGTATGCGATTCAACAACAACAACAAAAAATCAAGATCTATCCTGAAATACAGTGTTATCAATGATAATATTCAAAAGCCCACATGGAAGACCAACTAATACAACTCTTTAATTTACATACCAAGCACTAATGCCAGGATGAAAAACCTGAAGATTTTCACCAACATCTACAATCTGAATGGCCTGAAGTAAAAATAGAAGTTGGAGGAGGCCTCAGTCAGAACTTCTTAAATTCTGAGACACAAACCCAAACCGACTTAATCAAAAGGGGAAAAAAAACCCTAGTTTACCAGTTCATATTAGACTTCTGGTATGATACTGTAGAATCAGCAATGGACTGCAAACCACAAGGTTGGCAGTTCAAACCCATTACCTGCTCCTTGGAAACTCTATATGTTGTTGTTGTTGTGTGCCGTGGAGTCGGTTCCGACTCACAGCAACCCTCTATAGGGTTTCCAAGGCTATAAATCTTTCTCCAGCAGAACAGCTGGTAGTTTCAAACTGTTGACCTTGCGGTTCGCAGCCCAAATCGTAACCACTAAGCTACCAGAGCTCCTTGGAAACCCTATATAGGATAGTTATAAGTCAAAACTGACAGATGGCAATTAACAACAATAGATCATAAAACTGAAAAGTACCGAGGTAAACCACTTTCAGGGATGGCTGGGTCCAGAATTGATTCTACTTTTATCTCTCAGTTGTAATTCACAAAATAAAAGACAAAAAGAGGTTTAGGATTAGAATACAAGTTTGAGTGTTGTATCCAAGCCCTAAAATAACAATGGCTTAAACATGATACAATTTCTTTTTCTCTGGGTGGTACAGATGATTCAAGTGCTTAAGTGTTAACCAAAAGGTAGGAGATTCCAGCCAGGGACCAATTATACTTGTGTAAACAGCAACCAGATTAAGAAACAGAATGCTGATTAGCTCATAAGCCTCAGGTAGGGATGGTTTTTATGAGTTCAATTGAAATACTCTTTTTAAAAAATTAAGGAGCTTTGATGGCACAAGTGGTTTGCAATCAGCTGCTAACCTGAAGATTGGTAGGTCAAACCCACACTGAAGAAAGGCCTAATGAAATGCTTTCATAAGAAAAGAGAACTTGGATAAGCAAAATATTGCTTGTTGTTTGTTAAGTGCCATCGAGTCAATTCGTAACCACTACACTACCAGAGCTTCTTAAGAAGAACAAAATTAGAAGCCTCTCATTCCTGATTTCAAAATTTACTATATAGCCACAGTGGTACTGGTACAATGAAAGATACATAGATCCATGAAACCGAATTGAGAACCCAGAAGTAAATCCATCCACATACAGTCAGCTGATCTTTGACAAATGACCAAAACACATTAAATGAGGAAGAGAGAAAAGGTGCTGGCAAAGCTGGAAATCTATTTGCAGAAGAGTAAAACAAGACCCATATATCTCACCATGTAATTTTTTTTGTAAGCCTCAACATGGATTAAAGACATAAATGTAAAACCTACAACTATAAAACATCACTCAACTGTTAGTTTATAATACTTTGGTGGCATGCATATTGCCATGATGCTGAAGTTATGTCACTGGTATTTTAAATACCAACGGGATACACCCATGGTGGGAAGATTTTGACTGAGCTTCCAGGCTAAGACAGACTAGGAAGAAAAAGAGGTGAACTATTTCTGAATGTTTAACCAATGAAAACTTTATGAGTACCAGTGGAACACTTTCAGATAGCACTGGAATATTGAATACTGAAACAGGATGAATGGTACCAGAATACTGCCAGATACAGTGCTGAAACATGAGCCCCTTAGGTTGGAAGTCACTCAAAATATGACTGAGCAAGAGCTGCCTCCTCAAATTAGAGTTGACCATGATGAGAGGATTGGAGTAAAGCTTTCGGGACCTTCATATGCTTATGTGACACAACTCAAAATGAGGAGAAACAGCTGAAAACGTCCATTAATAATCAGAACATGGAATGTGCAAGGTATGAATCCAGGTGAATTGGAAGTTGTCAAAAATGAAAAGGAACACACAAAGATCAATATTTTAGGCATTAGTGAGCTAAAATAGACTGGTATTGGACATTTTTAACATGACGGACATATGGTTTACTATGCCAGAAATGACAAATTGAAGAGGAATGGCATTGTATTCATCATCCAAAAGAACATTTCAAGATCCATCTTGAAATATAATGCTGTCCGTGATAGAATAATGTCCATATACTAAAAGGAAGTATAGTTAATACCACTATTATTCAAATTTATGCACCAACCACTAGAGTCAGTGATGATGAAATAGAAGAGTTCTACCAACTTCTTCAGTCTGAAATTGAAATTGATCAAACATGCAATCAAGATGTACTGATAATTACTGGCAATTGGAATGCAAAGGTTGGAAACAAAGAAGAAGGATCCATCGTTGGAAAATATGGCCTTGGCTATAGAAATGATGCTGGAGATCATATGATAGGATTGTACAAGACCAATGACTTCTTCATTGCAAATACTTTTTTTTTTTTTTTAAATAAATGTTTTATTGTGAATTGTGTGGTAGTCTACATGGGAGAACATTCATCCTATTATCTATCATTTCATTGGCATAGTTACCATCCCGTCCATGCATCCTCACCCAACCAAAGGGTGTACCCTGTAAGCCTGCACCCCCACCCCACCCCCCACCACCACCACAGTCCTCAGCCCCATTCCCTCTCTGGATCCCAAGTCCCCAGCCACACCATCTCTTGAAGTCTTCTTCTCTGCCTCCATCTCAGGCCTCACTGCTTCTATGGGTAGGATCCCGCTCTCCGCTTTTCTCCATTGATGATCCTAGGGTCCTCCGCTCCTAGACTGAAAAGTTAGTCACTCCCCTCCTTGCTACAAAATGTCCGTCCACCTTTAGATTTCCAACCCTCATAATCAGTCCTGATAACAATTATTCACTATTACATCACAAGAGCCTGGACAGGCTGGATACTATTCACTGGAGACTCTACCTTCCTCCAGGCCCTTTGGATCTAGGTTCCCTCTTGAAAGCTTGTAAGCCAGTCACTTCTTACCTTTGTATCCCTCCCCCCATTTTGGGTAGCCAATGTCCAAGTTGTCCACCCTGTCCACCCTTTGTGTGGAGGGGGTGGGAATAGGTCTTGCAGCAGGGATTTGTTTCCTCTTTTGAGCTACTGCATTTATAGGTGTAGGTTGCAAATACCTTTTTAAACAACATTCAAAATAAAAATAAATTTAAAAACTATACACATGGACCTTACTAAACACCATTCACAGAAATCAAACTGATTACATCTGTGAGAAGTTGTTGTTGTTGTTGTGAAGTGCTGCTGAGTCGGTTCCGACCCATAGCGACCCTGTATAGGGTTTCCGAGGAGCAGCTGGTGAGCTTGAACTGCCGTCCTTGCAGTTCAAACGGCTTTGCAATCTGAAACATTAACCCACAGCACCACACCAGGACTCCTCTGTGAGAAGAGACAGTGGAAAAACTCCATACCATCAGCCAAAACAAGGCCAGAGGCAGACTGTGGAACAGACCATCAATTGCACATGTGCACATTCAGGCGGAAGTGGGAAAAAATCAAAACAAGTCCAAAAGAGCCAAAATTTTACCTTGAACATAATCCACCTGAATTTAGAGATCATCTCAAGGAAAGCTTTGATGCATTAGACACTAATGATTGAAGACCAGAAGAGTTGTGAAATGATATAAAGAACATCATACAGGAAGAAAGCAAAAGGTCATTAAGAAGACAATAAAGAAGGGGAAAAACAAAATGGATGTCAGAAGACACTCTGAAACCCTTTCCAATATAGAAGGCAAATGGAAGAAATGAGGAAAGTAAAAGAGCTGAATGGAAGACTTCAAAGTTGAGTATTATGATTAAATGTGCAAAGATCTGGAGTTAGGAGATCAAAAGGGAAGAACATACTCAGCATTTCTGAAGCCAAAAGAACTGAAGAAAAATTTCAAGCCTTGACTTGAAATACTGAATGATTCTATGGACAAAATATTGAATGATTCAGAAAACATACAAAGAAGATGGAAGGAATGCACAGAGTCACTGCACCAAAAAGAATTGGTAGATGTTCAACCATCTTAAGAGATAGTATATGATCAAGAGCCAATGATCCTGAAGGAAGAAGTCCAAGATGCACTGAAGGCATTGGCAAAAGAAACAGGTGCCAGGAATTGATAGGTTGCAATTAAAATCATTCAACAAACGAATGCAGCACTAGAGATACTCACTCATCTATGGCAAAAAATATGGAAGACAATTATTTGGCCAACTGACTGGGAGAGATCCATATTTATGCCCATTTAAAGAGCAATGACACACTGGAACTATGAAGTAATTCAACAGTATCAATATCACATAAAAGTAAAATTTTGCTAAAGACAATTAAAAAATGGTTGCATCAACAGGTTCAAACTGAATTCAAACAAGGACATGAAACAAGGGATATCATTGCTGATGTCAGATAGATCTTGGCAGAAAGCAGAGAATACCAGAAAGATGTTGACTTGTGCTTTACTGACTACACAAAGATCTTTGACTGTGTGAATGATAACAAGCTATAGACAACATTACAGAGAATGAGTATTCCGTAAGACTTAATTGTGCTCATGAGGAACCTGTAACTAGACCAAGAGAAGGGTGATTGAATAGAACAAGGAGACACTGAATGGTTTAAAATTAGGAAAGGAGTATGCCAGTGTTGTAGTCTTTCATCATACTTATTCAATCTGTATGCTAATCAAATATCCAAGAAGCTGGATTATATGAAGAAGAACGTGGCATTAGGATTGGAGGAAGACTCATTAACTACCTGTGGTATGCAGATGATACAATCTTGCTTGCTGAAAGCAAAGAGGACTTAAAATACTTACTGATGAAAATCAAAGAACAGAGTCTTCACTGAGAAGAAAATATTAAATAACATAACATCAATAAATAATATCATGATAAATGGAGAAAAGATTGAAGTTGTCAGCGACTTCATTTTGCTCGGACCTACCAGCAACACTCATGGTAGCAGCAGTCAAGAAGTCAAATAACATATAGTGCATTAGGCAAATTTGCTGCACAAGACCTATTTAAAATGTTCAAGAGCAAAGTGTCACTTTGAGGTGCACATGACCCAAGTCATGGAATTTTGAATAGCTTCTTTTGCATGTGAAAATGCACAGCAAATAAGGAAGATCATAGAAAAATTGATGCATTGAGTTGGAGAACATTAAAAGTACCATGGATGGCTACCCAAAATGGGGGGCTACAAAGGCAAAAAGTGACTGGTTTACAAGCTTTCAAGTGGGAGCCTAGATCCAGAGGGCACGGAAGAAGGTAGATTCTCTACAGAGTAGTATCCAATCTGTCTAGGCGGGGCTGATGAAAGGAGATGGGCACAGGACTGTTCTAGTACAATAGTGAATAATTACTATCAGGACTGATTGTGAGGGTTGGAAATGTAAATGTAGACATTTTGTAGCAAAAGGAAGGGAGTGGTTGACTTTGCAGTCCACAAGCAGAGGTCCCTGGGACCATCAAGGGAGAAGTGCGGAATGCAGGACTGTACCCAGAGAAGCAGTGACGCCAGAGATGGAGTGGCTGGGGACTCTAGACCCAGAGAGGGAGAGGGGCTATGTGCTGACAACTGAAGGTCAGGCTTGCAGGGTATACCCTTTAGTTGTTTGATGATGCATGGAGGGGATTGTAATCATGGCAATGAAACGATGTACGATAGAATGAATGTAAAGCTAATGTTCTCCCATGTAAACTATCACATAATTCACAATAAAACATTTATTAAAAAACTATAATTCACCAAAAAAATGTTCTAGCAGTGCCATGGACTGCTAGAAAAACAAACAAATCTGTGTTGGGAGAAGTACCGCCAGAATGCTCCTTAGAAGCCAGGACCTCATCTCTCATACTTAAGACATATTATCAGGAGGGACTAATCCCTGGAGAACGACATTATGCTAGGTAAAGTGGAGGGTTACTGAAACAGAAGAAGACCCTCCAAAGAGATGGATTGGCAAAGTGGCAGCAGTAATGGTTCAAACTTAACAATGATTGTGAGAATGGAGCAGGACCAGGCAGTGTTTCGTTCTGTTGTGCATAAGGTTGTGATGAATCATAATCGACTCAACAGCACCTATCAACAACAATAAAGAACCATAAAGATAATCAATGAACAAACTTAGGGGCTCTATCTAATGTGGTTGTTAGGTGCCATCCAGTCGGTACCAACTCATAGCGACCTTATGCACAGCAGAATGAAAAACTGCCCAATCCTGGGCCAGCCTCGCTACTGTTGCCTCGCTTGAGCCCATTGATGCTGCCACTTTGCCAATCCATCTCGCTGGGGGTCTTCCTCTTTTCCTCTGACCCTCCACCCTACCAAACATGATATCCTTCTCCAGTGACTGGTCCCACCTGACAATATGACTGAAGTATGAGAAACGAAGTTTGGCCAGCCTGGCCTCCAAGAAGCACTCTGGCTGCACTTCTTCCAACACAGATCTGTTGGTTCTTTTGGCAGCCCGTGGCACTTTCTATATTCTCCTCCAACACCATAATTCAAAAGGATCGATTCTTCTAGGTCTTCCTTATTCACTGTCCAGCTTTCGCATGCATATGACGTTATTGAAAATATCATGGCTTGGGTCAGGCGCACCTTAGTCTTCAAGCTGACATCTTTGCTCTTCACCACTTTAAAAGGTCTTGTGCAGCAGATTTGCCTAATGCAATACGTCGTTTGATCTCCTGACTGCTGCTTCCGTGAGTGTTGATAGTTGATCCAAGAAGAATGAAGTCCTTGACAACTTCAATCTTTTCTCCATTGATAAAAAATGTTATTTATTGATCCAGTGGTGAGGGGCTCTAATACAAATATATTGTAACAAGGAAGGGAGTGATTAATTCTCCAGGATAGGAGTGGAGGCCTCTGGGACCATCAACAGAGAAGAGTCGAGAGCGGGACCCTACCCAGAGAAACAGATGCCTGAGATAGAGACAGAGATGATGACATGGAGTGATGAAGTGACTGGGGACCTTGGACCCAGAGAAAACTGGGGGGAGGAGGGGGAAGTGTAGGGGGCGGGTTTCTGGGATATACCCTTTGGGTGGTTGATGATGCATGGAGGGGATTGGAACCATGGCAGTGAGATGATATAAAATGGAATGAATGTAAAACTTAAGTTCTCCCATGTAAACTATCATATAATTCACAATAAAACATTAAAAAAAAAAAAACAACCCAAAAAACAGAGCACAACACATCTTGGTGGGGCCATGTGAAGAGACTGAGACTCTCCCACATTGTAGGTGGACTATAAAATGGTTTGACCATTGTGGAAAATGGTATGGCGCTTCCTCTCCTCAGAAAGTTGCAAATAGAAGTCTATATGTCCCATCAATCCCTCTACTTGGTATATCTCTACAAAAAATAAGAGCCAAGAAATGAGTAGATATCTGCATATCTATATTTATTGAAGCACTATTCACAATAGCAAAGAGATGGAGACAACCTAATTGCCCATCAGTGGAAGAGTGGATAAGCAAATTTTGGTACATACACACAATGGCATGCCATGCAACGTTGAAGAATAACGATAAATCTGCAAAACACCTCATAACATGGATGAACTTGAAGGACATTTTGTTGAGTGAAATTAGTCAATCATAAAAGGATAAATAGTGTATGATATCATTATTATAAAAACTCAAGAAAATATTTTCATATTGAAAAAACAAGTTTGATGGTTACTAGGTATGGGAGGGCAGGGAGAATAATTCACTGGCTAGAGGGTTGTTGTTATTAAGTGCCATCAAGTTTGTACTGACTCATAACAACCTTATACACAACAAAACAAAACCCTGCCCGGTGCTGCGCCAAACTCACAATCATTGCTACGCTTCAGCCCATTGCTGCTACCATTGTGCCAAGTCATCTCATTGGGGGTCTTCTTCTTTTTCATTGACCCTCTACTTTATCAAGCATGATTTCCTTCTCAAGAGACTGGTCCCTCCTTATAATATGTCTGAAGTATGAGAGACCATGTCTGGACTTTCTGCCTTCTAAGAAGCATTCTGGCTGTACCTCTTCCTGCAGAGACCTGTTTGTTCTAATGGTCTTTCCTAATTTTAAGCACTAAATGGGTATTCCAAAACACTTAATCATGTTCATGAGGAATCTGTACATAGATCAAGAGGCAGTTGTTTGACTAGAACAAGGGAACACTGAATGGTTTAAAATCAGGATCAGGATTGTACTCTTTGACCATACTTATTCTATCTGCATGCTGAGCAAATAATCCAAGAAGCTGGTTTGGATGAAGAAGAACATGGCATCAGGATTGGAGGAAGATTCAGTAACAACCTGCAATATACAGATGATACAACCTTGCTGATAAAGATCAAAGACCACAGCCTTCAGTGTGGGTTTTACCTTAATGCAAAGAAAACAAAAATCCTCACCATTCGACTAATAAATAACATCTTGATAAATGAATTAAAGATTGAAGTCAAAGACTTCATTCACCATCAAAACTCATGGAAGCAGCAGTCAAGAAATCAAACAACATATTTCATTAGGCAAATCTGCTGTATAAGATCTCTTTAAAGATGGCCAGTTTGAGGTCTGACCCAAGCCATGGTATTTTCAATAGCCTCATGTGCATGTGAAGGTTGGACAATGAATAAGGAAGACCAGTGAAGAATTGGTGCATTTGAGTTACATTATTTGAGAAGAATATTAAAAGTACCATAGACTGCCATTAGAACAAACAGGCCTTTGTAGGAAGAAGCCAGAATGCTTCTTAGAAGGCAGGATGGCCTGACTTTGTCTCTCAACTTCAGACATATTATCAGGAGGGACCAGTTCCTAGAGAAGGACATCATGCTTGGTGAAGTGGAGGGTCAGTGAAAAAGAGGAAGATGTTCAATGAGATGGATTCACACAGTAGCAACAATGATTGTGAGGTTGGCGCAGGACTGGGCTAGTGTTTTGTTCTTTTGTGCATAAAATCACAATGAGTCAGAACCAACTAGACAGTACCTTACAACAGCAACACTAAAACTAAACCATAGCTTTTTTTTTTTTTTTTTTTGGCTTTTTATTGTGAAATGAGTGACGATTTACAAAGCAGGCCATCACTTTTGGATTCAACAAAGTATATACTTTATTTCATCTCAATGATTACAAGTCCCTCCATGTAACAGCAGTTTTCCCACTTCCTCAGGTGGTTCCTATTTCTATTCCAGTCTCCTTCCCATCCCTTCTCAACTTTGTCCTTAGGTAAATATTACCCTTTTGATCTTGAATGATTGACCATTTCATGGCGAGCATACCTTACTAGTATTTTTGTTCCCCCAACTCCCTATACACCTATCTACTGCTTGGCTGAAAATTAGGCCAAGAGGGTGAGTTCTACTCCAGTCCTGAGGGGTGACTGAGGACCATAGTCTCAGGTTCCTCCAGTCTCTTTGTACCCAGTAAACCAAATCTTTTTTCTATAATTTTGAGTTTGTTTTATATTTTCTCCCACTTTGTCTGGGACCTTCCAATGTGATCCCTTTCAGAGCAGTCAGAAGTGGTAGTCAGGCACCATCTGGTTCTTCTGGTTTCAGCATCATGGTGACTGATGTTTACATATTCCATTGGTCCACTGGACCAATTGATTCCAAATATCTTCAAATTTTCAACACTCTTCTTCCGCATGTGGAGAGACCAATAGTTGCACTTTAATGGCTGACTCTTGATGAGCTTTTAAGCTACCAGTCGCTACTCACCAAAATAGCATGGAGAACAAAAGTAGTATTTTCTTTCATTCATGTCTTTTAAAAAATATACCTGTAGCCTTTTGTTGGTGTTTTTAGGTGCCTTCAAGTCAGTTCTGACTCTTAGTGACCCCATGTGCAATAGAACAAAACACTGCCCGGACCTGCAGCATCCTCACAATTACGGTTACGTCTGGGCCCATTGTTGCAGCGATTGTGTCAATCCATATTGTTTTTTTTTTTCATTGACCCTCTTCTTTACCAAGTATTATGTACTTGTCCAGTTACTGGTCCCTCCTGATAACATATCAAAGTACATGATATGAAGTTTTGCCATTTGGGTTTCTAAGGAACATCTGGCTGTACTTCTTTCTAAACAGATTTGTTTGTTCTTCTGGAAATTCATGGTAATTTCAATATTATTCACCAATACCATAATTCAAATGCATCAATTTTATAATATTCCTTATTCATTGTCCAGCTTTCACATGAATATGAGGCAACTGAAAATACCAGGGCTTGGATAAAGCTCACCTTAGTTCTTAAAGTTACATATTTGCTTTTCAACACTTTGAAGAGATCCTGTGCAGCAGATTTGCCCAATGCAGTACATCATTTGATTTCTTGACTGCTATTTCCTTGAGGGTTGAACATGGATCCAAGTAAAATGAAATTCTTCACAACTGCAATCTTTTCTTTGTTTATCATGATGTTTATTGGCCCATTTGTAAGGAATTTTGTTTTCTTTACATTGTAATCCATACTGAAGGCTGTATGTAGTCTCTATCATACAAGCCCTCTTCACTTTCAGGCAGTAAAGGTGTGTCATTTGCAAACGGCAGGTTATTAATGCACCTTCCTCCAATCCTGTAGCCACAATATTATTCATATAGCCTAGCTTCTTGGATGACTTGCTCAGCATATAGACTGAATAAATATGGTAAAGGGATATAACTCTGACACACACTTTTTCTGATTTTAAACCATTCTGTATCACCTTGTTTTTTTCTACCCCTTAGTTTATGTATATTTTTCACATGTGCACAATTGAGTGTTCTGGAATTCTCACTCTTCACAATGTTATCCATGTTTTGTTATGATTCACCTGGTTGAATGCCTTTGTATAGTCAATAAAACACAAGTAAACATCTTTCTGGTATTTTTTGCTTTCAGCCAAGATCCACCTGATGTCAGCAATAATATCCCTTGTTCTATGTCCTCTTCTGAATTCTGGCAACTCCTCCGTTCATACACTGTTGCAAACACTTCTGAATTATCTTCAACAAAATTTTACTTGCTTGTGATATTACTGATGTTGTTCCATAATTTCCAAAAATCTGTAGGGCCACTTTTCTTTGAAACAGCCACACTATCTCTCCCAGTCAGTTGGCTAATTAACTGTTTTCCAAATTTCTTGGCATAGAGAGTGAGTGCTTCCAGTGCGTCATCAGTTTGTTGAAACATTCCAATTGGTACTTCATCAATTCCCGGAGCCTTATCTTTTAGCCAATGCCTTCAGTGCAGCTTGGATGTTTTCCTTCAATTATCAATAGTTCTTGGTCATATGCTATCTGCTGAAATTCTTGACGGTTGACCAATTCTTTTTTGGTACTCTGTGTCTTCCTTCCATTTTCTTTTGAGGCTCATTTTGTCCATAGAATTACTCAATATTGCAAATTGAGGCTTGAATTTTTCTTCAGTTCTTTCAGCTTGAGAAATACTGAGTGATTTCTTCCCTTTTGGTTTTCTAATTCCAGGACCTTGCACATTTCATTATAATTATTTTCTATGTCTTCTCAAGGTGCCCTTTAAAATTCTCTGCTCAGCTCTTTTATTTTCTTCCATCCACTTTAGCTATTCTGCATTCAAGAGCAAGATTCAGTGTCTTTAGACATCCACTTTGGTCTTTTCTTTCTTTCCTGTCTTTTAAATGACATCTTATTTTCTTGATCTTGATCTATGATGTTCTTGGTCTCATTCTACAACTTGTGTAGTCTTTGATCATTTGTGTTCATTGTGTTAAATCTGTTCTGAGATGGTCTCTAAATATAGGTGGGATATATGCAAAGCCATACTTTGGCTTTTATGGACTTATTTTCATTTTCTTCAGTTTCAACCTGATTTGCATATGAGCAATTAATGGTTTGTTACACAGTCGCCTCCTGGCCTTGTTTTTGGCTTATGATATGGAGCTTCTCCATCATCTCTTCCCACAGATGTAGTCAGTTTGATTCCTGTGTATTTCATCTGGTGAGATCCACGATATAATCGCCATTTATGTTGTTGAAAGAAAGTATCTGCCACAAATATTATTGGTCTTTCAAAATTGTACCATTTGACCTCTAGCATCATTTCTGTCACCAAGGTCATATTTCCCAACTACTTATTTTCAACTACTTATACTTTATTTCCAATTCTTATATTCCAAATCACTAGTAATTATCAATGCATCTTGATTTTATGTTTGATCAGTTTCAAGCTGAAGAAATTGCTAGAATTCTTCAGTTTCTTTATCATTGGCTTTTGTGGTTGGTGGGTAAATTTGAATAATAGTTGTATTAACTGGTCTTCCTTGTAGGCAAATAGATAAAATTTTGTCACAAACAGCATTGGACTTCAAGATAGATCTTGAAATGTTCTTTTTCATTATGAATGTGACACCATTCCTCTTCATTACTCCTGGCACAATAAACCATATGATTATCCAATTCAAGATAACCGATACCTGTCCATTTCTGCTCACTAATGCCTAGGATATCAGTCTTTATGCATTTTTAACAATTTCCAATTTTCCTAGATTCATACTTTGTACATTTCACATTCCGATTATCAATGATATTTGCAGCTGCTACCTGTCATTTTCAGTTGTACCCCATCAGTAAATGAATGTCTCCAAAGCTTTTCTCCAACCACATTATGAAGGTAACTCTACTTTATGGAGGCACGTCTTCCCCAGTAGTATTTTGAATGCCATCCAACCTGAGGGGATCATCTTCCAGCATGATATCAGACAACACTGTCTGCTATGCAAAAAGTTTTCAGTGGCTAATCCCTCAGAAGTGGACTGTATTTTTTCTTGCTAGTTTTTCTTAGTCTGGGAGCTCTGCTGAAATGTATCCACCTTGGATTTCCCTGTTGGTATTTTAAACAGTGGTGGCATCACTTCTAGCATCATAGCAATATGCAAGTCACCACAGTAGGACAGACTGACAGAAGAGTGCCTGCTTTGCAGTCTGGTACATTAACCCACAGCCCCACACCAGAACTCCTATTTCCATATATGTAAGTAAAGAAATAGACAAAACCAACGTACAGGTGTTCCTCGTAGCTATCCCAGGTTCCGTTTCAAACCACTGCAATAAACTGCACAGCTAAATAGAGCAAGTCACATGAACTTTTTATAAAAGTTATGTTTACACTATACTGTAGTCTATTAAGGATGCAATAGCTTTATTTAAAAGCATGAAATATTGTGAGAATTACCAAAATGTGACACATGTTTGGAAAATAGTGCTAATAGAATAGACTTGCTCAGGATAAGATTGCCATAAACCTTCCATTATTAAAACTTAGTATCTACTAGTACTCATTTGACCTAGCCTCGATGGCTTGATAATCAGAACTCGACTAGAAGAAGATTTTAAAAAAATTGTGTATCAGGAAATGAGTGTAAATTGCTACAATTTGATGAACTTGACCCATACTTATGGATGTAGTAGCTCAAAAATACCAACTGAGAGGAAAGGAGCCTTCACATCAAGTTTCAGTCCTATCCCCAGGGTAGGGTAGATAGGGATGGGAAACTTAGACATTGGCTACTTAAAATGAGGGCGCAATAAAGGCACGAAGTGACTGGCTTACAAGTTTTCAAGAGGGAGTTTAGTTTAAGAGTATGCAGGGGAAGATAGAGTTCCCACTGAAAAGTGTTCATCTTGTCTAGATGGGTCTGGTGAAAAGAGATGTTGGGATAAGATTCTTATGATTCAATAGTAATTGTTATCATGACTAATTGATACTGTCACAACTGTAAAGGTAGAAGTTTTATAACAAAAACAGGGGAGTAGTTAATCTTACAGTCCAGAAACAGAGGACCCTAGGACCATCAAGGGAGAAACACACAAGCAGAATGAGGGACCCTATCCAGAGAAGCAGCGATACCAGACATGGAAGCAGAGATGAGGACATGGAGAAAGGGAGCAGATGAAGACTCTGGACTCAGGGAAACAGAGAAACTGGGTGCTGGTGAACAGGAGTCAGGTTTGCAGAATATGCCCTTTGGTTGTTTAAATTATTATATATTCCTGGGTGTTTTTGTGTATACCCCACCACCACCACCCAAAAAACAAACAGAAGTAATGGAAGCAAATATTGTTGCATGATGATGCATGGAGGAGATTGTAATTATTGCAATGAGATGATGGTGCAAAGCTGATATTCTCCCATGTAAACTATCACTCGTTACACAATAAAAACTTAAACAAACAAACAAAACTTAATATCTGTGAAGAGCAATAAAACAAGGTATGCCTGTATAATTTTAAGATTTAGGCTAGTAGTTACTTTTGAGGACAGATTGTAATCAGAAGGAGGCCCAAAGGCGACTTCTAGTAATATTGTTTTTCTTGATCTGCATGCTAGCTACATAGTGTCTTAGTTCTCATGTGCTGGTATAACAAATACCACAAGTAGGTGGTTTTAACAAACAAAAAATTTTTTTTCACAGTTGTTGTTAAGTGCAGTATAGTGAACCCATAGAGGATTTTCAAGGAGCGGCTGGTGGGTTTGAATTGCTAATCTTGTGGGTAGAATTCCTGTGCTGATCCTACAGAGCCACACCAGGAGTCCTTCTCACAGTTGTTAAGTGCCATCGAGTTGGTTCCAACTCAGAGTGACCCTGTACAGGGTTTCCGAAGAGTGGCTGGGGGGTTTGAACTGCCAACCTTGTTGTCCAAACCGACCTTTCGGTCCAGTACTTAGCCTACAACACCACACCAGGACTTCTACTCATAGTTGCTATGGTTAAGTGCTTTCAAGTCAGTTCCAAGTCATGGCAACCCTGTATAGGGTTTCCAAGGAATGGCTGGTGAGTTTGAACCACTGAGCTTGTGTTTTAAACTGACTTTGTGGTCCAGAGTTTTATTCCATAGCACCACACCAGAAATCCAAATTGCGGGTAGTATCTTTAGAGGAAGGCTTTCTCTCTCTGTTGATTCTGGTGGTATGTCCTTGTCGCTTGAGTTTCTATTCCTCAGCGATCTTCCTGTGACTTGGCTTTATCTCCCATCTCTGTTTGCTGTCTTAATTGCTTGCTCAGTTGGCTCTTTTTATATCTCAAAAGAGATGGATTTTAAGACACACCCTATGGTGCCTCATTAACATAACAAAGAAAACCCATTCCCAAATGAGATTATAACCACAGTTATGTTGTTGTTGTCAGGTGCCATTGAGTCGGAACCGACTCATAGTGACCCCATGCACAGCAGAACGAAACAATGTCCGATCCTGGGCCAACCTCACTACCGCTGCCACACTTGAGTCCATCAATGATGCCACCTGGCCAAGCCATCTCGTTGGGGGTCTTCCTCTTTTTCTCTGACCCTCCACCTTACCCAGGATGACATCCTTCTACAGCGACTGTTCCCTCCGGACAATATGTCCAAAGTATGAGAGACGAAGCTTAGCCATCCTGGCCTCCAAGGAGCACTCTGGCTGCACTTCTTCCAAAACAAATCTATAAGGGTTAAGATTTACAATACATATTTTGTTGCGGTTGTTAGGTGACATCCAGTCAGTTCTGACTCATAACAATCTTATGTAATAGAATAAAAGCCTGCCCAGTCCTGTACCAGCCTCACAATTGTTATGCTTGAGCTTACTGTTGCAGCCACTGTGTCAGCCTGTGTTGTTTCAGGTCTACCATCTACTTTACCAAGCATAATGTCCTTTTCCATGTACTGGCCCCTCTAGATTACATGCCCAAGATATCTGAGATGAAGTCTTAAATTCTTGCTTGTAAGGAGCATTTTGGTTGTACTTTTTCAAGACAAATTTGTTTATTATTCTGGAAATCCAGGGTACTTTCAATATTCTTTGCCAACACCATAATTCAAATGCATCAATTCATCTCCAGTCTTCCTTATTCATTGTCCAGCTGTCACATATATATGAGATGATTGAAAATACCATGGTCAGGTACACCTTAATCCTCACAGTGGCATCTTTCCTCTTTAACTCTTTAAAGGGATCTTTTACAGCAGATTTGCCCAGTGTAATAAATTGTTTGACTTCTTGACTGCTGCTTCCATGAGCATTCATTGTGAATGCAAGTAAATTGAAACTGTTGACAACTTCAATCTTTTCTCCATTTATCATGATGTTGTTCATTGGTCCAGTGGTAAGGATTTTTGTTTTCTTTACACTGAATTGTAATCCATATTGAAGACTGCATACTCTAATCTTCCCAAGTGCTTCAAGTCCTTTTTGCTTTCAGCAAGCAAGGTTGTGTCCTCCGCATCTCAGGTTGTTATTAAGCCTTCCTCCAACTTTCATACTGTGGTCTTCTTTACATAGTCCAGTTTTCCAGATTATTTGCTCAACATACAGATACAGTAAGTATTATAAAGGATACAACCCTGGCACACACCTTTGCTGTTTTTAAACCATTCAGTATCTCTTTGTTATGTTTGAGTGACTGCCTTTTAATCTATGTACATGTTTTGCATGAACACAATTAAGTGTTTTAGAATTTCCATTTTTCGTAATGCTATATATAGTTTGTTATGATCCACACAGTTGAATGCCTTTGCATAATCAGTAAAACACAAGTAAATATCTTTCTGGTATTCTCTGCTCTTAGCAAAGATCCATCTGACATTAGCAATGATATCCCTAGTTCCAAGTTCTCTTCTGACTCCGGCTTGAATTTCTGACAGCTCCCTGTCAATGTGCTGCTGTAACATTTAAAAATTATCTTCAGCAATAATTTGTGTGTGTGATATTAATGATATTGTTTGATAATTTATGCCTTCTATGGAGTCATCTTTCTTTGGACTAGGCATTAGTATGGATCGCTATAGGTAGGTAGCCAGGTAGCTGTCTTCCATGTTTCTTGGCAAAGACGAGTGGATGCTTTTAGTGCTGTATCAGTTTATTTGAAACATTTCAGTTGTTACTCCATCAACTCCTGGAGCCTTGTGTTTTGCTAATGCCTTAGTGTAGATTTAATTTATTCCTTCAATTCCATTAGTTCTTGGTCAGATATTATCTCTTAAAATGGTTAAAAATTAACCAATTCTTTTTGTACAGTGACTCTGTATATTTTTTCCATCTTTTTTGGATGTTATGCACATTATTCAATATTTTGTTGATTATTGTTGTTGTTATGTGCTATCGAGTCAGTTCTGACCAATAGTGACCCTGTATAGGGCTTCTAAGGAGTGGCTGGTGAGTTTGAACCGCCGACCTTGCGGTTCAAACTGACTTTGCAGTCCAGAGCATTAACACACAGCTCCACACTTGCGACATATTTTGGGGGTACACAATTCAATCCATAACACTTAGTGTACTAAATTCCTAGTGGTGACAAAACAGAAATTTATTGTTCAGAAGGCCAAAGTCCACAATCAAGGTGTTGGCAGGGCCATGCCCTCTCTGAAGTCTCTAGGAGAGGATCATCTTTTGCCTCTTCCTAGTTTCTGGTGGTTGCTGACAATCCTTGGTCTCCTTTGGCTTGTAAATGCCTAACTTTTATCTCTGCCTCTGTCAACAAGTGACACTTTCCTTGTGTGCCTGTGTCTTTTTGTTTCCATTTCTCTCTGCTTATAAGGACACCAGTCATATTGGTTTTTAGGTCACACCCTAATCAAACATAAACTCATCATATCTTGACTACATTTGCAAAAACTCTATTTCCAAATAGTTCACATTAATAGGTACTCAATTATATTTCTTGGAGTGGAGCAAAATTCAACCCAGTACACATAGGTATGTTCTGTTTGTGAAAAATTTATAAAGCTGATCCAGGTATGATTTATGTACTTTTCTGCTGTATAATTCAAATAATGTATCTCTAAGAAAATGTTGAAAGAGGGCAGTCTTTTTTTTTTTTTTTTCTTATATGTTTTATTGTGAATTATGTGATAGTTTACATGGGAGAACATTAGTTTTACATTCATCCTATTGTATATCGACTCATTGCCATGGTTGCAATCCCCTCCATGCAATCCTTCCCCAGTGCCCCCCAGGTCTTCAGCACACAGTCTCTCTCCCTCTCTGGATCTAAAGTCTCCAGCTGCTCCATCGCTCCACATCATCATCTCTGGCTCCATTTCAGGCATCACTGCTTCTCTGGGTAGGGTCCCGCTCTCTGCTCTTCTCCCTTGATGGTCCTAGGGACCTCTAGTCCTAGACTGAAAAGTTAATCACTCCAAGAGGGCAGTCTTTTTATTGCACAATTAAGTTGATAGATAGTTTGTAAATAGGCAAAATGAAAGTATGATGTTAGCCGTGAGAGTACTAGTTGCCTTTAGGAAAAGGAAAGTGGTAATGACTAGGAGGCGGCACAGCGAGTTTCTAGGATGCTGTCAATGTTCTATTTTTCTTTCTGTAATTGTACAAATATTTAATTTTAAAAAGCTCATTGAGCTCTACATTTATGCTTTGTGCTTTCCTGGTTGTGTGTTATACTTCACAATAAAAAAAAAAAAAGGCGGGAAGGAGAAGAGAAGTGCTGCTGCTAGAAGTTAGCAAATGGTGAGATGAGATGGAGTAAGTGGAACACTCTCTCTTTGCTTTCTCATTTTTTGTCTGACCTGCTAGATCTTAGCTGTAGTGGTCTCTATTCTGAATCACTCCCTCAAGTAGGAGGTTTTCAACACCTACAGGGGAGATAGCACTACTTCTCTAGTATTCCCCACATTGTTTCAAGACAAATTAACTTCAGGGAACTAACATATACTTATCCACCCAAACCTTCGTCTACAATTGATTATCAAAAATCACAGCCATCTTCATTATATGAGGGTAAGTAAAATAAAAAAAACATAGCTACAAAATCATAGAAAACTTTACTAAACAAAATAATCATAACGTGAAATTAGTGGTTTTTGATGGAATCCTGGTGTGATGTTGCAGGATAATGAGCTGAACTGCAAGGTCAGTGGTTCAAATTCACCAGCAGCTCCTTGTAAATCCTATACACGGTTGTTAGGAGTTGGAACCCACTTGACAGCGCTCAACAGCAAGAGTGGTGTTTCTTGACATAGACTCCGTTTTGGCCAATGCACTTTATTTTTTTTAACTTTTTATTGTGAATTAAGTGAAGGTTTGCTGACAAGACCATCATCTTTACATTCAACAGATTAACTTTGTTCCATCTCAGTAATTACAACCCCCTCCCTGCAACATCTATCCTACTTCTTCCCTGTGGCTCCCTATTTATAACTTATATTTCACCAAAGCAAAATTATTTTTTGGGGGGATGGGGTGTGTATACAAAAACACTCAGGAACATATAATAATTTAAAACAACCAAAGGGCACATTCTGCAAGCCTGCCTCCTGGCCACCAGCACCCTGTTCTTCTCTTTCCATGAGTCCAGAGTCCTCAACTGTTCCGTCTCCCTGTTCCCATCTCTGCTTCCATCTTCCATCTCTTGGATAACATCCTGCATTCCACTTGTGCTCTTCTCCCTTCATGGTCCTAGAGTTCTCTGTTTCTGGACTGTAAGATTAACTACTCCCCCATTCTTCTTCTTCTTTTTTTTTTTTTACTCCCCTGTTTTTGTTATAAAACTTCTGCCTTTACAGTTGTGACAGTCACAATTAGTCATAACAATTGCAATTGAATCATAAGAATCTTATGCCCCTCTCTTTTCATCAGATGTGTTTGGTTTTTGTGGTGCTGATTTCTTTGTTTTGCATTTTACCTGTGCGGAGTTCTTTTTTTGTGTGCTTTTTCTTGTCAATTTCTTCATAGTTTTAATGTTTACAAAATCTTCAAGTTCTTTCCTTTTCTTGATTTGATATAAAGGTGTATTATATTTCTTTTAGATTGTTGTTGTTGTTAAGTGTCATTGAGTTGGTTCTGACTCTTAGTGACCCTGTATAGGGTTTCTAAGGAGTGGATGGTGAGCTTGAACCACCGACCCTGCAGTTCAAACTGACCTTGCAGTCCAGAGCATTAACCTGCAGAGCTACACTAGGACTCTCTTTGAGGTTACCTTGTAATGAGGATACTCTGTAATTTATTAATTTCTTCTCCAATAATGAGGATACCCTATCATTTATTAATTTCTTCCTCAAATTAAAACTCTGTTTTATCTTGAAATCTACTTGACTTCCTCACCATTTGGTATTCTGTAACTATACTTTTCCCGCTCTTTGCTCTGTAGTTGTCTAATCTGTTCACTATTTGTGCAGTTCAATTCAGAATGGATTCACTTGATATTGGTTGTAGTCACCACTCTGGTGTAGAACAGCTACTTTGGTTCTTGCCCAATTGGTGAGGCTGTATGGGATACAGCTGTGGCTTAGCTGTTTGGTCACAATTGCTGCCTTCTTTTGTGTGAAGCAAGAAGGAAAAAAAAGAACCTGCCCCCCAAAACAACAACAACAACAACAACAACAACAAAACCCAGCCTGCAAAAATGAGTCATTGGCTTTCTTTCTGCCAAAAAGTGGTGTGTTGTGTCACCTACTGGCCTCTTGCCTTCAAACTGCCTGAGAAAGGTCAAAATGGCCACGCTGAGTCTGGGGGCCCACATAGATCATCTGCCACCTTTCTTTTCTTTTTTCCCTTCTACTTTTTTACTCTATCCCATATATCTGTTCAACCCCCTTTCCTGCTGAGATCCAGTTCAGGGATAGCCAGGGTTAACTGTAGATTTGGATCAGAGCCTGCCCTAGTGGGGTTATTATATATAGCTCCTCCCCAAGGCTCAAAACCTCCGCATGGCACCAAAAGCCTGAAAAGCAGGAGATTCCCTGGGGTTATATGCTGGTTGGAAAAAAATTAATAAAATAAAACTGCATCTTTGTCCCCGTGAGTCACAGGTAGATTTCTGCAACACAAGTACGTTTTCTCGTTTCTACAGCTGTTCATGAACTTTTAAGAGGGCTCTGACAGGTTATGTTACTGCTGCTCACATGTCACCTCCTCTTGCTGCATCGATTCAAATTTTTCTCCCAGTAGGCACTTGATCCACTTTTCTATCCCTTCCTCTGGAGCTCAGAATTCTAGGATTGTTCTCTGTATCTATCTCATCCAGTTTTACGTAATCTTACTGCACAGAGCCCGCCATCTTTCCTAGGTCTACACACTTTTGAAGGTGATGTTTATATAACCCTTCCCCAAAGAATTTTGCCCTCTTAGATTTACACCAAGTCAAAATGGCAGTATTGGCATCCTCTAAGGACTCAAATCATGTTTCTTTTTAATGTTCCTTGAATTTGGGTACCA
>NW_006408597.1:2124459-2125880 GCF_000296735.1 Chrysochloris asiatica
GACTAGCAAACATTTTGAAAACTACACAAACAAAAGTAGACAAAATAGATGAGTAGGACATACTAAAAATTAAAAACTTACGTGCATCAAAAGACTTCACCAGAAGAGTAAAAAGGGAACCCACAGAATGGGAAAAAATCTTCTGCAACGACACATTAGATAAGGGACTTATTTCTAAAATATATAGGAAACTACAACACCTCTACAAGAAAAAGACAAATAACCCAATTTAAAAATTGGTGCAGGACATGAATAGACACTTCACCAAGGAGAAGATCCAGGCAGCCAACAAACATATGAAGAAATGTTCATGATCACTAGCCATTAGAGATGCAAATCAAAACAATGAGATATCATCTCACACCAGCAATAACAGCAAAGATAAAAAAAAACTGAGGACAATAACTGCTGGTGGGGATGTGCAGAGTTGGATGCTCCTGCATTGCTGGGGGTACTGCAAAATGGTCCAACCTCTCTGGAAAGCAATATGGAACTTCCTCAGAAGGTTGGAAATAGATATACCTCATGATCCAGCAATTCCTCTCCTTGGTATTTACCCACAAGAAATACAAGCCATAACATGAGTAGATATATGTACACCAAGTTCATAGCAGCACTATTTATAATAGCAAAAAGATGGAGACAGCCAAAGTGCCCATCAACTGAAGAATGGATAAACTGTGGTACATACACACAACGGAATATTATACTACCTTGAAGAATAATAAGGAAGCTGCAAGCCACCACATAACATGGATGAACCTGAGGACATTATGTTGAGATGTTGAGTGAAATTTGTCAGCCACAAAGGGAGAAATACTGCATAGGACCACTACTGTAAAAGACTAAGAAAAAGAACTCATACTAAAGGGTGGGGGGGATTCTTTGCTGGTTACCGGGATTTGAGGGGTGGGGTAAGGGGATGGAGGGTTAAAGTGGAGCACACGGTAGGGGATACAGGATAGTTTGAGTGCTAGGGAGGGGGGCAATACACAAGAAGGGGGAGGGCAATGGAAGAACAAAGTGGTTAGGAGAATTAGGCAGGTTTGCATGGGCTAAGTGAGACAGGGGTAAATAATGATGCATGCACAACCTTGCAACAACAGGGTTCTGGGATACAGGGATGAAGACATGGTTGGAATGGGCAAAAGGGGGAAATAATGTTAAGATGCCTGGCTGTCTTTTGAATCTTGGTTTCCCTGGAATATCATTATAAAATAGACACTGGAATCGGAGAGAAAGGAATAGCCAGAAATATCACCATAGAAGCTTGTTAAGTCCGTCTTCCGTTTGTAACTGATTGGAATACCTAAAATGGGGCTACAACATGCCCAGTGAAAGAGACTTCCTGTGGAGCCTCTGCATTATATAAGACCATAGGTGGAACCCCATCCAGAATCTTCAGAGGTGGGAAATTTCCA
>NW_006408597.1:2125980-2134500 GCF_000296735.1 Chrysochloris asiatica
GTCAATCTTTTCGTTTATCACACTGTTATTTATTGGTCCAGTCATGAAGACTTTTTTCTTCTTTATATTGAGTTGCAATTCATACTGAAGGTTGTAGTCTTTGGCATTCATCAGTAAACATTTCAAGCCCTCTTCACTTCCAGGAAGCAAGGGCTTGTCATCTGCATATCTCAGGTTATTAAAGAGTCTTCATCCAATCCTGATGCCATGTTCTTCTTCATATAACCGAGCTACTCAGATTATTTGCTCAACATGTATACTGAATATGTATGGTGAAAGGATACATCCTGGATGCACATCTTTCCTGATTTTAAACCATTCACTATCTCCCTGCTGTTGGAATGACTGCCTCTTGGTCTATGTACAGGTTCCTCATAAATACAATTAAGTGTTCTGGAATTCCTATTCTTTGCAATATTTTCCATAGTTTGTTATGATCCACACAGTTGAATGCCTTTGCATAGGGAATAAAGAACAAGTAAACAACTTTCTGGTATTGTCTGCTTTCAACCAAGATTCATCTGACGTTAGCAATGATAGCTCTCATTCCACATCCTCTTCTAAATCCAACTTGAATTTCTGGCAGCTCCCTGCTGTTGTACTGCTGCCACCATTTTTATTTAAATGATCTTCAGCACAATTTTACTTGCAACACAACAGTAATATTAATGATATTGTTAGATGGTTTCTGCATTCTGTGGGTTACCTTTCTTTGGAATGGGCACAAATATGGACCCCTTCCAATCAGTCTTCCAAATTTCTTGGCATAGAAGAGTGAGTACATCCAGTGAAGCATCAGTTTGGTGAAACAATTTAATTTGTATTCCATCAATTCCTAGAGCCTTGTTTTTTTGCCAATGCCTTCAGTGCAACTTGGACTTCTTCCTTCAATACATCAGTTCTTGATCTGATCATCTTCTAATTCTTGAGATGGTTGAGCATCGACCAGTTCTTTTAGGAACAAAATACTGAATGAAGCCTCCTGCATTATTCACTGTTTTGTCCATTGTTGTCTGTTGCTGTTAAGTACCGCTGAGTTGGTTGACTTATAGCAATCTTGTATAGGGCTTCCAAGGAGTGGCTGGTGAGCTTGAACTGCTGACTTTGTGTTCCAAACTGATTTTGCAGTGAAGCGCATTAACCCACAGTGTCACACCAGGACTTTGTGCATAGAGTCCTTCAATATTGCAACCTGAGGCTTGAATCTTTTCCTCAGTCTGAGAAATGCTGGGCGTGTTTTTCCCTTTGGGTTTTCTAACTCCAGGTCTTTGCACATTTCATTACACTTGACTCTGTCTTCTTGTATTGCCCAATGAAATTTTCTGTTCAGGTTTTAGTTTTTTATTTCTTCCAGTCACTTTTGTGTCTCTATGTTCATGAGCAAATTTCTAAGTCTCTTCTGACATGCATCTTGGTCTTTTCTTTCTTTACTGTCTTCTAATGACCTTTTCTATCTTCAAGTATGATGTTCTCATTGACAAATGGGTAGTAGTTTTGCCCTTGAAATCCTTCAATATTGCAACTTAAGGCTTCCATTTTTCTTCAGTTATTTCAGCTTGAGAACTGCCATCGGTGTACTTTATGTTTGGTGTTCTAACTCCAATCCTTTGCTCAATTCATTATAAAGCCTACTTGTCTCCTTGAGCTGCCCTTTGAAATCTTCTATTCAGCTCTTTCACTGAGCTATTCTATGAGCAATAGAAAGTTTCAGAGTCTTTTCTGGCATCTATTTTTCGTTCCTTCTTTCTTTCCTGCCCTTTAAAAAGCAATCTACTGTTCTCTTTAAGTACAGTAATTTTGATGCCATCTTACAACTTGTCTGTTATTTGATTGTTAGGGTTCAATGTGGCAAATCTATTCTTGAGACTGTCTCTAAATTCAGGGGGATCTAATTAATCAAGGTCATACTTGGCTCTCGTGGACTTGTTTGAATTTTCTTCAGCAGCAAGTGGAACTTTCATATGAGTGACTAATGGGTCTGTTCAGCATTCAAACCCTGGCCTTATTCTAACTGATATTGTCTCTTTCCACAGATGTAATTGATTGGATTTTTGTGTTTTCCATCCAATGAGGTACACATGCAGAGTCACCATTTATGTTGTTGAAAAAAGGTATTTGCAGTGAATAAGTCAAGTGTCTTGTCAAATTCTATTGTGTGACTTGTGGTATTCTATCACCAAGGCCATACTTTCCAACTACTGATTCTTCTTGTATTGGATGTCTGCATTTCAATCACCAGTAATTATTAAATACATCTTGATTGCATGTTTGATCAATTTCAGAACACAAAAATTGGTAAAAAAAAAAAACAACTTACATGTCTTCATTTTATGGTAAATTTGAGTAACAGTTGCACTAACTGGTGTCCCTTGAGAGTGTATGGACAGTATCCTATCATTGACAGTGCTGTATTTCAGAACAGATCTTGAAATGGGTTTTTTTGGATGATGAATACCACTCAGTTCCTCTTCAATTTGTCATTCTTGACACAGTATACCATCTGATTACTTGATTCAAAATGGACACCACCAGGATATCACTCTTTTAAGTGTTCTATTTAATTATTGCGACATCCAGTTTTCCTTGATTAATACTTCATATACATTCCACATTCTGATTATTAATTGATGTTTGATACAATTATCTCTTTCAAATTTTTCTATAACCTGACTTCATTTTTTTTTTTAAAAAAAGCTCTTATTGTGAATTGAGTGATAGTTTACATGGGAGAACATCAGTTTTGCACTTAACCTATTGTATTTTGCTTCACTGCAATGACTACTGTCCCCTCCATGCATCATCGGTTAACAGTCTTTGCTTCTATTCCCTCTGTTTTTTTTTCAAGTTTTACTGTGAATTGAGTGATAGTTTACATGGGAGAACATTGGTTTTATGTTCATCATTTCATGCAATGATTACAATCTACTCTGTGCATCATCATTCAACAGTATTTGCTTTTATTCCCTCTGGTTTTTTTTTTTGGAGGGGGATGTACACAAAAACACTCAGGAATAGAGAATAATTAAAAAAAACCAAAGGGCACATTCTGCAAGCCTGCCTCCTGGCTGCCAGAACTCAGTCTTTCTCTTTCCATGAGTCTAAGAGTTCTCAGCTCTCTCTCTCCATGTCCTATTTTTGCCTCCATCTCTGATGTTGGTCCAGTAGACCAACGTGGTTACCAGCAATCTTATATGCTTGTTTGTGTACTCCCTTTGGGTTTCAGTCTTGGAGGGGGGTTTTTCCTGAAGGGACTTGATTGCTTGCCTTGATGTTTGCTCTCCGGCGAATAGTTTGCTTGTTCTTGTAATAGCCAAGCAGACTGCCATTTTTGTTTTTTTCCTACTGGTCTTTCTTTCAAGAAATATCCTTCTGTTCCTTTCATATATCCTTTCAAGTGGGAATGTCCCATATCAGAAAGTTCTGGATGGGGCTTAGAATTCCACATAAGGTCCTATAGATGCACTACAAAGGTTCCATAAGAAGCCTATTTCACTGGGCAAGTTCTAGAACCCCTGTAAGGTATTCCAATCAGTTACAGGCTGAAGACGGGCTTACAAGCATTCTGTAGTCATGTTTCCTGATATTCCTTTTTATCCTATTCCAGTGTCTATTTTACAATAGGAAGCAAGGGAAACCAGTAACCAAAAGAAAGTCAGGCATCTTAACATTATTTCCTCTCTTTTACCCATTCAGGCTATTCCTCAATCCCTGTATCCCAGAGTCCTGTTGCTGCAAGGTTGAGTACACGTCACTATTTACCTCTGCCCATTTAGCCCATGTAAACCTACCTAAGTGTTTCCCTATCTACCTTGTTCTCCTCCACCTTCTTGTGTATTGCCCTCCCCAACACCCAAGCTATGATGTGACCATCTCCTTACCTGTGCTCTACCTTCCCCTCCCTCCCATCCCTGGTAACCAACAAAGAACTTTTTTTTTCTTGTTTAGTATGGTTATCTTTTCTTAAGTGTTTACAACAATGGTCTTATGTAATATTTGTCCTTCTGCCCTCATTTTTAATTGGTGTCAACGATACACTGTTTGCAAGGATATACTGAATCCTACGGTGCGAAAACCGTAGGATAAGCACTTGACCTCATGGTCAGTTTGAACTGCAAGTTTGAAGGTTCAAACTTACCAGCAGCTCCTCAGAAACCCTATACAGGGTTTCTATGTGCCAGAATTGACTTGATGGCACTTAACAACAGCAACATATACTATTAAAGAGCTCTGGTGTGGTGCTGGAGGATTAATATTGGACTGGTAACCATGTTAACTACAAGGCTGGCAGTTAAAAACCTACTAGTGGCTCTCAGAAACACTATATAGGATCACTATGAGTCAGTACTGACTCGATAGCACACAACAACAATATATATTTTAATTACTTTTCCCAAAGAAGCTTCTCACCTATGGTTAGAAATGTACATGATAGGAACTCCAGGGATCTTCCGGATTCTTCGTTTAAGGTCCCGGTCAACTGTGGCCACAATGTAACACTTGTGCTGAAAGACACACAAATTAAATATTCACATTAATGCTCATCAAATCTATTCAATGACTACTACATAACTGGCATGGTTACTAAATGAATTTGAAGCATTCATTCTAGCACTAAACAGTTAAGATAGTTTAGAGCAATGTGAGGAGTAGCTACTAAGGACTAAGACCTTTTATTTTAAAATACCTAACATGTTCGTGGGCTGAATCTAGACCTAAGAATTTTGAGAAGACGGAATAAAACTAATTATTTAGAAGCTACAAACTCTTTCCCATCTCATGAGAGGAAAGAACTTACTTGCACATTTGGGGCAGACAGTTTCTTGGTTTAGGAAAACGCCCAGACTCTGCCAATGTAGCATTAAGTGCCTGGATTGGTGAGCACAACTCTTTTTCCTTTGTGGATCTCAGGGTTTGTGTGCATTCTGAGGCCTCCTAGTGGGAGAAGTAGGTTATCCCCTAGGCCATGGAACCAGACTAGGTTCTCCCGGACCCGCTAAAGACTGGCAAATCCGAAAGCAGCAATATTTAGTTTCAAGTTGGAGGCTGGTTTGTGTTTTATTTTACTTCTTCCCACACACTCAACACTTTGTTTATAAAGAATTGCAGTTCAATGTTAAGCTGTGCTGTGGGAAATTAAGGGAAATGTTTGCCCCAGCCATGGGATCAGTAGTTAAAGGGACAGAAGAATGGCACTGTAGGATAAGCAAGGTCAGGAGTTCTACTCACCAGCCACTCCTTGGAAACGCTATACAGGGATGCTGTTAAGTCGGAAGTGGCTTGAGGGCATACAGCAACATCTTTAGCAGGGAGGTATTTGTGATTTAGTGGCAGAATTCAAGACCTGGGTTTAATTCTCAACCAATGCACCGAATGTACGTCGTCACACATTCGCCCTTGGAGATTTGTGTGTTGCTATGATGTGGTTACGAATTGGGCTGCGAACCTCAAGGTCAGCTGTTCCGCGGGAGAAAGATGAGGCTTTCTGCTCCCGTAAAGATTTACAGCCTCAGAAACCTCATCCAGGGTCGCTATGAGTGGGAACCGACTCCATGGCACATAACCACAAACTACCACCATGATGCTGAACAGGTTTCAGCAGAACTCCCAGACTAAGTAAAAGGCCTGAGGTCCTACTTCTGAAAATCAGAGTAGGGCTGACTCAAGAGCAGGTTGTGAGAGAGACCCTTACAAGGGCAATTAGTAGCTGAAGTTCTTGTGGTGCTTGACAAGGAAGCCCCTAGAAGAATAAAAACCTCACCTATATTAGGGTACCTTCAGATTGAACTGAGATATACTGTGGGGTTTGGCATGGTATAAAGGGCTACCACTGCTGCATGGGGTGTGTATATATAGATAACCTAATTTTAGGTTAACAGAGGGCAGACACTGACACGTTGCTGGGATCTGAAACCCATGTTGCCTATGCAAGCCCTTGCTTTTCCACTATGGTAATAGTATGAATTTTCAATCCCCTTTCTTAAGTATAGGAAGGCACCTAGGCTTCCTATGAAGAGAGTCTTCATATATATACTATTATTTTTAAAGGGGGAAGGTCTGACTCTGTAGGATAAGCACTGTATTATGAACCACAAGATTGACGGTTTGTGCCTACCAGCCATTCTTGGGAGAAAGATGAGGCTTTCAGCTCCTGCAAGATTGACAACTCTTAGAAACCCTACAGAGGATTGTTATGAGCCAGAACTGACTTCACAGCACGTGACAACAACAATTTATAGTCCTAAATATGTTACTGACTCAGGGATAGTAGTACTGTTCTATTCCCCACTGCAGAGTAGAAAAGATGTAATTAAGGTTACCTGAGTTACTCTCTGTACTAAGCAGTCATCTGCGTAGGTTCCTTTATGTGTGCATGGTAGTCGTTCAAATCTTGGATCCTTGGCAATCCTGTAAGGTTATAAAAGTGGATTACAGAAAGCACCCATGCAGCTGAATAACTTTCTGAGCCTCAATCAGTGAAATAAAAGTAACATGATGCATGTGTAGATGCTAAGGCCCCCTTGCTCTCAAGTAGCTTATACTCTCATAGGGAAAGACAACTCACAGAGGAGAGAAAGCCTGTTGATGGGTAGCTGGTGTGCCATATGTCATTCAGTCTTCACAAAATTTTGAGTTATTACACCTCCATTTTACAGATTAGAAGAAAGCAGATTCGGAGATATTAATTATTGTGTTCAAAGTCAGCCCCCACACTCCACAATGAGTTGATTCTCACTCAGTGATCCAATACAGGGTTTCAAGATTATAAATCTTTATGGGATCAGATAATCTCATCTTTCTCCAACAGAGAAGCTGGTGAATTTGAACCATTGACCTTGTAGTTAGCAGTCCAATACCTAACCCACAGTGCCACCAGGGTTCCTTATTCAAAGTGAGAGCTAGGAAATGCCAGGATTCAAAACCAAATCAAGGTTAACCCAAGCACTTCATATTTAGGAAGTTGCCTTACACAATATATATATGAATATATGTACAAGCAAAATGCTGGTAATAATTGAAATAGTTGTTAGCAGGATTAAAGTTAAATATATTTTGGGACACCTTCCTATTCAATGTAGCCATGAAAAAAAAAAAAAGAGAGCGCTATAGAGCTGTATGTACTGATGTAGAAGGCCCTATAGTAAACTGTGAAATAACCAAAGCAAGTCATTGAAAAATGTATGATTCAATGACAGAAAAACAAATCCCCTGATTTCCTAGATTCACACTTGCCCAGGAAGAGGTCTGGCAAGGTGCTCTGTTCTATTGGGTCTCTCTCTACGAGTTACAATGGACTTGATGACAGTGAGTTCAAAAGTTTTTTTCCTTTTTCTCCAGTTGTCACTCTCTGAAAAACAGACAAAGTAGAGAGTGTGTATGTGTGGTATTTACTTTTTATTGTGTATACATGTTTGTATTGTTGGTCATAGAAAATTCAGACATACATTACTTTTACACACATTGGAAAAAATAAAGACTCTTTCTATTCCACATGATGATGACTCATCACAAAGAATGACTGTTCCGAGCAGGGGATGGGTGTGTCTAGAACACATCACAGAGAGATGAGATCAAATGTAGATGAAATAATGCTCCAAGGAAAGTAGGGGCACGAGCAGTCCAAACAAGGGCCCCAACTTTGTACAGAATGGTGCAGAAGTGTCCAGGAAAGAGGGAAGAGCAACGGTCTGTCTGGGACAGGAGTGTCAGTGGAGAAGAATGAGATAGGGTGGCAGAGGTTGGCTGAGGAAAGAATGGCAACTTTCCCAAGTGGTAGTGGTTGTGTGCCGTTGAGTCAGTTCCAACCCACAGTGACCCTGCACAAGGTTCCAAGGCTGTAAATCTTTAAGGGAACAGAAAGCCTCAGCTTTCTCCTGTGGAACGGCTGGTGAATGTGAATTGCTGACCTTGTGGTAACTCTCTATTTACTAGGACTCCTTACACAAGTGATTAGCACTCATTCAAGATTTCTGAGCAACAGAGTGACGCGAGCAAAGCTCCTGATTTTTGCACAATTTTACTCCCCACGGGGTTAAGTAATAATTTACCAGTTTATCACTTTCCCACTGATCTAAGTAATGCTACCACGCTAATACATTACGTTCCTAAATTTTTTTTGGCCTTAAAATAATAGCTCTCATGAGTAAAATACACTGATATTTATTAATTGTAAATGTATACATAATTCAATGGCAAATTTATAACTACCATGTAACTACCATCATAATTGAAACAGTCTATCACTACAGTTCTGCCTTTACTAGAATCTGTTCAATGCAAAACTGATGATTTTCTCTACGAACCTCCATTCAGTTCACAATAAAAAGTTTTTGTTTATTTGACTTTTGCATAAATGGAATCACACACTACCTAGCTTTTTAGTCTGGCTTCTTATTCTTGGCATAATGCTATAGAGATTCAGTGAGTTATATGTTGTTGTTGTTGTTAAGTGCCGTCGAGTCGGTTCCGACCCATAGCGACCCTGTACAGGGTTTCCGAGGGTGTAAATCTTTACGGGAGTAG
>NW_006408597.1:2134600-2142580 GCF_000296735.1 Chrysochloris asiatica
TGACGTCCCCTCAGGGCAAATCCCTTTCTAAGACTAAGACTCAATGGGAATACACACTCTGATTGGTGACCACATTCATCACCGATAAGGGGAAGTGAGGGAAAAACAGCTTACAACATTCAATAGATCCCTGTGAACGAACCCGGGTAGAGACCTGGTTGGCCAGCAGTGTGGCAATACCTGGGGACTCTTGGGCCCAGAATCTGTGACATAGTCACAGAGGACTAGAGTGGAGAGTGAAGGGTCCAGCTGTAAGAAGAGAGGGCATATGCATAAGATAATACCTACTTGCAATAATACCTACTTGACCTGGCTTCAATGAATGGAAGATCTGAGCTCAATTAGAAGAGGAAAAAAAGAGTAATCTGATACAACTTGATGAATTTGACCTACACCTATGGATGCAGGACCTCAAAAGAAGGAAAAATTCTTTACAGAGAGGATCATTCCAACCCCCTCCATACACAGAGTAGACAGGAATGGGCAAATTGGACATTTGCTACCCAAAATGGGGGGGCGGGCAGACTACAAAGGCAAGAAGTGACTGGCTTACAAGCTTTCAAGAGGGAACCTAGTTCCAGTGGGCATGGAGGTAGGTACAATCTCCACTGAGAGGTATCTAATCTGTCTAGGTGGGGCTGATGAAAGGAGATGTGGATAGGTCTCTTGTGATACAATAGTGAATAATTATTATCAGGACTGATTGTGAGGGTTGGAAATGTAAAGGTAGACGTTGTGTAGCAAAAGGAGGGGAGAGATTAATTTTGCAGTCCAGGATCGGAGGTCCCATCAAGGGAGAAGAGTGGAGAGCGGGACTCTACCCAGAGAAGCAGTGATGCTAGAGATGGAGGCAGAGAGGATGATGTGGAGAGATGGAGTGTCTGGGGACTTTAGACCCAGAGAGGGAGAGGGGCTGTGTGCTGACGACTGGGGGGCAGGCTTGCAGGGTATACCCTTTGGTTGGTTGATGCATGGAGGGGATTATAATCATGGCAATGAAATGATATACAATAGGATGAATGTAAAGCTAATGTTCTCCCATGTAAACTATCACAGAATTCACAATAAAACATTAAAAAAAAAGTTAGACTGTGAAGAGAATAGACTGATGCAGTAACTCTAACAATGGCCTCACACACAGGATGTGTAAAGATAATGTATGGCTGGGCAGTTTGATGGTTGTACATAAGGTCTCTATGAGTCGAAACTGACTCAAGGGCATCTAGCAACAGCAAAAACACATTGTCTTGGGATCATTTCTAAAAATCTAACTGTTATTCACCTCCATTAATTTTTTTGGTGAATATATATATAACATATATCACCTCAACAATTTTCACATATATAATTCAGTGACAGTATTTTTCCAGTTGTACAACCATTCTATCCTTTTTTTTCAAATCATTTTATCCCCATTAACGTAAACTTAATGCCCTTTGAACAAAAACTCTTTTCCCCACCCTCCCATCTGTGGTGGTGGTTGTTAAGTGCCATCGAGTCAGTTGCAACCCGAAGTGACCCTATGTAGCGTTTCTGGGGCTTAAAAAAAAAAGTCACATCTTTCTCTAACGGAGCAGCTGGTGAGCTTGAACTGTCAACCTTGTGGTTCGCAGTCCAATGCTTATCATATGGAGCCAGCACACTCCCCACATTCCAGGAAACTAGTAATAATACTCAGTTTCTGTGTGTTTGCTTATTTCGTATACTTGAGATCTTACAGTGCTTGTTCTTTTGCAAAGAACATTCAGTGTTTTTTGCAAAGTTCCTCCCTGTTGTGCATCAAGACTAAATTCCTCTTTATGGCTCTGTAGTACTCCACTGTGTATTGATTTATTGAGCTGCAACAGGTTTGATGGCACTTAACAACACAAATATACATACAATGGAGTATTACAGTCATCAAGAGATACACCATTCTTCATTCATCTGATAGACATTTTAGTTGTTTTCATCTTTTGGCTACATGACTCCTTTAATAAATAAAGTTTAATAAATAACTCCTGTTGACCTCAGGACCAAGCCCAAACACCCTTTAGAACACTGTGTAAGGCCTCCTCCCCTGGTAGTGTCTGCTAAGGGTACCGATACTTTCTCCCAATATTTTCTATGTTCTAGTCACAAAACCTTTCTGACAGTAACCTGGTACATTTACTCCATGAAACAGCCCTATCTCCATGACTTTGTTCATACTACTTCCTATGCCGTCTTCTTTGCTTCACTTACTGACTAAGCACTTACTCATTAAATGGTACCACGCCTAGTCTTTTCTCCCCTTCCCATCCCAACCAAATGAAAGAAAGAAATCATTCTTTCTTCCTTTATGAAATACTTTTACCCCAGCACCACTCTTTGAATGTTTTATATTTTACTGTTGTCAAGTGCCACTGAGTCTGTTCTGACTCACTGTGACCCTTTATAGGGTTTCCTAGGAGTGGTTGGTGGGCTTGAACCACCAACCTTGTGGTTAGAAGCCGAGTGTTTATCCTATAGTGCTACACCAGGACTCCATATCTTATTAAGCACAAAGTATAGATTTAATAGGATTCCTGGTGTGGTGTTGTGGAATAATACACTGGACTCCAAGGTCGGTTTGAACCAGCAGCTCCTTGGAAACCCTATATAGGATGGATTGCTATAAGTAGGAACTGACTCAATGGCAGTTAACAATGACAACGACATAGATTTAATAACTACTTGTTGCATAGATGAATGCAATACCAAGTCCATAAAATTATGAGCAATCATCTGAATATCTGGTTTATAAAAAAATGCAACAATTTTTGAAATGAGACAAAACACTTTTGAAACAGCATCAAAAAGTAAGCAGATCTTACAGAAGTGGAGAGAGAAAAGTAAGGTCACACAGGCAGAAAGAATGGGCCTCTGACTCAAAGCCCACGTTTTAATGGAACAATGATAAAAACATAAATTAAGGCCAAATGCTGAAGGACCTTAAACTCTATTAGAAGTTGTGAGTTTATAAACCGTAACTGTTGGGAACCATGAAAATTTTGGGGTGAAAATGACTTGGTAAAATTTTTATCTCAAAAATCAAACCAAATAGTAATTTATTATTCAGTTTAGATTCTAAATAGGTATCTTTGGAAAAAATGAAAAATTGAATCCTGAAAGAAGAAGAAGAAAAAAAAGTAAACAGACTTAACCATACTTGATTAACAATAAAATAGCATGTTTACTGAACTGGAATGAGAAAGTCAGTTGAAGTAAGACAGATGAACTTTGTCTTGTAAGAATCAAAACCGTGGGGCTCCATAATCATCTGGCATCCGTTCAATGTTGTACCTGATCAGGAAAAACATTGGTAAGAAGAGGGATACAGAACTCACCTAACAAGCCAGCCTTTACTGATAACCCCACCTGCACCCCCCACCTCTGCACCATGAGTCTTGTTTGACAATGGAAACATCTTAGAGGGGAATTATAACAAACGATTCCAAGTTTGCAAGTAGAGGAGCCAAGAATCTGAGTACAAGTTAAGTGGAAGTTCTTGGTTCACGTTCTCTCACTATGCTGAGCTTTGCCCACGAGGAGAAGGAGGATACTGACTTGGGGGCTGACATAAAAACATCCAAGAAGAAAAAAGAGCAGCTTGAGCTTTTATGGAGCTTTTAGTTTTCAGATGAGGTGTTAATCTCATGCACCATACTTTAAAAATATAAGTTTCTGGCCAAAGAGTAACTTGATTTAAATTACCACTTTGTATTTATAGCAGCACATCTACCCCTTCCAGTAATCTTAATGTACCAATTTGAATGTCTACCTCATTTCTGGTAGCGTAGTGGTTACGAATCGGGCTGCGAACCTTAAGGCCAGCAGTTCGAAACTACCAGCCGCTCCGCGGAAGAAAGATGAGGCTTTCTACTCCCGTAAAGATTTACTCCCTTGGAAACCCTGTACAGGGTCGCTATGGGTCGGAACCGACTGGACGGCACTTAACAACAACAACCTCATTTCTAAATTTTATCTTAATTGCATTTGTTTTTGTTACTGTTTCATTTTTTTCTAATGTTGTTGTTAAGCACCAGAGTTAGTTCTGACTCAGAGCAGAATGAAACACTCCTGGTTCTGTGCCATCCTCACCAATGTTGCTACATTTGAACACAATGTTGCTACCACTGTATCAATCCATCTTGCTAGGAGTCTTTCTCTTTTTCACTGACTCTGTCCATTATCAAACATGATATCCTTCTCCAGGGACTGGTTCCTCCTGCTAACATGTCCCAAGTGGTTATTTCGCATAACCACTAAACTAATCTTTAGTCTTGCCTTCCTTGCTTCTAAATGTACTTGTCCCAAGACAGATTTGCTTATTCTCTGGCAGTACATAGTATATTTAATACTCTTTGCCAGCAATATAATTCAAAGGTATCGATTTTTTGGTCTTCCTTATTCATTGTTCACCTTCACATACATGAGGTGAGTGAAAACAACATGGCTTAGGTCAGGCACATTTTAGTCTTCAAATTGATATATTTTTTTTTTTTTTGCTTTTTAACACGTAACAACTTTTCATTTCTGTAGATGTAGTTTATTAGTTCATTGTGAGGATTTGTTTTCTTTTCTTGAGGTATAATCCATATAGGAGTTTTGTAGTCTGGTCTTCACCAGCAAGTCCCTCAAGTCCTCTTCACTTTCAGCAAGTAAGGTTGCATCATCTGCCTATTGCAGGTAGTTAGATGAGTCTTCCTTCAATCCTGATGACACTTTCTCCTTCATGAAGTCCAGTTTTTTGGATTATTTACACAGCACAGAGACAGAGTAAGTATGGTGAAAGGATTCAACATTGTTGATTTTAAACCATATAGTATTCCTTTGTTCTGTTTGAACAACTGCTTCTTCACCTATCTATGTAGAGGTGCTGCATGAGCACAATTAAGCATTCTGAAATTTCCATTCTTCACAATGTTATCCGTAATTTAAGATCCACATACTCGAATGCCCTTGTATAGGCAAACATCTTTCTGGTATTCTCCACTTTCAGCCAAGATTCACTTGACACCATCGATGATGTCCCTAATTCCACATCCTCTTCTGAAACTGGCTTGAATATCTGTCAGTTTCCTGTCTATGTATTTTTAATTATCTTTACCATAATTTTATCTGTATGTGATAATAATGATATTATTTGATAATTTCTGCATTCTGTTGGATCACCTTTCTTTGGATGGCCAAGTCGCCATCTTCCAAATTTATGGTATTGAGTGAGTGTTTCTAGCACTGCATCTGTTTGTTGAAACATCCCAACTGGCAATCAGTTCTTGGGGCCTTGTTTTTCATCAATGCCTTCAGTAAAGCTTGAATTTCATTAGTAGCATATGATTGACCAATTCTTTTTGGTACTATGATGATGTGTAGCCCTTGCATTTTCTTTTGATGCTTCCAGGGTCATTCAATAATTTGCCTATGCTGTTGTTGTTAGGCGCTGTTGAGTCTTTAGGCATAACAGAATGAAATACTGCCTGGTTTTGCACCATCTTCACAGTTGGTGGTGCCACTGTGTCAATCAATTTTCTTTGGAGGGGGGTATCTTCCTCTTTTACCAAATGACCTTGCACTTTTCCAGGGACTGATCCCTCCTGAAAATATGCCCAAATTACAAAAGGCAAAGTCTTGCCATCCTTGTTTCTAAGGAGCATCCTGGCTGTACACCTTCCAATACAGATTTGTGTTTTAATTTTGGCAGTTCAAGGTATTTTCAATATTCTTTGCCCACATTGTAATTCAAATGCATCAATCCTTCTACAATCTTTCTTATTTACTATGCAATTTTCACATGCATATGAGGCAAGTGAAAATAACATGGTTTGGGTCAGGTACACCTTAGTTCTCAAGGTGACATCTTTACTTTTTAACATTTAAAAGAGGTCTTTGAAGCAGATTTGCAATACGTTGTTTGACTTTTTTTTCTTTTCGTTGTTTGATTTCTTTGACCGCTGCTTCCATGAGTGTTGATGGTGGATCCATGCAAAACGAAGTCTTTGATGTCAATCTTTTCGTTTATCACACTGTTATTTATTGGTCCAGTCATGAAGACTTTTTTCTTCTTTATATTGAGTTGCAATTCATACTGAAGGTTGTAGTCTTTGGCATTCATCAGTAAACATTTCAAGCCCTCTTCACTTCCAGGAAGCAAGGGCTTGTCATCTGCATATCTCAGGTTATTAAAGAGTCTTCATCCAATCCTGATGCCATGTTCTTCTTCATATAACCGAGCTACTCAGATTATTTGCTCAACATGTATACTGAATATGTATGGTGAAAGGATACATCCTGGATGCACATCTTTCCTGATTTTAAACCATTCACTATCTCCCTGCTGTTGGAATGACTGCCTCTTGGTCTATGTACAGGTTCCTCATAAATACAATTAAGTGTTCTGGAATTCCTATTCTTTGCAATATTTTCCATAGTTTGTTATGATCCACACAGTTGAATGCCTTTGCATAGGGAATAAAGAACAAGTAAACAACTTTCTGGTATTGTCTGCTTTCAACCAAGATTCATCTGACGTTAGCAATGATAGCTCTCATTCCACATCCTCTTCTAAATCCAACTTGAATTTCTGGCAGCTCCCTGCTGTTGTACTGCTGCCACCATTTTTATTTAAATGATCTTCAGCACAATTTTACTTGCAACACAACAGTAATATTAATGATATTGTTAGATGGTTTCTGCATTCTGTGGGTTACCTTTCTTTGGAATGGGCACAAATATGGACCCCTTCCAATCAGTCTTCCAAATTTCTTGGCATAGAAGAGTGAGTACATCCAGTGAAGCATCAGTTTGGTGAAACAATTTAATTTGTATTCCATCAATTCCTAGAGCCTTGTTTTTTTGCCAATGCCTTCAGTGCAACTTGGACTTCTTCCTTCAATACATCAGTTCTTGATCTGATCATCTTCTAATTCTTGAGATGGTTGAGCATCGACCAGTTCTTTTAGGAACAAAATACTGAATGAAGCCTCCTGCATTATTCACTGTTTTGTCCATTGTTGTCTGTTGCTGTTAAGTACCGCTGAGTTGGTTGACTTATAGCAATCTTGTATAGGGCTTCCAAGGAGTGGCTGGTGAGCTTGAACTGCTGACTTTGTGTTCCAAACTGATTTTGCAGTGAAGCGCATTAACCCACAGTGTCACACCAGGACTTTGTGCATAGAGTCCTTCAATATTGCAACCTGAGGCTTGAATCTTTTCCTCAGTCTGAGAAATGCTGGGCGTGTTTTTCCCTTTGGGTTTTCTAACTCCAGGTCTTTGCACATTTCATTACACTTGACTCTGTCTTCTTGTATTGCCCAATGAAATTTTCTGTTCAGGTTTTAGTTTTTTATTTCTTCCAGTCACTTTTGTGTCTCTATGTTCATGAGCAAATTTCTAAGTCTCTTCTGACATGCATCTTGGTCTTTTCTTTCTTTACTGTCTTCTAATGACCTTTTCTATCTTCAAGTATGATGTTCTCATTGACAAATGGGTAGTAGTTTTGCCCTTGAAATCCTTCAATATTGCAACTTAAGGCTTCCATTTTTCTTCAGTTATTTCAGCTTGAGAACTGCCATCGGTGTACTTTATGTTTGGTGTTCTAACTCCAATCCTTTGCTCAATTCATTATAAAGCCTACTTGTCTCCTTGAGCTGCCCTTTGAAATCTTCTATTCAGCTCTTTCACTGAGCTATTCTATGAGCAATAGAAAGTTTCAGAGTCTTTTCTGGCATCTATTTTTCGTTCCTTCTTTCTTTCCTGCCCTTTAAAAAGCAATCTACTGTTCTCTTTAAGTACAGTAATTTTGATGCCATCTTACAACTTGTCTGTTATTTGATTGTTAGGGTTCAATGTGGCAAATCTATTCTTGAGACTGTCTCTAAATTCAGGGGGATCTAATTAATCAAGGTCATACTTGGCTCTCGTGGACTTGTTTGAATTTTCTTCAGCAGCAAGTGGAACTTTCATATGAGTGACTAATGG
>NW_006408597.1:2149025-2172705 GCF_000296735.1 Chrysochloris asiatica
TAGAAAGCCTCATCTTTCTCCCGCGGAGCGGCTGGTAGTTTCGAACCGCTGACCTTAAGGTTCGCAGCCCGATTCGTAACCACTATGCTACCAGTGAGTTATATAGATCTTTCAAATATGGACATGTTATATATACAAAATCCCCCAAGATAAGCCACTTATTAACATTACCATTAACCTCAACAGAAAGATCATTAAGTATTGGGAATGTGGTAAATTCATGGTAACATATACACACTTTCCAAAATTATGATTTTTGTTGGAAAACTTAAATTTTATTGCTGGCAACAAACTAAGCCATTTTCCCTGAATTGACAGGTTCACTTGGTTAATTTCTGAGAACATATCTGCCAAATACCAAAGTCTGAATGAACGGGTTTGTCAGTTCTTTCATATAAAAATGGTATTTCATTTAACACAGCAGCTCATTCAGCTTGTAACTGACACAGCACACAAATGCTTCTTCTTGAGATGACCATCCTCCTTGGTACAAGCAGAAACACCTTATGTGGGCTTCACATTTCATCACAGAGGACTCAAGGGTCAAGGTGTAATAAAGTTGACACATTTTACAGCTTCATCACAGACATTCTTATGTGAAAATGGCATTAAAAAAAAAAAACTGTCAGAGGGAGGTAATGAAGCACTTTAAATATTGACCTTCTTTATCATAACTAGTTAACTAGTTTTATGTGGCTTTTAATTTAAACTAGACAAGAAAACTTGGACAGCAAGTGGATGCAGGAGAGTAGAAAGAAACTTCAAAATACCAATCGGAACAAATTCAGAATTGTTCCTTCCTACCTTAGAGCCACTCGATACTTCTGCCCCAACTTCTCAATTTCAGCCAGTACACAGTCAGTTATACAAGGGACACCTGCCAAAAAATACAGATTAGTAACAGAACTTGTGAAGAATCTGCTTTATTCTGAGTTATATTCTGTTTGGAAGCTTTAAAAGACCCAAGAGACTTCTGGAATGATAGTAAAATAAGCACACAGAAATGCACTGAGACAATAAGAACCAGAAGAGAAGAAAATCTTACTTATCAAGGCACTGGAGAACATTCCCAACCCCACACCAGATTCCCAAAACTATCCGTCATAAACAATAACATTCACAGAGCAAACGTGCATCTATCTCTGCTAATCTTGAGCAGAGTGTAAACGTAAAGACCTAAGTGAGACAGTTCAGAAGGTCCCTTCTAACAACCAACCCTTAACTTAATTTGGAGGATGATGGAGTGTGGATAGAGGAAACATTCCACTTTTGAGTGTTTACTTTCATATTGTCTGCTTTGAAGTCAAGAAACCCATGAAGGAGCCTGGCGTGCACAGAGAGAGAAGAGAAACGGGGCAGAGCGGGGTTCCTAGGAATTGAAGACAACTGCCTCTGTATGAAATCCATGAAGAAGCCTGGCATGCACAGAGAGAGAAGAGAAACGGGTAGAGCGGGGCTCCTAGGGATTGAAGACAATTGCCTCTGTCTGACCATAAACCTGACGGAGGGGTGGGGACTTCTCAGATACTTTAGAAAACTACTTGGTCATATTCCAATTTAGATCCCAGACTGAGCACAAATTATAAATCACCAGGATCTGATATTCCTACTCATGTTCTAAACTTGCGCCCAGGTAAACAGAAAAGACCAAATCACGCATTCTACTTATGTAGACCCTGATAGATGTGTCTCTTCCAAAGATTAAAATGTGAACCAAAACCAAACCAAACCAAACCAACAAACAAAAAAAACACACAAAAAACAGGCATACTATCCTCCTAACCTAATTTTTTTTTTTTAAGTAATTAAAAAAAAAGTTAACGCATTACATGTAAGGCCAATATGAAAAAAATAACGGTCCCCTGACTATTCCACCCCATCATTCCTGATGCTAAGAAATGACTATTTCACGTCATTAGCTGTTCACACATTTTGGGCTCCCTTCACATCTTGATACATATCCCTTATCCTCATCTTTCCAGTTTTAGTAAATTAATAAATATTTACATTGTTATCATTCAGCACATGCTATTCACTTTATAATATTCTTTAAATACTGAGGGAGGTATAAGTGTTCCCCTTTTACTTCAATAATTTGTTCTTTATGACAGTATAATTCAAATTTTTATTTGTAACTTTAACCAGATGACTATAAATCCACCACAAAATGTAGCAGATCTATTAGAAAGTTATTCTCTTATATATGATCTAAAATTTCTTTTTCCTACCTTTGGTATGAGAGAACATATTTGGAGGCTAAAGTACACACATGAGGAAAGTCTATGAACGACAAAATGCATACCTAGGTGTAAATAAACGACCTGAGGTCCTTTGGGGTATCAATAAACACCAAACTGAATACACAGGATTTTACTGATCATCATTTAAGATCATACTGATCTTAAATAATAAACTCTTTTATTTAGCTTTCCTACACTGGAGTGGAGTAAAGAATGTTTCCTCTTTCAATTTAACAAAACCAGCCTATGGAAAAAGATAATAAACAATCATTTATTCAGAATTTAAAACACAGAATTCTAACATAGAAAATTCCCCTCCCATGTTCAAAACTAATGCCCATAAGCAGGGGAAAGTACTCAGGTGTTTTCTGAATTGTGGAAGCTTAATTATTCAGTCAAATTTGCAACATATTTCAATTCTTTGAAAATGGTCATTGCTATGGTGAACAAATGAAATGGTCAGCAATGCAATGAACACAATCAACCATTCTGTACAAATGTGAAAACATGACACTCACACTTGGCATACAGACAGTCCATCATCGATTGTACAAGGTCCAGTTTGGCTTTAATGGAGAAGTTGATAAAGTTGGTATCAACCAGAATGTGGTAAGGTGGGCCCAGCTGTGTGTTATATTGGAAGAACAAACAGGAAGGGTGTTGGGGGCTGAAGGAAAAAGAAAACAAGGACACAAAGTAATGTTGATACTTTGGTGTCAACGATAAATCCATCTCTACTTAGGAGTGTGCTATAGATTAAGCTCCCCTTTCTTGGAACTATATCCCAAAAAGGAAAGTGAGAAGGAAAGGGAGAGAATATCTCAACCTCAGGTCCACTACTAGGCTCCACCGAAACTTTAGAGTAGGACTTGGTTCTTACAAAAAAGCCCAAGAGGCCAGTAGTTCCAAATGCTAGTCCATGGCCCAGTGTCCACCTATGATAATATATTAATCTGTAAATCCAGGGCAAAATGAGAAATATAAGGAAATTGTCTACATAAAATTTTCATTTAAAAGGAATAACTTTTACTCTGAAAACATGGCCTCATCTTTTGGGTGATACCCACTAACCCACTATCTTTGAGTTGATTCGGACTGACAGAGACTCTACAGCAGAGTAGAAATGCTTGTAATGATTGCTGAGACTACAAACTTTTCTGAGAGCAGCCAGTTCAATCTTTCTTCTATGGAGTGGCTGGGGGGTTTGAAAGCTGACTTTTAAGTTAACAGCTCAGTACTTAACCCGGGCTCCTTTTTCAGGGTGAGCATTCTTTTCATAAAATGTTGATGTATTAAACGATGACAATTATGTCTTTTCAAAAATTCTTGGCAGTGGAAAAACTACAACAACAAAACTCAAATTAAAAATCCTAGGTTGTATGTAACCTCAGGATTTTAGAAGAAATTTTACTGCTTCTTAAAATACAAAAAACTTTAAAATTACTGAAATTTGTATATGCTCATTGATACCACTTTGATTTGTATAATTGTGCCCGTCTTACCCACAAGTGATTAATCAAATCAGCTCACAGAAAGACTTGGCTTTTAAAAGGTGTAAAGTCTTAGGAAGGCTCTTCCAGTTTGAAAATACAATCTGAAAATTCTGGATTACTCACACTTCTCTTTCCTTGAGTGCGCTGGGATCTGTCTTTTCTTTCTTTTTAGGTTTTAACCTATCTTTTTCTTTACTAGGAAGAAAATGTAAATTAAATGAAATGGAGAAGAAAATAAAAACAAAAAACAAAGTAGTTATAATCTCATCTACAAGTCAAGCTTCTATCTGTGTATAGAAGAAATGCTACCGTGTGACTTCCTTATATTACTATCAGCATACATTCTCTAGGCACAAATAACTCAAGTGATAGTGAGCTTGAACATATAATCAGAAAAACAACGAAAATTTAAAATCTCTGTAAATGGGCAAATAAATGTTGGTTATATTATCATTTCTTTCTAAGACAGATGTCACTAAATCAAAGATCACAGTCTACTTCCAAGCAGTGTGCAAATAAACTGACCTATTTCTCACTTCCCCAGTGTAACCATTCAGCAGCTAACTGACTGCTGTATATTTAACTACCCACGATATTAAGAGTCAAAAACAAAACAAGAATTTTTACTACATAGCCCCTTTGACTTCTCTTTGATCAGTATTATGAACCCAACAGATTCCAAATACTCACAGCCGCTGATCTCTGAGACTAAGCATTCGCTTCATGGTCGCATATTTCCTTGTTTTCTTTTGCTTCCCCTTGAATTAGAAAGCATAGCATTAAAAGGGTTGGGAATAAATGGAATTTTCTTGAATCCCTTCTTTTTCCTTGCCCATTTGTCCTTCAAATATGCAGTCCCTCTTGCCCTCACTGCCTGTTGTTGTTATGTGCAGTGGAGTGGAATCGGATCCGACTCATATCGACACTGTGCAGGGTTTCTGAGGCTGTAAATCTTTACGAGAGCAGAAAGCCTTCTCTTTCTCCTGCGGAACAGCTGGTAGTTTCGAACTGCTAACCATGAGATTAGCAGCCCGATTTGTAACCACTGTTGTTGTTGTTGTTATGTCCGGTGGAGTCGGTTTCGACTCATAGGGACCCTGTACAAGGTTTCCGAGGCTTTAAATCTTTACGGGAGCAGAAAGCCTCATCTTTCTCCCGCGGAACAGCTGGTAGTTTCCTGCTAACCCTGAGGTTAGCATCCTGATTCGTAACCACTACGCTACCAGAGCTCCTTCGTAACCACTGTTGTTGTTGTTACGTGCCATCAAGTCGGCACTGACTCATAGCGACCTTATGCACAGCAGAAGGAAACACTGGCCGATCCTGAGCCAACCTCACTACTATTGCCACGCTTCAGTCCATCGATGTTGCCACTTGGCCAATCCATCTCGCTGGGGGTCTTCCTCTTTTTCTCTGACCCTCCACCTTACCAAACATGATATCCCTCTCCAGAGACTGCTCCCTCCTGACAATATGTCCAAAGTATGAGAGACAAAGTTTGGCCATCTTGGCTTCTAAGGAGCACTCTGGCTGCACTTCTACCAAAACAGATCTTTTGGTAATTTAAGCAGCCACGGTTACTTCGTAACCACTAGAGCATCTTAAACTACGATCAGAATGCCAATATGCAAGTGGAAGGTGGAACAAATTTCGCCAGATAATCTCTGTCCCAAAAGTAGTGCATTGTTGTTGCTAAGTGCCGTCGAGTAAGTCCTGACCCATAGCGACCTATAGGGTTTACAATCTCCCATTTGGGACCCTTCTCTCACCATGTTCACGCCACACTCCTGCTCTTTCTTCCGCAATCAATTCTGGCGCGACCCTTTTACGTCACCTCATGTTACTTCCGGTAAAGGACAGCCCGGAAGCGGAAGCCACTTCAGGAAACGGAAAAACCTCGAACCGGCTCCTGACGGGTGCTGAGAACGAAATATACCTGGGTGTATCCGAGGGAGGGTTGAGGGTCGGTGTTTTGATCGGTGCTGCTGCCGCCGAGCTGAGACTTCGCCGCCCTGCAGCCCTTAGGTCTGGTAATGTTTCTCTTCTTACTCCCTCCAAGGCAGGGCCCGGAAGAACTGTACCTAAGTTCCAGAGAGACGACTAGGGTCGTGGGTTCGAAATCCTGGGTTGCCCAGTTGTTCTGGGAAACACATTTTTTTTCATCCAGCAGCGGTGGGGCGTCAAACCTTGAGGTTCCAGTTTCTACTTGTTTGTCCTAGCCGGGATGGCGCTTCGTGCAGCTAGGCAGAGGATTCTTCCCGAGTAAATACTCTTAAGGTGACGGGAGGGATCAAGCAGCGCTTGAGGACCTTTTGTAGACTTGTTAAGTGCCGTCGAGTCAGTTCCGACTCATAGCGACTCTGGCTAGGGTTTCCAAGCATCAGCTGGTGGCTTTGAACAGCCGAACTTGTGGTTCGCAGTCTAGTATTGATCCTGCAGCGCCACACCAGGAATCCATTGCTAGAAAATTCGGATCATACGCGTTCAGATATTACTAGTTACCTAGCCAGGAAAATGGCACTAATAGTGAAGCTTTGGTGTGTCTTCCTTAAAGGAAAAAAGGAGAATATGATGCACTTCGATGGCACTTAGCCATTTGCGGATCACTTACCCTTGACAGTTTGTGGATAGTCAGGGAGGACTCTAAAAAATGGGCACACACAAAATTATCGTATAGTTTTAATTGTCGTGGGTTCAGGACCCCTAGGTGTCTTTGAACCTGAGGTTAAGAACCCTATCCTGGATACATTACTTGACACTGTGTTTTCACTTTTGACCTTCACAATAAACTCAGTGAGCTAAGTACTCTCATTTTACATAAGCAGAAGCTGAGACTCAGACATTTTTCAGGAGCCTGTAATCTGTTTGATTCCAAAGCCTGATTTTTTTTTTTTTTTAATGCGCTGTCGCCGTCTTTAGAATTCAAGTAGCTATCAGGTTTTTTAAACGGTGACCATTGCCTAACTCTTACCATTAAACAGGATCGTGATCAGCATGAACTTTGGAGCCAGACTTATTAGGTGCTGTTTGACTCATGGCAACTTCATGTGTTCAGAGTACAACTGCTCCATAGTGGTTTAATAACTGTGACCTTTCGAAGACAGATTTTCAGGCCTGTCTTCCAATATGCTTTATGGTTGAAATGCATTCATGCATTTAAATAACTTTGTAGATCCCACACCTAACTCTTCTAGGCTTTGAACTTTTACTGTTGAAATAGCGTTCTTAACAGAGCATCTGCAGATACTGTATGTGGCTCCTGCCATGTTTGATGTCACGTGAAGCTCCTAATCTTTTCAGAACAGCTCTTCCTGCCAGGCCAAACTGTAGAGTTGACAGATTTTTTCAATAGGCATTACACCGTCTTGCTTCTTAATGACTAGGCAATAGGTTTTAAAAATAAACATACGTGTTTTTTCCTCTTTAAACATTTTATGTCTAGGTATATGATTAGGTAGTGATTTTTGTATTTAAATTCAGGAACTCCTTGTAAAGTGTGCCTTGAATTTTGGAACCCATGAATAATAAATTAAAAAAAAAGGCAAAACCCCCAGCTGTTTGAAATTCCTATTCTGAGAATATTCAGATGTCCTTGATTGTTAATATTGGCTAGTTAAAATAGGGTAGGAACACAATGGAAGAGGAGAGCATATCTAGAAAAATATGTTTTTGTTGTGTTATAATTTTATTGCAATCAGAAATTCTTATAGCCTAGGAGACCTGAAGACACAATGGGTTAAGCATTGGGCTGTTAACCAAAATGTTGGGAGTTTAAACTCATCAATTGCTTCATGGATGAAAGATGAGGCAGTCTGCTTTAAAGATTTACAGCCTTGGAAACACTATGGAACAGTTCTCTGCCCTGTCGGGTCTCTGAGTTGGAAGGGCTTCCGTGATAATGCACTCAGATAAAGTACTCAGATACTCCAGCATGTTTTGATGCGAGTGAGCAAGAAAGAGGTGGTTTTGTTTTGTATTGAGTGGGAGCAGAGTAATTGTTTTGGTGTGGTGCTGTAGGATAATCACTAGACCACAAGGTTTCTGCTTCTCAGAAACCCTATAGAAGGTTACTACTATGAGTTGGAACTGACTTGATGGCACTTAACAACAATGATATACTTGTAAGAAAAAGAAATGATTTTAGACCTCAGCAGTCAAGAGGGTTGCTTTGTATTTTTTGGAGTTTTGAAGAGAATTGCTAAAGCCATTTGACCACAGTTTGAACACATAATTAGACTTGGACTTCATTCTGTTCAATAACAGGTTTAGCTTATTAATTTGAGTTGATAACACATTTCTTTATAAAATTTCTAGGCATAATGAATGATTCCTCAGAAAATATCTTAAACCTGTATTTCATTATTAGAAAGTTATAGGTAAAGTCGTTTTTATGGCTACCAAGGAAAACAAATAATTCAGCCACTTTTTCTCCATTTTTAAGGTACAGTTGCTACTTTGATTTGTATGACCCATAGGATATAACTTTTACATTCTTACGGATGTTGTTGTGTGCTGTTGAGTCAGTTCTGCTTATGGTGACCTTAGGAAAGAGAACTGCTTACCGTCTTTGTGGGAGCAGATCTCTAGGTGTCTCCTGTGGAGCCACTGCTGAGTTCACAGTGTCGACAGTTAGTAGCTGAGCACCTAACTATGGTATCACCAGGGTTCCTTCATCAAGTATCGGTTGCTTCTATAAAATAAAGTGAATTATTTTTCAATTAACTTGACTGCTTATTAAAGGTAGTATGCTCTGCTCATATCACCTCAGAGGCAGAGTGCTGCATGTTCATCCACTCAAAGCTTTTAGTGAGGGCCCACCCTGCCCTCGTTACTTATAAAGAGCTCAGTCTTCTACTGGAAAAAGACTTATGATCAGATCGATTATGGCAGGTGTGTTGGAGTCCTGTGTGGTGCTATAGGATCAGTACTGAGCTGCTAACCACAAAGTTGGCAATTCAAACCCACCAGCTGCTCCTCAGAAGCCCTATACGAGGTCAACCCTATACATGAATTGACTCGATGGCACTTAACAACAACAGCAATGCTTGGACTCCACACCAGGACTCCCAATGCATAGTATTAAATATTACACAACAGTCTTCTGACCTAGACCACTTCAGTGGTAATGCAATTTGAAATGGTGTTTTAGAATACTTATTCCACTTGTTTATCTTTCTGAATGATGAACAGGTGGACTAAGTGGTCTAGGTTAGAGTACTGTTGTATAATATTTATTTGATACAACCAACAAACCATTGTGAAGCGATTGGGAGGTTGGCCAAGGGCCAGGCAGTGTTTCGTTCTGTTGTGCATAGGGTTGCTATGAGTCAATACTGACTCGATGGCATGTAACAACAAGAACAAACCATATCGCAGTTTAGATTTTATGTCCTTAATGAGTTTTAGTCTGCCATTTTACCTTTCAAATGACTTTAGACATGAGGAAGTTGAGGTGTAAATTTAAGTTGTCTTTGGTTTCTTATTCTTTGGATGAATAATAGATGGTTAGGCTTCATTAATACTCTTGTAGTTTTCAAACTTGAGTGGTTTAACCTTATTGCAGTTTGTGTATGTGTGTGTGTTCACACCCTTGCATGTGTATGCGACCATGATGTTTTCCTGGTGGTACTATTGAAGGCTATTCTATAAGATAAGTTTTAAGAGAGTGACGAGTATTCAGCTTTTAGAAACTAAATAGTCATGATGTTGTTATTGTTAAGTGCTGTCGAGTCGATTCTGACCCATAACGACCCTGAATAGAGTTTCCAAGGAGCAGCTGGTGAGCTTGAACCACTGACCTTGCAGTTCAAACGACTTTGCAGTCTGGCGCATTAGCCCACAGCGCCACACCAGGACTCCATGATAGGTATTGTTTTAGCCTGAGTGACCAGTATCTTATGATTTTATATGAAATTTTGTTACCTAATGATTGAGGAGAAGGAGCTTTGGTAGCATAGTGGTTATGAATCGGGTTGCAAGCTGCAAGGTCAGCAGTTCGAAACTACCAGCGGTTCCGTGGGAGAAAGATGAGGCGATCTGCTCCCGTAAAGATTTACAGCCTCCGAGACCCTGTGTAGAGTCACTATGAGTTGGAACCGACTCCACGGCACAAAACAACAATGATTGAGGAGAAGGAGCTCTGGTAGCGTAGTGGTTACAAATTGGGCTGCGAACCTTAAGGTCAGCAGTTCGAAACTACCAGCTGGTCTGTGGGAGAAAGATGAGGCTTTCTGCTCCCGTAAAGATTTACAGCTTTGAAAACCCTGTACAGGGTCGCTATGAGTCAGAAGAGACTTCACATAACCACCACCACCAATGATTGAGGAGCTGTGTTCATGTTTATTGGAATTTATAGGTAAAACAGTACAACTTGCCTGTTGGTGTTGATATGATGCTAATAGTTAGTTAGTATCTGTTACTTATATTTTCCATTCAGTACATTTTTATGGCAAGAGATCAGGTAGCCCAGACACCCACTGCTATAGAGTTCGTTCAGACTCATAGTGCCCCTATAGCTCAGAGTACACCTGCTCCCTCGGATTTCTGAGGCTGTAAATGTTTATGGGAGCAGACAGCCTCATCTTTCTCATCTAGCCACTACACAGCTATTGAGTTTGAACTGCCAACCTTGTGGTTAACCCCCTCCTACAGATCAAATAAAGGGTGTTGATGGTATGTGAAGTTGATTTGATTCTGTCTCATAGCAACTGTATAGGACAACGTAGAATTGCCCCAAAGAGTTTCCTCGGCTGATTGACAGGACTTTTCTCACTCCGAGTTTAGAATTGTCAATCCTTCAGTTAACAGCCAAACATTTAACCATTGCAACACCAGGGTCCCATAATCTAATAGTGTTGTGTAGTAGATTATGAGCTGGGCTGCTAACTGCAAGGTCACAGTTCTAATCAACCAGTCACTCTGTGGGAGAAAGATGAGGTTTTCTGCTCCTGTAAGGATTTACAGCCTCAGAACCGACTCAACAGCAGACAACCACCCCACCTACCACCATATATTTTGCTTTATCTGAGATGTAACTGAGGTGATTTGAACTCTTCTGTCTACTTTAGTAAGTTAGACTGTGAAGATATCTCTCTGGTGTCTGGTGTAGATGGTGAAGCTACATTGGGTGAGGGGTAGAGGTAGCCTCAAAAAGTTTGTGGAATAATAGAATTAAAAGATAATGGAATTTTTCCACAAACTTTTTGGAGCCCCCTAGTATTAGGAAAAGAGAAGAAATTGAAGCCTTTCAGGTATGATCTAGGTTTTCATATCTTGGTAAAAAAGGAATCCTAAAAGGTATTTAAAAAACATTTTAGCCCAAAAACCCCTGAAAACCAAATCTGCTGCGTTGAGTTGAGTCTGACTTGTAGCTATCCTACAGAACAGAGTAGAACTGCTTTGTAGGGTTTTTGAGGCTATCAGTCTTTATGGAAGCAGACAGCCTCATCTTTTCTCCTGTGGAGCAGAGGGTGGTTTCCAACTGCTGACCTTGCACCACAGGGCTCCTAATTGTAGTAAGTATAACCTGAATTTTAGCAGTGACTAGGGTGGCATGATCCGAATCCTCAGGGGCAGTGAGAATATGAAGTAGGTAACTATATAAATATGTATTTATGATTAGAATTAGGGTTAGTGTTAGGGGTAAGGGTTGGGCTGATGGTGGTGGTGGTGGTATGCCGTGGAGTCGGTTCTGACTCATAGCAACCTTGTATAGGATTTCCGAGGCTGTAAATCTTTACGGGAGCAGCAAACTTCATCTTCTGCAGACTGTCTGATAGTTTCAAACTGCTGACCTGTGGTTAGTAGCTCTACCAGAGCTCTTTAAGAGTTGGGCCTAGGTAGGGCTAGGGATAAGGCTGAGTCTAGATTTTAGGGATTGTTGTCAGGTGCCATCGAGTCGGAACCGACTCATAGCGACCCCATGCACAGCAGAACGAAACAATGCTCGATCCTGGGCCAACCTCACCACCGCTGCCACCCCCGAGTCCATCAATGATGCCACCTGGCCGATCCATCTCGTTGGAGGTCTTCCTCTTTTTCTCTGACCCTCCACCCTACCCAGCATGACATCCTTCTCCAACGATTGTTCCCTCCGGACTACATGTCCAAAGTAGGAGAGACGAAGCTTAGCCATCCTGGCCTCCAAGGAGCACTCTGGCTGCACTTCTTCCAAAACAGATCTATTGGTTCTTTTGGCAGTCCATGGCACTTTCAGTATTCTCCTCCAACACCACAACTCAAAGGCATCAATTCTTCTACGATCCTCTTTATTCACTGTCCAGCTTTCGCATCCATATGAGGCTATTGAAAACACAATGGCCTTATACATGAATTGACTCGATGGCACTTAACAACATACCTGGATTGAGTTAAGGGTGATGTTGTCATGTATGTTAGTCTCAGGTTGTTTTCTGCTGTTGGTTCTCTGTCCAAAGAACTCTCTTGTATTTTTTGTAAGGTTAGTGTGGTTTTACAAATGATTTTAATTTCTGTTTATCTGAAAGTGACCTAATTTCACTGTCCTGTTTGATGGACAATTTTAGTGACATATGATTCTTGGTTGGTGATGTTTTTCTTTCAGTTTCATATCTGTCAATCTATTGTCTTCTGGTCTGCATAGTTTCTGCTGAGAAATCAGAACTTAGTTTTATTAGTTCTCCTTTGTAGGTGAACTGCTCTTGGGATTCTTTGCTTGTCTTTGGTTTTGCAAAGTTTGATTATGTCTTGGTGTTTTTGTTTTGGGGTCTATCTTGTTTGAAGCTCGTTCAACTACTTGAATGGCTATCTTCTTGTCTTTCAGAATGTTAGGGAAGTTTTCTTCTAACAACTTTTGGACAGTATTCTTTTTATTTTCAGTTGAATTGCTTTAATTCCAGGTGGTACAGAATTCTGAGAATAACAGAGATTTGAAGAGCAGCTCTGGCAGGATTCTGGCCTGGGTTTACTGACTGCACAGCTAAGATAGGACTAAAGAGATGGACCATTGTTGGATTTCTTTCTTTCTTTCTCCTTCATTTTCTTTTTTCACAAAAGTTTTTTCTTAAATGTACAACAGGCTCCCAAGACAACACTTCAGTCTAACTATAGGTGGCAAGGGGTGTACTAGCAGGGAGTTCAAATGTTTAAATAGAAATGAGATCAAGGATCACCATTGCCTCAGTCACAAAGAACAGCTGATTTTTTGCCAGATTTCTTAATTCCACCTGTGGCCAGGGGGCCTTTCCCCGTAGCCGCCTTGGCTTCTAGCTCTTCGAGTTTTTTATGCTCTTCCTTTTGTTTCTGCTTGAAAGCCTTCTCTTCCTTGTCCATTTCCTTGTTCTGTTTCTTGGGTTGTTTCAGGGGCTTCTTCTTGCCACCCACGTGGCCTGACATGGATGGAGCCTGCTGTCCCTTCCCCAGACCTGCCACTGAAAGCCGGACAATATTCTTTTGACTTTGTATTTTGATCGCTTGTTTGAGGCACTCTGTCTTGTTTCTTTGTGTAAGCAGAAACTGTCTCTGTTCTCATTCTGGTGTCATATTTATATTTAATTGATAATAGTATATCGGTGTGTTCTCAGGCACTATGCCCGGAGCTCAACACCAGGCAGAGCAGAGGCTTCCCGAGAGAGGGTGCCACTGGCATTTGGGTTGGTGAGGGCAGGGCCTGGTCATGGCTCTGGCTACCAGGAGGGCACAGGAACAAGGAAGAACTGCACCTCTCTTGCTGCCAACCTCCAGTGTCCTGTGCCTACAGGCAGCTGTATTGACAGCCACTAGCAAAAGCTCCAAGGGCCACTCTGCTCCAGGCCAGCCTACAGTCCACCTGTTTTTCTTCTCTCTCACTGCTCTTGTTCAGCTTCCTCTTCCAGTCTACACACAGTCCTCTCTCTGTCCTATCCTCTGATGCTCAGACTTCCAGGATCACCATGTGTATATGTTTCATTTGGCCTCCCATGTCTTGGTTGCAGAGTGCTTCTGCCTACTATGCCATCTTGCCCTGGAAGTCCAACCATATTTAATTAAAAAAAAAAAAAAAAGTTTTCTTTTACAATGAGTAAAGAAAAATTGCAAAGATAGTATAGAGTGATAACCTATCCCTTAGCTTTCCCTTTGTTAACAACAGCTTACATAACCATAGTACATATGGCATATCTAAGAAAGTGATATTGGTACAATATTATTAACTAAACCACAACCATTATTTGGATTTCACAACTTTCCCCACTAATGCCCTTTTTCCATTCTAGGATCCAATCCAGAATACCACATTGCTTCTAGACTGACTATGTGAAACTTTGATAAATAGATTGAGATTTCTGAGTGTCTTTTCTATGCCGTGTATGTGCTCCAATAATCCCTTCTTTCCAGTCCTGAAGAACTCTTGACCATTAAAATAAATATTATTGTTTACATAGTGTTTTGTACTCCTGGATTCCTAAAGTTTTGTTAACTCTATAGAAGAGTTTGGCTTTGCTCCCAGGTGGGTGATATAATGTTTCCTAAGAAACTAAGAGCTGATCTTGATGAGACCTCATCCTGGATTCTCTAATATACCTGTGCCAACCTTAAGCATGCTGTTGTTAAGTGTCATTGTGTCTGTTCCGACTCATAACAACCCTAAGGTTTTCGAGAAGCAGCTAGTAAGTTTGAATCGCCAACCTTGTGGGTAGCATTCTAGTGCTTACCCTACAGCACCACACCAGAACCTCAAGCATAGATTTTACTTACCCATCTTCTTTATTAAACTGTATGTTTGTAAGGGGTCAGGAGCCATCTTACTGATTTTGGAATTCTTAGGATTGGAATTCATATCAGTTGGCATTTGTTGTTAGTTGCCATGGTGTTTGTTCCATGTGTGCTACGTGGGATTTTCAAGACTTTGGCCTTTTTGAAGCAGATCAACAGCCCTGTTCTGTCTTCCAAGATGTCTTTGAGTGGGTTCAAACTACCAACCTTTTGACTAGTAGTTGAGCACTTAATTATTAACCCATGAGTCCCCACTTGGCATAAAATAGGCATTTTATACACATTTGAAGAAATTAATAAATCCTTGTTTGTTAAACTGTCAACAGAAAGTTTGTTTTTAATACCTGTTGAGTTTCTACTTCAAACAGAGCCATCTTAAGTTGCCATTTTGTGACTAATTTAGTTTTTCTTCTTGGGGCCTTAAAATACTATAGAATACCCATTTAAGGTTGCGCTTCTTTCTGATTATGTAAACACTTTGTTTCCTTTTTAAAATAACATAGAATGGAGAGTAGTGGAAAACTCTACTAGAAACTGTGTTAGCATTTATGTGTGACATCTCCAGTTCCACTCCACTGGGCTGCAGATCTGGCTGTTTGCCTGCCATTTCATGTACGATTAATGAAATAACAGCTTCCTAGACTTATTAGGGGAGACGGCTTGTCAGATTCAGGGAATTAATTTAAAATTTTTCCTGTTAGAACCAAGATTCAGTGGCCCAGTGTCATTTAAGCACAAAAGCTGCCACAATACAGGAACACAAGGGCCTTTCCTGAATCGGCACAGTTGTTGTTAAGTGCCGTTGAGTCGGTTCCGACCCATAGCGACCCTGTACAGGGTTTCCGAGGCTGTAAATCTTTACGGGAGTAGAAAGCCTCATCTTTCTCCCGCGGAGCAGCTGGTAGTTTCAAACCGCTGACCTTAAGCTTCGCAGCCCGATTCGTAACCACTGTTAATGTAGAGAAAACCACCCAGATAGGAGGGGGTGAATGGAAGCTGACATTTTCTTGATTTAGGGTAAAGAATGTGACAGGGACATAGATGAGCCAGTTTTCTATTTCATTTTTCTTTAGATCAGTCTATGAAGTTATCGAATGAATCAACAGTGAGCTGCCACTTCTTGTTCTCCATGCTTTATGAATCTTGTTTCTTCCCTTTTTCTCTGACCTGTGCCAAGTATGGCAAAACGTTGGCTCCTGGTGACAGTTGAATCTGAGCTGTGTTTCATGTACACCATTCATTGACTTTTGAGTCTGAATATTCTGGCTTGTTTGAAAGAGAATGGTGCAATAGCGAGAATCCAACTTGAACCAAGAAATAGAGACTCGCTTCTGGCTTTACCACCTGACCTTTATAAGCTTCAATGTTTGTTTAAGCTGTGAGTGACAAGAAGATAACTTTCTTCAGCTTCCTAACAGATTAGAGTGACCCAGTACAGTAAGAATGATCCTGTAAAAGCTTTTCTTTAAAACTGGGCATAACCCAAAGGTGATTGTGGAATTTTGTTGTTGGTTTTTTAAAGAATCATCATCAGCAATGCAGAGGTTTTGTGTCATTTTGAAGAGAACTGAGAGACTAAAACTGTCGCTAACTTGAGAAATGTCATTTATTGGGTCTAAACTGGGAGAGGTTAAAAAGTAAAGGCTTTGCAAATGCAAAAATAGAACTCTACTTAATTAATGCTTGGTAATGTGGCAGGTTGAATTGGAAAGAAACAAAGGAATAATAAAACTGAATAATTGTGAGATAATGGAATGCAGGAACTTAAAAAACTTGTTATACTTTTTGATGAAAGATTTTTCTCTTATGAAACTTTTAGATAAAGCTTCTAGAAGAAAATCTTGTGACCTTGAGTTGAGCAATTTTTTTTTTTTTTTTTACTTTTTAAATAGGGCACAAAATCCGCAACCAATAAAAGAAAAAACATTATCTTTTATTCTTTAAATGATACTTTTAAGAAAATGAAAAAGCAAGCCACAGCTGAAAAAAAAGGTTTATCAGACATATTCTGATAAAGGACTTTTATTCAAAATATATAAGAACTCTTACAACTCAATAGTAAGAAAATAGTCCAATTTTTAAAAATGGTGAAATATTTGAACAGCTTCACCAAAGAAGCTATTTAAATAGCAAGAAGCATATAAAATGGGAAATGCAAATTAAATGCAGCTGGTGGGTTTGAACCACCGACCTTTTTATTCACATTCCAGTGCTTATCCTACAGCACCACACTCCTGTTGTTGTTATTAAGTGATGTCGGTTGATTCCTACTCATAGCGACCCTGTATTGGGGTTTATGAGTATCAGCTTGTGAGTTTGAACTGCTAACCTTGTGGTTAGTTGTTGTTGTTGTTGTTAAGTGCCATCGAGTCGGGTCCGACCCATAGCGACCCTGTACAGGGTTTCCGAGGGTGTAAATCTTTACGGGAGTAGAAAGCCTCATCTTTCTCCCGCGGAGCTGCTGGTAGTTTCGAACCGCTGACCTTAAGGTTCGCAGCCCGATTCGTAACCACTACGCTACCAGAGCTCCTAGTCCAGTGCTTATTGTATAGTGCCACCAGGACTCCTCATGCCTATTAAAATGTGTAAAAAGATTAACAAAACTAAGTGTTGGTAAGGATAGAGAACCACTGAAACTCTTGTATATTGCTGGTGGTAATGCAGAATGTTAAGTTATTCCTCTTGTTAGAGCACCACATAAATTTTAGGTTTTCTTTGGATTTTTTCTGATTTGATCTTATAGCAGACTAGTATTGAGAGATTTGTCTCTAATCTCACTAATCCAGCCTTCCATTGATTCAAATCTACTCTTTTGCTCTTTCAACTTATTATCCATTTCTAAAATATTAAAATTAATCTTCTGGATTTCCATTTGCAGGTTTTGTATGTTTTCTCATTGATTTTGTCCATTTGTTCCTGTAGAGTTTTGCTAAAGTTTTTGTACTCTCCTTGCTTTCCTTTGTAGCTTTGTCTCTATCCATTGGTGGTACCTAAATACCCATTCTTTTGAATTCTTTATTAGATAGTTCTAATACCTTTTCTTCCTTAAAAGCGTTTTCTGGCTTCCTGCATTTTGATCTCTTGTTTAAGCCACTCTGTCCTGTTTCTTCATGTGTGAACTGAAATTGTTGTCTTTGTGACATTGTGGAGTTGCTGTTTTTGTATTTAATTGATGAGTCTGTGTTGGTGTGTTCTTAGGCACTTCCCACTTGCCTCCTGGTGGATGTGATAGAGACTGGAAATGGGTGCACAGTTCTGTTTCTCTAGTGCAGTTCAGGGTGGGTTTAAGTCACCACTCTTGTGGTTAGCAGTCCAGTGCTTATCCTACAACAGGACTACATACAATATGGATAATAACAATCTTACACAGTTGACATGAGGATGAAATGAGATATAAACAAGTGAAGCACTTCAAACAGTGCCTGACACATAGTAAGTTCTCAGTTAATGGGGATTTTTGTTATTAAAAGGAGTCCTGGTGGTGCTGTAGGATAAGCATTGGATTCATAACCACAAGGTCAGCAGTTCGAACCCACCAACCACTCCAAGGGAGAAAGATGAGATTTTCTGCAAAATAAAGGTTTGCAAGTCTTCTCATTAATTGGAATCAACTCAGTGGCTATGGGTTTGAATTTTTTTGGTTTATTGTTTTTAATATTATCCTATTGAGAGAAAACCAGAAAACTCCATGTTTTGGATTGTTGCTGTGAAGGATTCCATGTGGGATCTCTCAGTAAAATCAGTTAGTCCCTCAGGTAGCCTCTTATCCACTGTGGGTTGGACTGCGGTGACGTGGAGACAAGGCACTGCCCTAACGTGGCAACCCAGCAGCCTGGTTTGTACACAGTGCCATTTCCCAGAGGCACTCCTGTAATATATGCTAGGTCTAGGGTTTCCAGTTTAGCCAGCCCTCCTCTCCCTGATATTCCGGGTCTCTCCAACAGCAGCTAAAGTCTTTTCTTTTTTCAGTTTATCTTTATTTTAAATATGAGGTGGTAGAAGCCCAGAGAAATTAAGTAAGTTGTCCAAGACCGCTCATTAGGAAGTGTAGTACCTAGATTCTTCTTCTTTTTTTTTTTTTTTTTATGTTTTATTGTGAATTATATGATAGTTTACATGGGAAAACTTTAGTTTTACATTCATTCCATCATATATCATCTCATTGCCATGGTTCCAATCCCCTCCATGCATCATCCACTACCCAAAGGGTATATCCCAGAAACCCGCCCCCTACCCTTCCCTTCCTCCCCCCAGTTTTCGGCCCACAGTCCCTTTCCCTCTCTGGGTCCAAAGTCCCTAGTCGCTTCATCACTCCACGTCATCATCTCTGTCTCTAGTACCTAGATTCTTCTTGCTTTTGAAACCATCACTTGGTTTGGCCCCAGCGGCCTTCCTAACCATCCACATCACAGACAGCTTTTACAAGGCTCTCTTGTCCTCACTCTGGATTCAGTGCTTCTGTCTGCGCTGTTTTCTGGCCTTGCAGATGCTTACTCATTTTTAAGTCATCAGCTCCATTGTTAGTCCTGTAAACACTCTCAGGCCCAGCTACCTCTCTCATCCCATTGCCCTCTGTATTTTATTTATTCCTCCTTTATGGCATTTGCCATTATTGTAGTTATAACGCTGGGACCCTGCTAATTTATCCCTGTGACTTTAGCTTTTAGCACAGTCTGACATCCAGCAAATGCTCAAAGAATGTGAAGTGATTGATAAATGAATGATGCAGAGGAACTGAAAGATGTGGGTGGTCAGTGAATTACAGAGGGAATGCCGCAAAAAGGTGGTTTGTTTGTTTGTTTTTGGTGAAAATACATCTAATAAGACATAACCCTATTCAACAACTTCTGCCTGTGCAGACCAGTGACATTGTTTACATTCCTCACATTGTGTTACTCTTCTCATGATCTAGACCCATGTTGTTCTATCACCATTACGAGCCTCAAGGTCAGCAGTTTGAAACTACCAGCCGTTCCGCGGGAGAAAGACGGGGCTTTCTGCTCCCGTAAAGATTTACAGCCTTGGAAGCCCTGTGCAGGGTCGCTATGAGTCGGAACCAACTCCACAGCACATAACAACAACAACAACACCCCTTAGTTCCCATCTGTGCTTTAGAGTTACTGTTGTCGATTTGATTGCATATAGGTAATTTTAAAAAGTATATTGTAAATTCAGTAAAGGTTTACAAAGAAGATGATCAGTTTTACATTAACAAGTCGTATACTTTGTTTCATCTCAATGATTGCAATCCCTTCCATGCAACAACAGGTATCCCATTTCCTCCCTCTGATTCCTATGTCCGTTCCACCTTCTTATCCCGTCTCAATTTTGTCCTTTTGATCTTGAATGATTGACCCTCCCTTGGTGAGCATATCTTATTAGTATTGTTGTACTATGGTCCTGTAGGATAATGCACTGGACTGCAAAGTCAGTTTGAGTCACAAGGTTGGCGGTGCAAATTCATCAGCTGCTCCTTAGAAACCCTATTCAGGGTCACTATGAGTCAGAACCGACGTATTGGCACTTAACAACAGTCTGCTGCTTGACTGAAAATTGGACCACTAGTGTGAGTTCCATCTCAAGTCTGAAGGGTGGTTGAGGGCCATAATCTTGGATTCTTCCAGTCTCTCTGACCAGTAAGCCTGGTCTTTTTTTAAAAAAAAAATAGTTTTGAGTTTTGTTCCACATTATCTCCTCCTCTTATCTGGGACCTTCTAATGCTATCCCTTTCAGAGCAGTTGGTAGTGTTAGCTGGGCATCATCTAGTTCTTCTGGTCTCAGAATCATGGTGACTGAGGTTCACTTGCTCCACTGGTCCATTCCACTAGTTGATTCCATATCTTCAGTTTTCATCCCTCTTCTTTCCCACTCACATGGAGCAAGTACTAGTTTCACCTTATATGGCCGCTCATGAGCTTTTAACATCCCAGATGATACTCACAAAGTGGGATGTAGAACATTATCTTTGTGGACTATGGTATGTCATTTGACCATGGTGTCTCTTTCACACTAGCCACAAAAAGTTTTAACAAATGATTTTAGGCAAAGAGAAAATGAAGCTATCTGGTGATGGGGAGCATAACAGAAAAATAGTATTTAAAATATGAGTATATGGAATGGGTGGCAGTGGTTCAGTAGACCAAAAGTTGAAATGGAGTTGGAGAGTAGTGCTTTACAAACTTTTTGGCTCAAGTCATCTAGTGGTAGGGGATAGTGACTGTAACCTCTTAGAAGCTGGAAACAGAATCCCCAGCAGCATTGCTGCCTCAAGTATAAAATGCGAGGGTGAGTCAAAAATTATCCTTAATCAACTTTTAGAAAAGACAAATACATTATTTTTTGACTTAATCTCCTTGCTTTTCAGTACACTTTGTCCATCTGCCAACAAGCTTTTGTATTCCATTATTTTAAAATGTTTTAGGCTTAACTGTGATCCACAAATGCACCACTGTCTTCACTTCTTCATTAGAGGTGAATCTTCATCCTCAAAGGGCTGCTTTTCAGGGGGCCAAACAGGTAAAGTGTGATGGAGCAAGATTAGGACTATAGGGAGGATGTTTTAACACCTCAAAACGAAGAGTGTCAACAGTGTGGGCAGAGTTATGTGGACATGCATTGTCATGCAAGATCACAGTGCCCTTGGATAGCAGTTCTTTGCATTTAATCCGAAGTGTAGGCTTCAGCTTGTCGGTGAGTATCTCACTGGAACAAACACTGTTGATTGTTGAACAAAACTGTAAGCATCGCTTTTCCAGTTGATGGTTGACTTTTGAACTTTTTCTTGGTTGTTGATTGAGAATGTTTCCATTCCATACTCTGCCGTGTACTATCAAGCTTGTAGTGATGAAACCATGTTTCTTCACCAATAATGGTTTCTTTTTAAAAGAAGTTTTTATCTTCTTTCGAGTGTCAGTTCAAATTTTGTTTGCAGATGTCCAAACACTTCTGTTTATGTGCTTTGGTGAGTTGTTTCAGTACCCATCTTGAACAAAATTTTTGAAACCAAAGTCTCTCATGGATTGTTTCAAGGCAGAGCAGAATAATTTGCAAATGATTTGCCACATAGCCATGTCACTTGTCTATTTGGCAGAATCACTTCATGTGCACACTCAATGTTGTCATCAGCAGTGAACATTGATGGGCATTTTAATATAACTGGAGTGGATAATTTTTGACTCACCCTCGTGTTTATGAATATTTCAAACATCCATGTTTTCTTTTAGAAATTCATATAAATTCTGTTTTGCTATTTGTGAGTTTGTTTTAACTTGAAATACTTCTCCTCCCCATCCCCTGTGTCTTCTAATAAAAAGGATGCTGCAGGAACGTGTGTCATTTCTCTTCTGGCTTCTAGCACATTCTGGCATGTCCCTGATCCCCAAATCTGGGAAGCATGGAATGGGGCTATAGTTGAATATGGCAGCAGACTAGCTTTCTGTGATTTGGGGGGTTGTCTGCTCTAGAGTATTATGTCATGTTGCTGAGGAGGATGAGCTCATCTTGTTCTGACTAACGAGGCTGTTCCTGGAAGGCTGTAGTCGGTTGGAGGCACCTCATTACCAGATCGCTGGGGACTAGCTGGAGAGAGTTCACAGAAGACCCACAGGAATGATTAAGAGACTGGAGGGGCTGACTGATGAAGAAAGAATATAAATGAAAACCGTAGAACTTGGCTGAACCAAGATAGCAGGAATGTACAACTGTATAAATTATCTCAAGATCTGTTGGTCCTTATCGGGGAGATCAGTCTTGTATGGTGGGATTCTTGGGTTAGGGAGAATAAACCAAGGGTGAAAGCAAGCAAAGAAAAATAAACGATAGTAAGAGTTAAAGTATCTAAGGAGTCCTGCGTGACACTGTAAGATAAGCACTGGAATGCTCAGTGCAAGGTCTGCAGTTCTAACTGCTCCTTGGAAACTCTATACAGACCTGACGGCTCGTAACAGGTAACGGCAACAACAATGATGCACTTTATTTTTTGAATCTCTTTAACCCTTTTATGACCCATGGGACATATATCACCCACTAGCATTTTCATCCTCTCAGGTTTCATGGGAAGCTCCTCTCCCAGTTGTGGTACTTGTTACTACCCGATGACCTGCATAGCTGTGAATCTGAGGAACCAGTTCTCACCCTACTACTAGAGGCCACTTGGGACATATGATGCCCCTCATAATTGTATCAAAGTCTATATGGATACTGCCTTTCAGTTAGTTCGGACTCATAGGCACCCTGTTTTCCAAGGAGTGGCTGGTGGGTTTGAACCACCAACCTTTTAGCAATCCTGCACTTATCCTACAATGCCATACCAGCACTCCAAAAAATAGGTTTTCCCTTGATTTTAGTATGCCTCCCATTACTGAATAAACATGATACAGACAGAAAATTCGAGGCATGAAAGGGTTAGATAGAGTAACCTGTGGGTCTGTGTCAATTGAGTGAAATTTGTTTGTTTTTAAAATTTTGATTTCCCTGGGATCTGGTGCTTCTGTATAGAAAATGCTGGAGCAAACCTTTTGCTTTTGTCTTGGCCTTGAATTCTTTGATTTCTTGTGTGGACTAGCTCTTTATGCACCAGATTATAAACTAGACTTTCATAAAGTTCTCCAGCATCTTTTTAGCATAGCACTTTAAAAGTAGAGACTGAGTTAGTATTAGATAATCCTGTTAACTTTAGAAACCTGGACACAGTATTTGCTGTCCAGTCAATTCTGCAACATATTTTAGGAAATCATTGTGTTAAAGTCTAACATGGAATATGGGAGACAAAAATCAGAGTTGAACTCAGCTAACTGTTATTTTCATAATTTTGCAAGTTCTATAGCTCTTGTTCTAAGAGGGGATACTTTGATAATGATTTTTATCCTTTGGTTTACAGAAATGAGTTCATTTATACAAGCTGTTTATGTAGTTTTAAGACCAAGCTCTCTACAGCAGAGGTTAGTAACCTTTTTCTAATAGGGTTTGATAATGTTTTAGGCGTTACAGGCCAGATGTCTCTGCTATAACTACTAAACTTTGCCATTGTAGCATAAAAGCAGGCCTTGACAATTTGTAAATGAATGAACATGATGAAACTTTTTCATGATAAACACTGAAACTTAAAAAACTTTCCTGAACAAAAACAGGTGGCTGTCCAGATCTGACCTGTGTGGGCTGTGGTATGCTGACTCCTGCTCTAGACCATTGCTACTGAAACCAGCAACATTACCTTAGAGT
>NW_006408597.1:2173477-2174050 GCF_000296735.1 Chrysochloris asiatica
ATACACCGTACACCACAAATGTTCAGAGATGAATATTTTTAACATTGTTTATGTTTCTCCTTCCAATATTCTTTATTTAATGTATTTCTAAAATTGGATCTATGCTATGTAAACATTTTTGTGCCTGTTATTTCATATAACATTTTATTTATGAGCACTTCCCTGAGTTGTCATTCCTTAAAAGTGTACCATTTTTAATGCTTATATGGATCTCTTATTGTTTATGTAGCCATTCTCTTGTTGGTGAAAACTTTAAGCTGGTTCCAGTTACTAGTTAACCCAGATTTTGACTCATGTCCTTAGCAAGTCTATTGCCGTATTTATAAATGCTTATAAATGCATTTACAACACTTACTTTTTTGTTGGTTCTTTAATAGCATTTATTTTTAATTCTATAAATTTGCCAACTTGCTTGGTCTGCTGACCTTCACTCACTCTGTTCTTTTGCTGGTGTCTTATGTTTTCTTTCTTGCTTTTCCATGGCAGAGAAGCAGTAGAAAAGCCATTAAAAGCATGGATTCTGGGTCCAGATTGCCTGGGTTTGACTTAGCTCTATTATTTATTGTGTGTAGT
>NW_006408597.1:2174436-2190217 GCF_000296735.1 Chrysochloris asiatica
GCAAGAATATCTATGCCTTGGGGGGGGGGTTGTGAGTTATATGCTAGCACTGACAAAGTCCCTGTCACATGGTAAGAGTCTGTCTCTTTTCATTATTATTGGTTAATCGTCTCCTCTGGAGTCCTGGTGTGGCATTGTGGATTAATTTGCTGGATTGCAATGTTGGTTTGAACCGAAAGTTCGGCTATTCAGCTCACCAGCCGCTCCTCGGAAACCCCATACTGGGTGGCTATAGGTTGGAACCAACCCAACGGTACTTAACAACAACAACTCCTTTGTTTTATGGTAGCTGTGTCTCTGTCTGCATTGCCACAAACCCCCTTTCTGCTACATTTAGTTCATGAATATCTTTGTAAGTTATAGACTGACTTTACTGAAATTTATTTTTGGAAGTTCACATATTTTTTTCTACGCAGGATAGCAGATTTTATTGATTTAAAAAGAAAATCAGATTTGTTTAACCATGCCTTTAAAATACCATACATACATGAGCATACAGGAACAAACTGCACAGGCTGATAGCTCTTGGTGATTTCCTCTTTCCAACTGAGTATTGTCTTGATTCTTTATCAGAGTTTCTAAGGCCTTTTGTAATCTGGCTCTGCTTGGTGGTGGTCGTGGTGTGCTGTGGAGCTGGTTCTGACTCACAGCAATCCTGCATAGGGTTCCTGGCGCTGTAAATGTTTACAGGAGCAGAAAGCCTCATCTTTCTCCTGCAGAATGGCTGGTGGTTTTGAACTGCTGTTGACCTTAAGTTAGCAGTCTGACTTGTAACCACTATGCTACTAGAGCTACTCAGTCTCATTTTCCTTTGTTCCCAGAGCCTGTGTTCCATTCCCAGTAAATTGAAACTGAACATGAGATGTGGTGAAGCTCACTTTTTAAATCTGTGCCCCAGTTTGATTCTAGTGAAGGTCTGGGATCAGCTGATGTGCTTGAACTCCCTCCTGGAGAATGGTGTATCTGAAAGCACAGGTTGCTGTTGACTTTGCCTGTGGAGTTGGGGCACGGCCTCAGGGAAACGGGCACTTGAATTGGGAAAGCTTGGTCAGAGTTTAGCAACTCCTGATTATTCTTAGTGCTCTGGTGTTTTCTCTGCTTATTTTATCTTCACTTTATTGTTTTCTAGGGAATTTCAGAAATAGGAATGTATGTAACTGACCTTTTTCGTTTCTTTTCTTTTAGGCACACCAGAATAGATGCATCTTATGGTGGACTGTGCCCTGCACTAGAGAGAAGTCCAGGCATGAGATTATTGGGTTTTATTTCTGCACCCTGGAATTCACCCAGTTCATTTCAGAAACACTGACCCTCTGCTTATTGTGACGTATCTCAATGAAGGACTGATGGAACAGACCCTTTCTGTTGACCTTGTGGCACATGTTGGAAGACAGATGAAAGGGACCGAGAGTGATCGCTGAATGGGAGTGCACCAATCAGTTCTCAGAACATGGGCCCTCGTTTAAAGGTAAGGCAATAGAATAAGTGAAAGCTCAGTTGTTACTGGGATGGAGACTGTGAATCCAAGGCAAGGGATGATAGCTGTTGAAGATTATAGTTGCAGTGAGAATAGATTTTGCTCCCAGCACGGCAACTTTGAGGACGAAGAAACCAACAAAAAGTTCCAAACTCACTGCCATCTAGTTGATTCCAACTCAAAGTGGCACTATAGGACAGAGTAGAACTGTCCCATAGAGTTTCCGAGACTGTAGATCTTCAGGGGAGCAAACAACCTCGTTGTTTCCCTGCGGAGTGGCTAGTTCAAACCGCTGACCTTGCAGTAACCAGTTCAATGCTTAACCCACTACACCAGCAGGGCTTCCCTGAAGAAGCCAGTGCTCCATTTTTCATGACAGATCTTCAGTATCAGGGATAACAAACTTAATTGACATTGTAATCATGAATCTTTATACTAAAAAAAACAAAACCAAATACCAACAACCTAAAAAACAAACAAAAATACTCCAAAGCACAAAGGGTTTTAAAATATGTATGTCAGTCAACTTTCTAAAATCCTCTTGAGAGAGACCGGTATTTCTGCCCCTTCCACACCCTTTTGTAGTTAATGTGAGCCAAAGTGCTATGGCAGTGAGCAGTTTACCCAGAGTTCTTTAGTAAGGAAGTGTTATTTCTGTGCTAGATAATTGGTACTGCATTCCATTTTCTTTTGTCATGCTTAATTTTTATTGCAAAAGGTTAAAAAAAAAAAAAAAAGAGCTGTAGCAGTTTGTCTTACTAATTTTAGCCTCACTGAGATTCCTCACGGTACGAGTGGGCAATGTCTTTCAGACTTTGATTTACCTGTCAAATGCCATACTTTCTTATGATGGTGTTCTTTTTCCTGACTTAGGGTTCCATATGGTTAGAAGCATTGGACTCAGTCTCAGCAGTATCACACACTAATTCAGCAAGTTAACTTTTCTAAGCCTAGCTTTTTTCTTTTTAAAAAAATCTGTAAAATGGGAATAGTACTGCCTTTCTCACCAACTTGTGACAATTACTTATGTGAAATATATATACGGTATTTAGAGTAGTGTTAGCTGATGTTGTTGTTGTTAAGTACCATGGAGCTGGATCCGACTCATAGTGACCTTACACAGGGTTTCTGAGGCTGTAGATCTTTATGGGAGCAGACTGCCTCATCTTTCTTCCGTGGAACCGCTGGTAGTTTTGAACTGCCGACCTTGAGGTTAGCAGCCTGATTCGTAACCACTACGCTATCAGAGCTCCTTAGCTGATGATAAGTGGCTCAATAAAACCATGAGAGACAAGTAAGATCAAACCTTTTGCCACGGAGTCGCTTCTGACTCATGGTGACCTCATATGTCTCTAAGTACAAATGTACTCCAGTGGGTACTATTGTTTTTCTTAAGTAATTTGTTTTATTTTTTGTTATTGTTGAAAATATGTACAACAAAACATACACCAGATCAAGTTTCAAATGTATAATTGAGTGACATTGATCATCCTCCTTTTCTGGGCTGTTCCTCCCCCTCACTGATATAAACTCACTGCCCCCTTATGTTCTAATCTTGTCTTGGCTGTTGTGAGTTTGATCTCATGTAAGTCATTCATAAAAGAGCATAATGCCCAAGGCTGGTGTTCTTTACTAGTTAAACTAAACTACTATTTGGCGTTGAGTTTTCACTGACTATGATCATGTGCAAGTAGATCATCAGACCTTAAGGGAATAGCTATTGTTATTAGTTTATTATTACTAGTTATTCCGACCAGGACACTAAGGAGAATCACTGGAAAACAAAATCCCCACCTGCAAAAATGGCATGGGGACCATATGGGACCTCCTGTGGCCTTCCAAGGGGGAAGGAGAATTAAACTCCACATTAGTCGGAGACCAAGAGACATGCCTCCACTCTCCAACCTCCTTTCCACTCCTGACACCAACCATCCCTCTCAAGGCACTCTGCTTCTCTCCTGGTCATCTGTTACAGTGGCCATACAGAACTCAGAGACAATACTCACAATGGGGTTATTAAGGAAACGAATAGGGTACAACAACTCTCTGGTCAGCGCACCTCTTCTCTGCCCTACTGTGGCACACATCCCTTGTTCTTGGCTCTCAGCCCTTGGCATCTACCCTATTTGGGCAAGTATTACAAAGCTCCTTTAGTACTGCAGATAAACGCCCAAAGGGCCAATTCTGTAAGCTAGCCTCCCGTCCAGATGGACTCAGCTTTACTCTGTCCAGGAGCCAGGAAGCGCACTCCTCTGTGTCTACGTACTGCTGCTGTTGCTTTTCTGTACACTGATTTAGTGCGCTGCTCTTGGCTGTTTTGTATTGGTCTTGGAATCATCTGCTTCTGAGATGGCTCCTTTTTAATCTAGTGTATGGCAAAACTAACCAATCCCCACCCCTCCACCCCCTTAGGACTCCATACACCCTATTGCCTGCCTGGTCCCATCCAGTCATTTGGTGGGCATTACAAAGACTTTGGTAAAAGGTCCATAATTCACTGTACCATACCACCCAGTAATTGATTTGAATAAAGTAGTATGCTGGAGGCTAAGCATACTGTTTCCTTGTGCTTGAATTAAACTCTGGAAGAATTCCAAAATAATTTTATGAAGGAGAAATGTGAAAAATAGCAAGTGGAAGGTGCTATAGAAACTGTTGGAGAAAAGTAAAAGCTTAAGATAATGAAGATAGGAACATAAAACTGGATGCTACATCATGTATGAGAGCCCATGGAAAGGATCCTAGCAGGGATACATGTTAAACTGAAGTAAATGGACAACTTTTGGTGTGAAGAATTTATAACCAGGGTTTCAGACAGGTTCAGTTCAGTTCCATCATGGGCTCGATGATGCAGCACTGGCATGGACAGTTTTAAAATGTGAATGAACCAAAGTGTTAACTGCAACAGGAAACATTGCAGGTTGAAGTCCTGCTAGAATCCTAACCTCTTTCTTAGACAATAAGGACAGCATGCGTGTAACATAGCAACCAAATTTCTTGCAGCCCAGCTCAAAAATAGAAGACCACACTGCTGTAAATTGTGTTGCTCTCCGCATTCATAGCAGTAATCCAAAAAGGCACGCTACACCTCTTTTGAGTCTTTTATCCCAGGGCTCTGACCTGTACTTTCTGGGATTTATTAGGGAAGTAACTGGTTATAATTCATAATCAGGAATACTCAGAGTACAGTTCGTCGGCCATGATAGCCTCCTCTCAACTCATAGGCACGCCCAGACCCTCGACCTCATGGACTGCTCTTGTTCTCTCAACCCTATGGCCTCTTGGACTCTGTCCTGCTTGGGTAAGTGTAGCTCAGCCAGTAAGCCTTGGCCCAAACGTGCTCAGCTTTGGCTTTGTGAGGTGGCAAATTTAGCTCTCCCAGTTAGTGTCTAATGAAGCACTGTGGCTCTAGCATAAGACTGCTAACCATAAGGTGGGTGGCTCAAGCTCATCAGTTGCTCCACAGGAGACAGATTAGGCTTTCTGCTCATGCAGAGATTTACAGCCTTGAAAACCCTATACAGGGTCACTAGTCGGAGCCAACTTGCTGGCTCTTAACAATTAAGTACCTGAAGGCAACCCACTCTGCCAGTGAGCCTCTGACCTGATGGCACTCAACTTTCTTCCTCTATGCTTCAGGAAGCCCACCACTCTGTCTTGTGCTCTTGGTTCTTCTGCCTCTGTTGCCATCGCTTCTCTGCAGTTCTCACCATCTCTGGTGTCACATAGCTCTCCATCTTCTGGATCACAGAGGTTCTGTGTAGGGATCTCAGGGTTCAGAGGACGTGCTTCACTTGTGGCTCTTCTTTCTTGATAGTACTCCCAGGGAGTACCTAAGACAGTTCAACTGTTGGCTTTGGTTGCACCAAGTCATCTTGCACCTCCTGTATGGTACAGACTATGCTTTTTGAGAGATGCTAGCAGCTTTTCAGGAAACAAAATGCTTGTTTGAGATGGAGGCATCAATAGTTGCGATCCCTGCTTTTGGGTCTATATATTGTCTCTTCATAGTAGACCCTTCTTGGAGCATCTAAAAACATATTTGTTGATTATGTTACTGTTCTAAGTAGCTGCTTTTGTGGTTGAGCTATAAACACCAATTTGAATTGTGCTTTCTGTGAAACTTCAACTATCTATTCTTTGTGGGTTCCATTGACCATATTGTTATCAGAGGAACTAATGACCATTTTCTATCTCTTTCTCTTAACATTTTCTAGTATTGTTGTTGTTAAGTACTTTCAAGTTAGTTCTGACTCATAGTGACCCCGTAGTGTTTCCAAGGAGCGGCTGGTGAACTTGAACCACCTACTTTGTGGTTCAAACTGACCTTGCAGTCCAGCACATTTTATATCGTAATACAGCTATAAAAGCATACCCCTTTTCAGCCAAGCAGTAGAGAAGGTTTATAGGGAGGACAACAACACTAGCAAGGTTTTCTTACCATGGATAGTCAATCATTCAAAATAAAAAAGGCAACATATACCTAAGGACAAAGTTGAGAAGGGATAGGAAGGTGGGTGGAATGCACTCACCAGAAACCGCAGGGAGGAATGGGATACCTGTTGTTGCAGGCAGGGGATTGTAATAGTTGAAATGAAACAAAGTGTATAGTTTATTGAACGTAAAGCTGATGATCTTGTCTTTAAACTTCCCACTCAATTCACAATAAAAAGTTAAAAACAAACAAATAAAAAAAAAACTGTCCTAGTTTCTTCCAAATCTGAGCCTAGAAGATTTCAGTTGTCTTATCTTTAAGTAATCATCTTGTTGTTGGGGTTAAGTTCCTTCAAGTTGGTTCCAACTCATATTGACCCAGCTTCTGAGGAGCAGCTGGTAGGGTTTGAACCACCAACCTTTTGGATAAGCAGTCCAGTGCTTATCCCATAATGATACGCCAGGACTCTACACCAGTAATCAAAGTGCTGGCTTGAGATGACATTGATAGCCTTAGTATGTATGGACTTGAAAACCGTAAATTCAGTGCATAATGGAGAGCATATATAGCTGTCTGCCAAGCTCAACAGTGACAATTCAATAGAAGGGTGATAGAACTGTCACTGTGCATTGCATTTTTCCTTGGCATCTTAGGATGGGTCAAGTAGTAAGATAGTTCAAAATTTGGAGCATTTTATCATGGAAACAGAACTGACTCCACGGTACTTAACAACAACAACAGCATCATGGAAACAAGTTCAGTTTAACAGTGGAAGTCTGCCCAAATCCCTGTCCTGCATCAGTTAGGATGAGAAATAGTGTCTTCCTTGTTGTCCTCTGCTTGGCCTCTCTGCCAAGCTCATCTTCCACAGGGCCTGTTAGTTTGTCTGATTGGTAATAGCATAAATGACTTTGCTTATCTACTGCTTATTATTGGAATGACCCAGAGTGCAATTTAACTACATAATACTAACAGGAGGATAATACTTACTTTTTAAAAACCCACAATTTATGGACTTAATGGATTACATTCAGAAGACAAATATATGTGGAAAGTGACTTCCTTAGCCTCTCAGCTTGTGTTAATTAGTACCACTTTGCAGGCGTGAGTGAAACTGTCTTGGGAGCCCCAGATCTGAAAAGAGGAAAGCCATGTTACTGCATTTTCCAATTAGCAAGAAAGCAGGTATTCCTAGTGTGGTCAGTAGACTGGAAATCTTGCAGTCTCTGTTTCTCTGAAATATGTCTGAGGGCACCTGTCGGGCTAGAGAAAGAAGATGGGGAGAGGGCTAGTATGACTAGACTAGAGGGAGTTGGTTGGCCTAAGTCATATACTCTCCACTGTCTCACTCTGAAATGGCTGTAAGGAAGAATTGGAGAAAAGACTAAACAAATTTCCTTTTGCAGCTGCAGCTGTGATCCTCGGCTGTCTGTTGGCATTGAAAAGACCTGATGTTTTACGTTATTGGTAAGTTGTGGAAAGAGCCTTCTATATTATCGTCTTGTTAAGATTGCTTAGATCCTTTGTGCCTTCCTGTATACCCCTTTCTCCTTGAAAATGGACCTAGAAATATTTCCATTCATGCCAGAATATACCATTACAGAGTTGGCAGTAGAACTCATTCATTTGGGAAGTATTTATTGAGTAATTGTAGTCAGTGCCAGACACTGTTTACTGTAGAGTCAAAGGCAAAAATCTGTCTTCAAGCAGTTCATAAAATGAAGGGGAGTCGGTCAAATCAAAAGAGAAAATCTATAATAGATGAATGTACAGGAGTTTGAGGGAGCCCAGCAGAGGAAACGCCTAACTATGATGGAGGACTGGAGAGGGCATTGGGGAGGATTTGTTGCCTGAAGTGAGACTTGAAAGATGAGGTGAGTTTACCAAGTGGACAAGGGAGGGGGAGGCTTGCAAGTGGTGGGAACAGAATGCACATTCTTTGTGCTGCTCTGTGAAGGCCCAGCACATGCGGAGGTGGAAGGAAAGCATTATATGTGGTCCCTGATTTCCTGATTTAGAACAAAGGTTGGTAAACTTTACTTGTACAGGGCCAGATGTTGCAGTTGTTAAGTGCTGTAAAGTTGGTTCTGACTCATAGTGACCCTACATAAGGTTTCTAAAGAGCAGCTGGTGAGTTTGAATTGCCTACCTCGTGGTTCAAACTGATCTTGTGGTCCAGTGTTTATCCTACAGGCTACACCAGGACTGTACAAGTCACTGTGTTGTTGTTAAATGCTGTAGAGTTGATTCCGACCTATAGCGACCCTGTATAGGGTTTCTGAGGAGCAGCTGGTGAGCTTGAACTGCTGACTTTGCAGTTCACATGGCTTTGCAGTCTGGCACATTAACCCACAGCACCACACCAGGACTCTACAAGTCATAGGTTGTTGTTGTTGTTAAGTACTGTGGAGTCAGTTCTGACTCACAGTGACCCTGCGCAGGGTTTCTGAGGCTGTAAATCTTTGGGAGAGCAAGTCACTATAGATATATTTAAATGAATGGGAGTGACCATGTTCCAGTAAAACTATTTGCAGAAACAGTAGTTCTGACCCCTGGTGTAGCAGTTCCTCTTTTCACAGTCACAGATAGTGTTAGTGACACAGATAGGGTATTTGACATCTTGCAGTCTCCTCCTTATCCTTTTAATTTTGAGATGGCTAGCCTGTTCGTCATGAGAAGCTGTAAAGTGTACCTGACAGATGGTGTGTGTTCTCTCTTTTCTGTAGGTGGAATCACAGTGTCTGTGGTTGCATTCTTCTTCACAATTAAGTTCCTCTTTGAGCTTGCCGCACGTGTAGTCAGCTTCCTCCAGAATGAGGACCGTGAGCGCCGAGGGGACCGGACCATTTATGACTACGTGCGGGGAAATTACTTGGATCCCCGGTCTTGCAAAGTCTCTTGGGATTGGAAGGACCCCTATGAGGTGGGCCACAGCATGGCCTTCCGAGTGCATGTAAGGGAATGTTTCTGTTTTCATACCCATTGGGGTTTCTGTGTCACTTGCTTTCCAGAACTTGGTTCAGTCTGTTATTGGTGTTGCCCTGAAATGTTAATGTTTTTCCTGGTCTCAACCCCTCCCAAGAACTTGGAAATTAGTTACTATCTAAAGAGTTAAGAAATCTCTGCATCAGTTTAGTTTAATACATGCTTAGCTTTGAAGAAGTGTAAAGTTTAATGTTATCTTTTCAAAATTAGAAAAATATTACTGAAAAGAGTAAAAGTTAGCAAACTACGACCCCAGGGCTAAATCAGGCTCACTGCCTGTTTCTATAAGTAAAGTAATATTGGAACACAGCCACACCATTCTTTATTTATTGACTACGGCTGCTTTCACACTTGGATAGTTACGACAGCTGGGCTGTTGGATATAGCCCACAATATTGAAAATATTTACTGTTGGCACTTTACAGCAAAAGCTTGCTGATTCCTACAGTGATTTCCCCACTGCAGCATTATGTGTGACCCTGAGAGTCAAACTCACAGCTACCCTTGCCTGGGGCTGTAGTTCACTCACCCAGTGGGACTGGCTGCCTTTCTTGCTTTTTGAGTTTGTATCATAATTGATAGTAAATAGAAAGGACTGCTAAGACAGGGCAGCATTTGTAAGAAATGTCAAGTTTAAACTGATGTTTTCTTGATTCAGTAGTTTATTTTGCCCCTGTCCTCTGAGTGATTTAATTGTTTTCTTTGAGATGGTGAGTGAATTTCTTCTTCCCTGTGTTTCTGTGAGCAGGACAGTAGGAGTAGGTGGGTACTAGCATTTGCCAGTGTAACTTCTAAGAGCTGGCTCCTTCCTTCCACTCTAGTCCCATGGGGAGTGAGTCCTCCCTCTGCTCGTTAGTGAGTGCCTTTCTTCTCTCCTGCAGTTATTCTATAAGAATGGGCAGCCTTTCCCTGCACATCGGCCTGTGGGACTGAGAGTTCACATCTCCCATGTTGAGCTTGCAGTGGAAATTCCAGTGACCCAGGAAGTCCTTCAGGAACCCACTTCCAACGTGGTGAAGGTGGCCTTCACAGTGCGCAGGGCTGGGCGGTACGAAATCACAGTGAAGCTTGGTGGATTAAATGTGGCCTATAGTCCCTACTACAAAATTTTTCAGCCAGGTAGGTTCTTTATTTGTCTTTCTCCTTTTCTTAAAAGTGGCGTCTTTATTGAGATTCAATTCACATAGCATATAATTCATTCATTTGAAACACCTAACTCTATGGTTTCTAGTATACATAAGACTTATACAACCATCACTATAATCAATTTTAGAACATTTTTATCACCTCAGAAAGAAACCCTACACCTGTTAGTGGAGTCCCGATGTGATGCTGTGGTCTAAGCACTGGACTGCTAACCACAAGGTCACGGTCCACACCGACCAGCCACTTGTTGGAAACCCCACACAGGGGTGTAATGGCAGTCACTCCCTTCCCCAAGTCCCTACAGCCCTAGGCAGCCATCAGTTGACTTTCTGTCTGTGGATTTGCCTATTCTGGACATTTGATAAAAGTGGAATCATATGTAGCCTTTTGAATTTAACCTCTTTAAGTTAGCATATTGTTTTCAAGGGTCATACATGTTATAGCATGAATCAGTACTTAATTTTTGTTTTATTCCTGAATAATATTACATTGTATGGATCTATACGGGTGAACGTTGTGGCAGCTTGCTTCTGTAAAGGTTTACAGCCTGTGGAAACCTCTCTGGGGCAGCTCTACTCTGTCCTATAAACTCTCTCTGATTTGGAATTACCTCAGTGGTAGAATGAACATTTGGTGTTTCAGCTTTTTGGCTGTTTGAATAATCCTGCTATAGACATTTGTGTATATTTTGTATGGGCCTATGTTTGCGTGGACCTGTGTTATCATTTCTCCAGGAGTGAAATTGCTGGGTCATCAGCTTGGTAAATTCTTAAGGGGTAAGGGTGCCAGAATAGACAAGAGGTGAATTCTTCTGATTTTTTTGGAACCTTTTCAAGTAAAAGCATCTTGACTCTAATCCCACCTGTGTTGCCAATATATGCTTCACTTCTCACTGAGGAATGCCTGCCCAAGCTTTTGGTATGTAACATTTGGGGGCTTTATCTCTACTTTTGTTTATTTATTTTTCTCATGTCCTTGATGCTAGATAACATGCTTGAAGTCTAAAAGTGTAATGTCTGATTCCTGGTTCTGTAGCATAGGGTTAGTGTTTGGAGGTCCCATGTGCTTTGACTTCCTTTCACAAGTGTCGTTAGGTACTGGCCAGTTTGATATCCACAGAAATAATGGGACCTTGCTTATCTTTTGGGGCCAAGCCATAATGAGAGGGGCCATAGGAGATTTGTGTATCTTTGCTTGACTGGTCTTTTTGTTTCTTTCTCTGTGTAGTGGAGGAAGGCGCTGGATAAGGTGGCTCCCAAGCCAGCTCCTCCTCCATCTGTTTCCTCCTCTGCTTCAGTGCCTCACTCAGCACTCCTTTCCACATGAGGTATCATCACCCCACCTTCTTGCCACCAATGAAGAACAGTTCATATCCTTAGAATGTGTACTAGCACTTGGTTTTAGAATTAAACTCTTCGTTTTGAGATAATTATAGAGTCACATGCAGCTGTCAGAAATAATACAGAGAGAAATCCTATGTACCGCTTTTACCCAGTTTACCCCTGTTGTTGTTAAGTGCCATTGAGTTGGTTCTGACTTGTTAAGTGCTGTCGAGTTGATTCCAATTCATAGTGACCCTGTATAGGGGTTCCAAGGAGCTGCTGGTGGGTTTGAACTGCCAGCCTTGCAGTTAACAGTCAGTGCTTACCCTACCCAATGGTGCTGTGGGTTAATATGCACCAGACTGCAAAGCCTTTTGAACTGCAAGGTCTGTGATTCAAGCTCACCAGCTGCTCCTCGGAAACCCTATACAGGGTCACTATGGGTCAGAACCAACTCGACAGCACTTAACATCTTACAAAGCTACAAAATAATATCACACAGGTCATTCCGAGGAGGGTTTCTGGAGCTATGAAACCAAGAGTTCTTAAGGCTGTGACCAGAGATTAAAATGCTCCACAGAATGTCATAGTCACTCACTGCTGTTGTTGTTGTTGTTGTTGACGCTGTTGAGTCAATTCCAACTCATGGAGACTCTGTATAGGGTTTCCACGGAGTGGCTGGTAGGTTTGAACTCCCGACCTTGCAGCTAGTAACCAAGTTCAGTGTTAAACCTACAGTGCCAATGTTTTTTTTCCTGGAGGAGATGCAAGAAGAAATAAAAACTGAAAAAAACATCACAACCTGCGTATAGTCAAGATGCAGAACACTTTCCTCACCACAGAGATTCCCCCTGTGGCCCTTTTAAAGCCACTCCCACTTCCCTTTCCAAGCCTGCCTGTGTCTAAACCCCGGCAGTCCACTAGTATGATTTCCATTTCTGTAATTTTGTCATTTCAAGAATGTTCTGTATATTGCATGATGTAGACGTACCCTTTTGATTCATTTTGCTCTCGGATCAACCATCAATACCCATGGAAGCAGCAGTCAAGAAATCAAACTATATGTTGCATTGTTGTTGTTGTGAAGTCCCGTTGAGTCGGTGCTGACCCATAGCGACCCTGTATAGGGTTTCTGAGGAGCAGCTGGTGAGCTTGAACTGCCAACCTTGCAGTTCAAATGGCTTTGCAATCTGGTGCATTAACCCATACCAGGACTCATTTATATATTGCATTAGGCAAATCTACATTAGCTTTCACTCAGCATAATTCTCTGGAGAGTCTCCGGGTTATTGAATGCATCACTAGTCCCTTTTTATTGCTGAGTAGACTTCTGTGGTTTGAATGTGCCACAGCTTGTTTAGCCATTCATCTACTGAAGGGCATCTGGATTGTTTCCAGTTTTTGTCTATTATAAATAAAACTATTACAAACATAGTGTTACAGATTTTCATGTGAACATAAGTTTTCATTTCTCTGGGAAAAATACCCAGGAGAGCAGTTGCTGGGTTGCATGGTACCTGCATTTCATATGCTAAGCCTTAAATATCTTCACAGAATGCCTAGAGTGCTTTCCAGAGTGGCTGTAATGTTTTGCATTCCCATCAGCAGTGTATTATGAGTAGACCGGTTTCTCTGTATCCTCACCAACTTTTTGTATTACCAATCCTTTTTGTATTTGTCGTTCTCATAAGTGTGTAGTGTATCCTATTATCTTGGTTATTTAGTGATGCTAAAACAGAGTCCTGGTGTGGATACACTGGATAAGATAAGCACTGGACTTCTAACCATAAGGCTGGCAGTTCAAACCAACCAGCCACCTCTTGGAAACCCTATACAGTGTTGCTATGAATTGGAACCAACTTGACAGCACTTAACAACAACATCCTAACAAATACCACAAGTAGATGCTTTTAACAACAGAAGTGGATTCTCTCACTGTATAGAAGGCACGTCCACATTCAGAGTGCCAGCTCTACGGGAGGGCCTTCTCTCTCTCTTGTCTCTGGAGAAGGTCCTGTCTCCTTTCAGCACCTAGAGGTCCAGCATTCACTGGAGATCTCTATGTGTCTTGGCATCATCCTCCCCAGGAGCATCACAGGGCAGAGACATCAGGCCCAAAGGGTGCACTCCATTTTCAGCATCTCTTCTTTGATGGTAGCAGGTCCTGCTTTCTCTTCCCACTTCACTTTTCTTTTGTGTTTGTAAGATGAAAGATGTCGCAGCCCACACACTTGACAAATTTCCTTACATGGGATCAAGGCTGTGATGGAATGAAGAGTATAGCTGCTGCTGTTGTTAGAGCCAAGTCTGTTCCTACTCTTAGCAACCCTATAGGGTCTCGGAGGAGTGGCGGCTGGATTCGAACTGCCGACCTTGCAGTTAGCAGTCCATTACATACACTACAGCACCACACCAGTACTTCCAAGGGTTAAGCCCACCTGTAATCTTTTAATTGGTTTATCACACCAGATCACATCATGAGGAATCATCACTTAACTGCCACATTACATCATTACATAGCTGCCAAATTACTCCGAATCATGACCCAGCCAAGCTGATACATTATTTTGGAGGGACACAATTCAATATATGATACCTATCGTGGTCTTAGAGTCCTGGTGTGACGCTGTGGGTTAATGCGCCAGACTGCAAAGCCGTTTGAACTGCAAGGTCGGTGATTCAAGCTCACCAGCAGTTCCTCGGAAACCCTATACAGGGCCGCTATGGGTCGGAACTGACTCGTCGGCACTTAACAACAACAACATCGTGGTTTTAATATGCATTTCCCTAATGGTTTATGATGCCGAACATATTTCCACGTGCCTATTTGCTGTCTGTACTTACTGATGAAGATCAAAGACCACAACCTTCGGTATGGGTTGCCCCTCAATGTAAAGAAAACAAAAATCCTTAGCACTGGACCAATAAATAACATCAAGATAAATGTAGAAAAAACTGAAGTTGTTGAAGACTTCATTTTGCTTGGATCAACCATCAATACTCATGGAAGCAGCAGTCAAGAAATCAAACGATATATTGCATTAGGCAAATCAGCTGCACAAGATCTCTTTAAAGTTTTCAAGAGCACAGGTGTCAGTTTGAGGACTAAGGTGTGCCTGACCCAAGCTATGGTATTTTCAATAGCCTCATATGCATGTGAAAGTTACACACTAAGTAAAGAAGACTGTAGAAGAATTGATGCATTTGAGTTATGGTGTTAGAGGAGAATATTAAATTATTAAAAGTACTATAGGCTTTCAGAAGAATAAACAAATCTGTGTTGGAAGAAGCACAACTAGAATGCTCCTTTAAAGCTACGATGGCGAGACTTCATCTCTCATAGTTTGGACATATTTTATCAGGAGGGACCAGTCCCTGGAGAAGGACATCATCCTTGGTAAAGTGGAGGGTCATTAAAGAAGAGGAAGACCCCAGCACAGTGGGAGCAGCAATGGCCCCAAGTGTAACCATGATTGTGAGATTGGTGCAGGACCAGGCAGTGATTCGTTCTGTTGTGCCTCAGGTTGCTATGAGTTGGAATCGACTTGATGGCACCTAACAACACAACAATTTGCTGTGTATCCCTCTTTGGTGAAATTTCTCTTAGTATCTCATTTTCTAATTAGATTATTTGTTTATATTTTTCTTTACTGCTGAGTTTTGAAGGTTCTTTATGTATTCCAGGTACCACCAATTCTTTGTTATTAATGTGGTTTGCAAATATTTTCTCCCAGTCTTTTTAACTTCTTAGCAGTGTCTTTCACAAAGCAAACATTATTAATTTTGATAAAGCCCAATTTATCCTTTCATGATAATGCTTTTGGTGTCGTCTTAAGAATTCTTTAGGTAGTCCTAGGTCCTGAAGATTTTCAAGTTTTATAGTTTTGTATTTTGTATTTAATACTGTGGTTCATTTTGAATTAATTTATGTATAAGGTATGAAGCTTAGGTCAAGATTTTTTTTTTTTTCTCTCTCTTTGGGCTGTGGATACCCATTTGCTCCTGTACTATTTATTGAACAACTTTTCTTCATTGAATTGCTTTTGTACTTCTGTCAAAAATCAGTTGAGCATATTTGTGTGGGTATGAGTTATGATCAGTGGCAACTGATTAATTTCTCAATCTTCTGTTCCATTGATATATATGTCTGTCCCTTTGCCAATACTACACAATCTAGATTATTGCTGCTATATGATAAGTTTTGAACTGGGTAAACTGACTCTTCCCACTTTTTTCTTCTATTTTCAAAATTGCCTTAGCTATTCTAGGTCCTTTGTCTTTCCATATAAATTTTAAGTTAATTTTTTCTATGTCTACAAAAATATCTTTTTGGAATTTTAGCAAGAATTATGTTAAACCTGTATCTAAATGACATCTTTACTTTTTGAGTATTCCAGCCCATAAATAGGATATTTA
>NW_006408597.1:2194824-2242955 GCF_000296735.1 Chrysochloris asiatica
CAGTGCTTTGCTTATCCTGTGTTTCTTTGTTTTGTTGTTTTTAACGTGCAAGCTTTGTTAGATGTACACAGAGTTTGTTTTGAGCTATTGCTCAGCACTTCCTCTCAAGGCCTGCCTCACTCAGAAATTCCCTGCAGGAGTCTTCGGGCATATAGCTGTAATGTTCAAGTTCTGCTTTCTTCAAGTCCTTTTCTCATTTTGGTTAGTGCTTGCAGTGGTTGAGAATTAAAAAAAATAAATCCCGAATATCATTTGAATTAATGCTGAGTTCTTTTCTTTTTCTCTGCTTGTTGATACTGTATCTCTTGAAATTGGGAAGGGATCCAGCTTGTTAGGACTCAACTGATTGAGCTCTGTGCCTCACAGAGCTCCTTTTTTTAAAAAAAAGTTTTTATTGTGAATTATATGATAGCTTACATGGGAGAACACTAGCTTTACATTGATCCTGTGGTATTTCATTTTATTGCAATGATTACAGTCCCCTCCATGCATCATCAAACAACCAAAGGGTACACCCTGCAAGCCTGTCTCCTAGCCATCAGCTCACAGACCCTCTCCCTCCCTGAGTCCAGAGTCTCCAGCTGCTCCATCTCTCCACGTCATCGTCTCTGCCTCCATCTCTGGCGTCATTGCTTCTCTGGATAGGGTCCCACACTCAGCTCTTCTCCCTGGATGATCCCAGGGACCTCTACTCTAGACTGCAAAAGCAACCATTCCCCTCCTTTTGTTAAAAAAACTTTTACATTTCCAACACTCACAGTCAGCCCTGATTACAATTATTCACTATTGAACCACAAGAGTCTTGTCCCCATCTCCTTTCATCAGCCTCGTCCAGACAGATTGGAAACCACTAAGTGGAGATTGTACTTTCCCCCATGCCCTCTGGAACTAGGCTCCCTCTTGAACGCTTATAAGCCAGTCACTTCTTGCCTCTGTAGCCCCCCCGCTCCCCATTTTGGGTAGCCAATATCTAAGTTGCCCATCTCTGTCAACCCTGTGTACCGAGGGGGTGGGAATCATTTGTTCCCTCTTTTGAGCTACTACATCCATAGGTATAGGTCAAGTTCATCAAAATGTAGTGGATTACTCTTTTTTTCCTCTTCTTTCTTCTTCTAGTCGAGTTCTGATCATCCAGCCATTGAAGCCAGGTCAAGTGGGTACTATCTGCAAGTATGGTGTTCTTGTGCATCTCCCCTCACTTCATGTCAGCTGGACGCTTCATTCTCTGCTCTAGTTCTCTGTGGCCCTGTCACTGTCTCTGGGCTTAGGAGTCCCCAGGTCTTGCCATACTGCTGGCCAACCAGGTCTCAACATGGGATGACAGGAGTCTATTGAATGTGGTCGGACTTAGCTCACAACTTCATTGCTGTTTTTCCCCCACTTCCCCTTATTGGTGACCAACATGGTCACCAGCAAGACCACATGTCTGCTTGTTTCTTGGATAGGGGTTTGCCCTGAGGGGACCTGACCACTTGCCATTATGGCTCCCGGAAGAACAACTTGCTTGTTCTTGTAGTAGTCAATCAGATTGCTGTTACTGTTTTTGATTTTTCCTGCTAATCTTTCTTTCAAGAAGTAGCTTCTGTTCTTTTAGCAGCTCCGTGCTGATCTGCTTGTCCTTTGAAGTGGAAGTTTCCCACCTCAGAAGATTCTGGATGGGAATCAGGTTTCATCCTATGGTCTTATGCAATGCAAAGGCTCCATTTTAGGTATTCCAATCAGTTATAGACTGAAAACAGACTTATAAGCCACAGAGCTCCCTTTAAATGTTAGGTTTCATTGTTGGTTTTTTCCCCCCAGGTATGGTGGTTCCTTCCAAGACCAAAATTGTGTGCCACTTTTCTACGCTTGTGTTGACCTGTGGGCAGCCACATACTCTTCAGATTGTACCCCGAGATGAGTATGACAACCCTACCAACAACTCCATGTCCTTGCGAGATGAGCACAATTATTGTTTGTCCATTCATGAGGTAAGTAGCCACCCTTCCTTCTCTGTGTGCTAGTGATAGTAGGGTTCCTTCCTCTCTCATTCTTGCCCTGTTTAATTCATTCTCTCTTGTCCCCTCTGCTTTGGTGTCTTCATCTGACAACACCTGTCTCATCAGTAGTTGCAAGAGTTCTTTGTACCGAGGAAATTGCCTTGCCAATCAGAATGTTAGATATGTTAAGTGATGCTCTGTTTCCCTCCTTAGCTTGGTCCTCAAGAAGAAGAAAATACTGGTGTCACATTTGAGAAATCAGTGACATCCAACAGGCAGACTTGCCAAGTGTTCTTGCGACTCACTCTGCATTCTCGTGGCTGCTTCCATGCCTGTATCTCCTATCAAAATCAACCAATCAATAATGGCGAATTTGACATTATTGTCCTGAGTGGTGAGTTAGAAGGAAAGCTGTGATTTGGTCTTATTGTTAGGAAATTTGTTCTTTGCATATCCACTTTTCTGACTAACTTACAGACATTTGGTATTTGAGAGAAGCTTGGTTTCTCATCATGTAGACTAAGGGCTAGTGAGAGGTAATATTTTTTCTCCCTTGACTCCTTATCCCTTGATACCCTCCAGAGAATGAAAAGAATATTGTTGAGCGCAATGTGTCCACCTCAGGGGTGAGCATTTACTTTGAGGCTTATCTTTATAATGCCACCAACTGTACCAGCACACCATGGCACCTTCCACCCATGCATATGAGCTCTTCCCAGCGCCGGCCTTCCACTGCTGTTGAGGAGGAAGATGAAGATTCACCCTCAGAGTGCTACACCCCCGAGAAGGTGAAGAAGCCGAAGAAGGTGTACTGCTACGTGTCACCAAAGGTTGGAGTGCCCATTTTTGCCTCAAAATCCCCTGTGTTTGCTTGCATATACTTGGCGTTTGCAACAGAAATCAGGGCAATGTCAGTGACTTTTAGGGTTTCTAGGATACCAAGAGCAGCTGTTAAAGTTTAGCAGAAGATTGTACCTCCTTTTCTGCTGCAAGTGTCTGGTTTGGACTAAATTAAATTCTGTCTGGAGAATCTGTTGGAGCACCTGGGACATTGCACCCTTTGATTAATTCTGGGAAGAGTTTTCAAGGCGTGGCTCCTAGAGTTTTAAAGACAGCTATTTTTAACGGTTCAGAATTACACAGTGTAATAATGACTGTTGGCCCTTGTGCTATACAAAACAATTTGATCTTTCATTCTGTGATGTGTGCATTTACAATAAAAGAATGGTACTATCAGGCAAGAGGATTGGAATAGGAAAATTTTGGCAGAAACAGGAAGGTGAATTTCCCAAGCCCTGATCTAAGAGGCACTTTGTTTTAAGGATGTTCTTTTTAATATTTTTATTTTGCTCATTCATTCAGCCCTCATAAAAATGAGACTCTGTTAAAACATCTCAGTACATGCCTTTAAACCTATAACCCAAATTATGTTCTTATTCTGTTGGACTTCAGAACACTTTGCTTCATACTATCCATTATTTTAAAATCTGGCCTTAATTTGGGTTCAGGGTGTGTGGTGACTGGTGGTGATATAGACAAAACAAGATTGATCATGAATCGATCATTTTTGAAGTTTGTGATAATACTTGTTGAAGCTACAGTTTTCTTTTGTTTGGAATGTGTTTTGAAATTTTCTTTAATAAAAAGTTAATTTTTAAAAAAAGAATAAGAAAAAAATCTGGCCTACTGCATGTTCAGATAATTATTTTTTTTTTCCAAAATTAAAAAAATGACTGCATTGGCAAATGTTATAGAGAGACCCCACTTTATGTTTCTGTAAGGAAGTTTTATGAACTCTTTTGGGAGGTGAGTACCCCCCACCTCCTTAACACACACATTGTGTGTGTTAATAGTCTGTCTGGAGAGTCTGTTGGAGCACCTGGGACACGTGTGCACCCTTTGATTATTTCTGGGAAGAGTTTTTTTCTGGGAAGAATGTTGGTAACATTCAAATATGGGTAAAGCAGTGGGCTTGGTAGGCCTCAGGCGTTTCCTGTCTTATGATTTGGAGGAAGTCGCTCTGAGCAGCACTGGGATGAGCAGAGGCAGATTTGATTGTTTTCAGGTGAAATATTCTCTACTCAAAGTAAACACGTGATCTTAGCTATTTGGAAATTTTAATAAGACTTCAGTACTAAGTTTATGAAATGCCTGTCTGAAATTGCGTTTAGTATGTTTTTGCTTGTTTTAAGATAGAGCTGATGTATTTATTTGATTTGTACTGATTAAATTATCCTCTTGTCCCTGGGGGAACATGATTAACATGAGAAACGTAGATAAAGAACCCTGATGTTTTAGTTGCAGTACACTAACAGAGCCTTTTCATTTTCTGTATATTGGCCCTCCAGCAATTTTCAGTGAAGGAGTTCTACCTGAAAATCATTCCTTGGCGCCTTTATACCTTCCGAGTATGTCCAGGAACAAAAGTAAGTTGAACCCTGCATCTGATTCATGCTGAACAAGCATGGAGTGTCTAGCCTTTTCTTTCACTTCAGGGCTTTTGGGTGTTTTCATTGTACACACAAGATTTGCTTATAAATAAAGAAGAGCTCTTATCTGATTGCTAACTGGCATGAAGAATGTATACATTTTCAAAAGATACAGAAACAAGAATTAGTAGCAACTCAGAATACTTCAACAGTTACCTTTTGCCCCTAAAACAATATGTTGTTGAGTTAGTTCCAACTCACAGTAACCCTCTGCACAACAGAACAAAACCCTGCCCAGTCCTGCACCAGCCTCACAATCATTCCTGTGTTTGAGTCCATTGTCGCAGCCACTGTGTCAGTTCATCTTGTTAAGGGTTTTCCTCTTTTTTGTTGACCTTTACCAAGCATGATGTCCTTCTCCAAGGACTGATCCCTCCTGATAACATGTCCAAAGTATGTGACATAAAGACTTTTGCTGTTCTTTTTCTAAGCAGTGTTCTGGCTGTACTTCTTCCTTTGTGTGTTGTCCTCATAGCCCGTGGTACATTCAGCATTTACTAACAGCATAATTCTAAGGCATCACTTCTTCTTAAGTCTTAGTTATTGTCCATTTTTTGCATACATGTACAGAAATGAAAATATCATGGTAGGTGCATCTTACTCCTTAAAGTGACATACATCTTTACTTTTTAATAACTTTAAAGAGGTCTTTTGCAACAGTTTTGCCCAATGCAGTACTTCATTTGATTTCTTGACTGCTGCTTCCATGAGTGTTGTTATAGATTCAAGTAAAATGAAATCCTTGACAACTTTAATCTTTTCTCCCTTTAACTTGATGCTGCTTATTGGACAAGTTGTGAGGATTTTTGTTGTCTTTATGTTGAGGTGTTATCCATATTGAAGGCTGTAGTCTTTGCTCTTCATCAGTAAGTGCTTCAGATCCTCTTTGCTTTCAATAAGCAAGGCTGTTGTGTCCTCTGCATATCGAAGGTTGTTAATAGGCCTTTTTCCTGATGTAGCATTCCTCATATAGTCCAACTTCTCGGATTATTTGTTCAGCATACAGATTGAATAAATATGATGAGAGAATACAACCCAAACTATATACATGCTATTGGAGAGAGTGTGGTAACTCTGGCCTGAGCTTGATCTCCCAATGTGCTGAAGCTTACCCATAGAATCAGCAATCTCACATATTTAAGAAAAGCTTTTTTTTTTTTTAACTTTTTATTGTGAATTGAGTGAAAGTTTATAGGACAGATCATCAGTTTTACATTCAACAAATCATATACTTTGCTTCATTACGGGGTTGCAATCCCCTCCATGTACCAACAGTTAACAGCATTTACCTTCATTCACTGTATTAGATTCCTCCCTGGGCCTCCTGCTACCTTCATCTTTCCTCTGCTAACCTCCCTCTTGTATATTGCTTGCCTTCTCATCATGTTAACATGTGTCTATCCTCTAGCCCAATGAATAATTTTCCCTATCCCCAACTGCTAATCATTATAGGTTATTTCTTTTATCAAGAAAACAATTTTTAAACTTTTTACAGCATTGGTCTCATATAATGTTTGTCCTTTTGTGATTGACTAATTACACTCAGCATAATATCCCCCAGGTTTAACCGTGTTGTGAGGTGTTACACAGATTCATCAATATTATTCAGTATTTTATAGTGATCCATTGTATGTCTGTACCAAAGTTTGTAGGTACATTTAATTCATGTACATTCAGTGTAGTTATCAATACTTATGAGTTGATTGCTGTCATTTTCCTGGGTGTGGTGCTGCTGGATTCTTTGTTCCACATAATTATCTGTGCTGAGTTCATGTTTTTGGTGGTTTTTCTTTTCATTTTCATATTTTTTGTGTTAATGTTTACTAATCTTTCTGATATTTCCTTTTTTTTTTTTTACTTTGCTGCTTAGGTTTATGGCTTTTCTTTGGGGTTACTGTGTAATTTATCTCTTTTTTTCCCTGCTTAAAACAGTCTGTTTTATCTTGAAATCTACTTGACTTCCTTATCATTTGGGAGTTCTGTGTCTACACTGTTCCCTCTTTTTGCTTTGTAGTTGACTTCATTATACATTGATATCTCTGTTTCCCTATTTTTAGTCTTATAGGTTTGTTTTACTTTCAGTATGTGATGCTGTGGGTTAATGCTCTGGACTGACTGCAAAGTCTGTTTGAACTGCAAGGTTCACCAGCTGCTCCTTGGAAATCCTATACCTGGTTTCTATGGGTTGGAACCGACTTAACGGCACTTAACAACAACAACAACAAATATCTGGATTGAGTTCTGGGTGATGGTTGTTGATTCTCAGTCCAAAGAACACCCTATAGCATTTTTTGCAAAGTTGGTCTGACCATTACAATCCTTTAATTTCTGATTATCAGGAAATATCCTAATTTCGCCGTTGTATTTGAGGGACAATTTTCCTGGGTATATAATTCTTGGTTAACAACTTTTTTCTTTCGAAGTTTTGTATATGTCATTCCATTGCCTTTTTCCTTCATGATTTCTCCTGAGGAATTAGAGCTTAGACTTACTGGTTCGCCTTTGTAGGTAATTTTTCACTTTCTGAGCTGCTCTTAGGATTCTTTCCTTATCTTTGATTTTGGAATGCTTAATTATGATATATCTTGGTGATTTTCTTTGGGGATCTATCCTGTTTGGGGTTCATTCCGTTTCTTGTATGCTTATCTTCTCATCTTTCATGATGTTAGGGAAGTTTTCTTCCAACATCTCTTTGACAATGTTCTCTGTGCTTGTCTTTTCCTGTTCTGGAATCGTGATCACCTGTAAGTCGTTCCTCTTTGTCGTGTCCCACATAACTCTTGGACTTTGTTCAGTTTTTTTCATTCTTTTTGCTGATTGGTCTAGCATAGTAGTATTGAGAGATTCTCTTCAAGCTCACTAATTTGGGCTTCCATTGCTTTGCAATCACGCCCTTTGAAAGTATTGTCCATTTCTGAGAGCTCAGTATTGATCTTCTGGACTTCTAATGGCAGGTTTTGTATTATTTCAAGATTTGCATTTATTTGTCTTTTTGTTCTTGTCATGTTTTCCTGAATTTGTCTAAAGTTTTTATTGCTCGCCTTGTGCTTTCCTCAATCTTTCTGTCAATCTTTTGAAGGTATGTAATTACCATCCTTTTGAATTATTCTTCAGTTAGAACCTTTTCTTCCTCAGAAATGTCTTCTGGTTCTACATCATGGTCATTTATTTGAGCCATTCTCTCTTATTTCATCTTGTGAGCTAAAATTGCCTGTTGTCTCTGGGGCATTGTGAAGTTGTCATATTTGTAAAAACTAACAGTGCAGTTGTTGGACCCAGAGGGAAGAAATCTCTGGGAGGCTCCTACAGTTCAAGGAGCTAACGAGATGGTTGTGGAAAGGATGTGACAGCAGCGTTCCTGGCCCTAAATGGAAATGGAATTCCTCTTTGCCTCGGTGTTATCTATGTTCAGGGCACTCAATCCGGAAGTAGTTTGTGGGGGGCTTTGATAGAGTTGGTTTCAGTGTCTGTAGGACCACAGGGCAGCTGGGGCCATTGTGACTGGTTAAATGCTGGTCTGGTGGCTCTGCAAATTTTGTAGGTCTGGAGCTGAGTCCACCTCTAGTCACCAAAATGGCACACCAAAGTGGCGCAGCCAGCCCCCACCTCACACTGTCATGGATGGCTCCCAGCCACACAAAGTTGAACTCCCGGAGAGCAGGGTCTGTGCAGGGCGTGGATGAAGGTGGGAGCTGGCCACACTTCTGGTTACCAGGTGAGCGTAGGAGAAAAAGGAGAAACTGCATCTTTTCTGAGCCCACTTGAATCTGCTCTGCCAGGCCTCCCTCAGCTGCTAAAACGGTTCACAAGATAATCGAGCCTTGTTTGGCCAACCAGTTCACCAGTCTGGCCTCTCTTGCTGCCCCTGCTTGGCCTCTCCTCCCTGCAAGCACTCCTTCCACCGCTCTAACCTTTCTTTTGATGTTCAGGGTGCCAGAATTTTCATGCGTATCTGTTTTTTTTTTAATATTTTATTGTGAATTATATGATAGTTTACATGAGAGAACCTCAGTTCCATATTCATTCCATCGTATATCATTACGTTGCCATGGTTCCAATCCCCTCCATGCATCATCTTCCGACCAAAGGGCATATCCTAGAAGCCCCTCCCCCCTCAGTCTTCAGCCCACAGTTCCTCTCCCTCTCTGGATCCAAAGTCCCCAGCCGCTTCATCCCTCCATGTCATCATCTCTGTCTCCATCTCAGGCATCCCCAGTTCTCTGGGTGGGGTCCCGTTCTCGGCTCTTAGCCGTTGGTGGTCCCAGAGACCTCCGCTCCTAGACTGGAGAAATAATCGCTCTCTTCCTTGCTACAAAACATCTACCCTTGCATTTCCAACACTCACAATCCGTCTTGATAACCATTATTCACTACAGTATCGCATGTAACCCATCTGTATTTCATTTCATCAGCTCCACCTAGACAAATTGGATAGTACTCACTGGTGATTCTGCCTTCCTCCATGCTCCCTAGCTCTAGTTTCCCTCTTGAAAACTTGTAAGCCAGTTACTTCTTGCCTTTGTAGTCCCTCCCTCCCCATTTGGGTATCCAATGTCCAAGTTGCCCCTCTCTGTCTACTCTATGTGTGGAGGGAGTGGGAATATTTCTTGCTGTAAGGATTTGTTGCCTCTTTTGTGTCACTGCATTCATATGCATAGGTCAAGTTCATCAGCTTGGATCAGCTCAGTCTTCTCCACCCCACCCCATCCCCCTTGTTTCTTCTCCTGGTTGACATGCGTATCTGTTTTATTTTGTGTCTTGTAACTTTGTTGTTAAGGAGCTCTGGTAGCATAGTGGTTACGAATCAGGCTGCGAACCTTAAGGTCAGCGGTTCGAAACTACCAGCCGCTCCGCGGGAGAAAGATGAGGCTTTCTACTCCCGTAAAGATTTACACCCTCGGAACCCAACAAAATTTCCACAATATAGATTTGTGTATGAACTCATAAGCTTTATTTTACAGTTCATGAAACAGAAACATCTGGTATGAAAGTCAGAGCAGTGTTCCAAAATGAGGTATGGGAGGGCAAACTTTTTTAACAGCAGACAGTCCTGATTGGCTCGTTTAGGTTCCCTTTTCAGAGGGAGTCAGTGGATTGACTTGGATTTCAGCTCCTGGGAAAGCTAGCATTTACACTGAATAGAAACTTAGATTTTGGTGTCGACTCCATTTTGAACTAGTATAGTGAGCTTATCAGTTGTTGTTTTGTAAAAATTACTTTCTTCCAGTCAGTTTGCCCAACCTATTCAGGTTGTGGTGTTTTGTTGTTTTAGATCCCCAACAACAACAACAACAACAATGCTTTCATTTTCATTTGGAAAGCCTGTAGTGTTGCCTCTGATTCTTACCAAAGGCAGCCTGTCACCCAAGAGATTTAAAATAACATTTAAGTATCATAGAGCATTAAGGTGAAAAACAAGGACATGTCCTTCCTCCTGGTAGATACTGGCTTGGTGAAAACAGGCCAAATTCTGTTTCTGTTGGTTGGTACAAAAGAATAGGACTTGGAGGGTTTTTACTGCATTTGAGGGTTTTATAGGTAAATTCTCTTCTCCCTCTCTTTTTTCTCTAGTTTTCATACCTTGGCCCTGACCCTGTCCATAAGCTCCTCACACTAGTAGTAGATGATGGCATCCAACCTCCTGTGGAGCTCAGCTGTAAGGAGAGGAATATTCTAGCAGCCACTTTTATCCGCTCCCTTCATAAGAACATAGGTAAGGCTGCGTGGGGATTATGATATGGAAGGCAGCAATCCCAGCTACCCTGGGTGCGTGAGTGTAGAGGTGGAACCCACTGGTGTCTATAAGACTGTAATCATGATGGTTTTTGCTGCTCCACAGGAGGCTCTGAGACCTTTCAGGACAAGGTGAACTTTTTCCAGAGAGAGCTTCGACAGACACATACGAAAAGACCACATTCCAAAGTCACCCTGAAGGTCAGCAGACACACCTTGTTGGAATCGGTGGGTAAAGTTCATCTTTGTCAGTAGTTATTCCAAGTTTCCTAAGTAAGAACCAGATTTCCCTCTTTAAGTAGATCTGTATTTGTTTGATTCTGTGAAGTCAGGGGCAGTTTTGTTGGAGGTATATTACTGAGGTGAAAGACCACTTGACACAATGCCATTCATTGGTGGTGGCTGTGTGCAGTGGAGTCGGTTCCGACTCATAGTGACCCTTGTACAGGGTTTCCAAGGCTGTAAATCTTTACGGGAGCAGAAAGCCTCATCTTCCGCTGAACAGCTGGTAGTTTCGAACTGCCGACCTGGCGATTCGCAGCCTGATTCGTAACCACTGCACTACCAGAATTCCATGCCATTTAGTATCTGCACAAAATTCTAGTTCCTGAGAAATTTCATGGAACTCCTTCTATGTAGGTCAGGTGTAAATAGCTGTTATAAAAGAAAGTCTTTGTCATTGAATCCTGAACTAGGAGAGCGTTGGTTAAGTTAAAAGGAAATGATTTTCATTGTCAATCTGGTCTGATGGAAGAGGAACACCTGATATGTGTCTGTATCCAGCAAATACACTCTGGCACAGATCACGTGCTCCCTGAGACTGAGAGGGCGTAGGTTTCTGATCCTTGTCCAGAACGGACTTGTGATGTGTGGCTCTGGTAGGTGTGCCTGGAGATCCCTTTTCTCAACCACCTTCTCAGTGTGGCATGGCTCCCCATCTGAACTTAACTGCAATGTCCAGTGGACAGACTGTACTTTACTGAAAACCACGGCTTCTGATTCTCTTGATGATTGTTCATTGACTTGAGCAATTTTTACCTCTTTCTGCAAGAGTTTTCTCATTACTAAAGTGGAGATTGTATACAGTTTCAGATTCCAAAAAAAACCAACTTTCAACTTCAAAGCGATGGTATAAAGATGAAATGATTTTGCTTAAAACCTATTTCTTCTGGAGATAAGGGCATTATATAAATCTAAAATGGCATGTGTATTACTCAGACTTATTTCTGACTAACATATTCTGCCCGAATACTAATGGCTAGGTAATTGGACAACAGCAATGCTTTTGTGTTTTTGTCTTTAACACCCAAGGGAGGCCAGCCAGTGTTCTGACAGTTTCATTCCTTTCACTGCTTTCCAGTCTCTGAAAGCCACTCGGAATTTCTCCATCTCAGATTGGAGCAAGAATTTTGAAGTGGTTTTCCAAGATGAAGAAGGTCAGTTTTGAAACTTCATGTTCATCTTTTTAAACTAACTTTCCTTTCCACTTTCACCCTCTCTCTTACTCATCCTCCCTTCAAAACAAAATAGAAAACGACCCTCTTTTCCAAGGGAAAAAGAAACCATGAGTCAACAAGGTGGCGTTTACCAGCCAGATTGATTGATGTACAGGGACTTAAACCAAAATAATGAAGTGACCTGTGTAGACCCAAGAAGGATCCATTTCCTGTATCTCTAGTCACCCATGTTTCTACATCGGGTTGGGAGGGAATAGAGTTCAGTCATCAGAATACTTTTAATTCTACAGAAAAGGGTGGGACTTTAAAAAAGTTACATTTTAACCCCCATACCTGTTGCCCTGTGCAATTTTTGAGTCTTGAACAGAAACTATCCCCAACTAAACAACAGCAGAATTAGTAAAGAATGTTCGCCTTGAGCACTGTACTATTTTAAAGAATTTCTTGTCTCAGATCAAACTGACAACAGTAACTCTAAAGCACAGATGAATTGTTTATGAGGCAATGAGCCCAAGTTAATGGGAGTAAAACAGTCTGGGGAAAGTTAGCAAGAGAACTGATACAGCGTGAAGAATGTTACCAGTGTCACTGAGCTGTTGTACCCATAGAAATTGTTGAATGGTTATGTGATCTGCTGTGTGTGGTGGTGGTGATGTGTAGTGGTGGTGGTTATGTGCTGTGGAGTAGGTTCCAACACATAGTGACCCTGTATAGGGTTTTCAAGGCTGTAAATCTTCACGGCAGCAGAAAGCTTCATCTGGGACAGCTGGTAGTTTTGAATTGTTGATCTTGAGGTTTAGCAGCTCGACTCATAACCACCACGCTACCAGAGCTTCTTCTGCCGTGTATAGGTTCACCAAAAATAAAATAGATGTGAAAAAAGAAAGTCCACACTGTAGTTGATTTGAGTTGAGGAAACAATGAGGTGGTTCAGAATGGAGGGAATGTGAAGAGTAAAATGATGAATAAAAGAACAAGAATGATCAGAGGAGGTGGGCCAGAATCAGTTTCTATTTTTATTAACTTCTCAGCTCTGGACTGGGGAGGGCCTCGCCGAGAATGGTTTGAGCTGATCTGCAAGGCACTATTTGACACCACCAATCAGCTGTTCACTCGATTCAGTGACAACAACCAAGCATTAGTAAGTCCATGACTTCCCTACAGGTGGGTGGAAAACCAGGATTATGTTATAATGGATAGAATCACAAGGCTTAAGTTATGATACTGTCCTGGGCAAACCTGTGTCCTGTTCTTAATTTTGTTACATAGAATGTGACCTTAATAGGGCTGCCTTCCTTCTCTTTGCTTTTATCACCTGTAAGGTTAGAGAAAATAGAGACAGATTAATATTATCTGGCTGAAAAACGTTATAATGCAAAGGATATTACTATATTAATTATTATGGTAATATTTATGCCACTATCTCAAAACATTAGTAGATCTTTGACTAGGTAGAGGTGAGGTGTTCGGAAAGTAGACTTTGTTAGGAGTAGAGAAGTAGGATTTGGCTGACAGAAGCTCTGGGTTAGAGAAAAGGCATTGGCTCATCCATTGGGTAGCATTTATAGTCAGGAACCACATAAAAGTGTTCGGATCTAAAAACTTAATATGAGATCTACAACTTAATATAAGTTCATATTTGCCTTTTTTTCTGAAGTCATTTTGTGGCTACCAAAAGGCTAATGCCACTTGGATGGATTCTTTGATTCTCACACTGAAGTTCTTACTTCCTTAGAATGGGACTAGGGAAGAAGGATCTCTCCAGGATTAGGCCTGAAGTAAAATGGCCCAGGGTCTTACAGTTTCTCTCATTACAGGTACATCCCAACCCCAATCGTCCTGCTCATCTGCGATTGAAGATGTATGAGTTTGCAGGGCGACTGGTGGGCAAATGCCTCTATGAGTCCTCTCTAGGGGGAGCCTATAAGCAGTTGGTCCGAGCTCGCTTCACCCGATCTTTCCTGGCCCAAATCATAGGACTGCGTATGCATTACAAGGTAATTAGGTGTGTGTTTTCTGTGAAGGCCTTTGGTTATTAGCACTGCACTTGAGCTTCTTATTTTAAGGTTGAAGAAGTAAGTAAATAGTTCTAAGCAGTTACAAATTTCACCTGGACAAGACTATTTTTGTTCTGTATCTTTTTATCTCCTCAGTACTTTGAAACAGATGACCCAGAATTCTACAAATCTAAAGTTTGTTTTATCCTTAATAATGACATGAGTGAGATGGAGCTGGTCTTTGCCGAGGAGAAATACAACAAATCCGGTCAGTTGGATAAGGTGAGGACCAGTGTTTGTGGTGTCTTTAAGACAGCTCTAATAGGACTTCAGTGCAATGCTGGAAATGTTTATCAAGCACCTGAAATGTGGCTAGTGTGGCAAAGCAACTAAATTTTTTTTTTTTTAAATTTTCTGTATTTCAAATAACTGTATTTGGCTAGCGGCTACCATTTGGACAGTGTAACTCTAGGGCTTGGCATTGCACACTATGATCTTGGCCCCTTTGATTGGCACATATGACACAGGTGCGCATCCTACCTACCCGTTCCTGCTTTGCTGCAGGGAAAGAACTTACTGATTCCAGTCAAATGTACAAGCAGATATGGAAGGAGTGGCAGTGAAAAGATGTTCATGACCGCTTGTTTAACAGTGTCCCTATGTCTTGTTAGAAAATGGTTGACCAAAAGTATTTCCATTGCAAATGTGATTCTGTTTACATTTTTGGGTTCAAAACATCAAATTAGAATAATGATGCTAAAGTGATAGTAGATAATTAAAAATAAAATAGCAATGATTGTAAAATTGTGACCAGCCCCAAGCACCCCTGATAGTGCTGCACTGATGAGTCGGACCTCATTCCTGAAGGTGGTGGTGACCTCGCTCTCTGCCTGTGCACGCATGTGGCAAGAGTCTATCTCTGTGGTCCAGCCAGGCCGGGAAAGTCAAAACGGGGACTTCATGGAGAGGAGTTTTTTATTTATGAATACCAAATTGTCGCTTAGACTGCTAGATTAAAATGAAAACTTACATGAATTTTCAGATATGTGTAAAATAAAAGAAGAAAACTAGGATTGTACATTTTTTGATTTGTTGAGAAGCCCTGCTCTGTAGTAAATAGAGAGCTATCTCCACCTGCTGTCTGATGGACCTTAAAATCAGAGCTTATAACCAAATAGATGCTTCTACTCACCTGTGGCCACTGTACACATTTCGTCTTTGAATGATAGTTTAAAATTATGCTTTAGAAGTACTTCAGAGTCACATAGGAGTTGTTTATTGTGGGGTGCCAATGAAAATCTGTATGAGAATCATACACTACAACTTTTTCTTTACACACAGAAAAATTGAGAGTCCAAATGGCTAAGTGACACAGGCCTGTCTTTGTTAGCATCAGACCTGGAATAGAATCCCATGTTTCTGAGTTTTAAGCCAGGACTCTTCTCACTGACTTACAACAGAAATAGAAGAACGTGAGAGGGGCTGTGTGCTGATGACCGAGGGGCAGGCTGGTGGGGTGTACCCTTTGGTTGGTTGATGATACATGGAGGGGATTGTAATCATGGCACTGAAAGTATATATGATAGGATGAATGTAAAGCTAATGTTCTCCCATGTAAATTATCACATAATTCACAATAAAAACTTTGGGAAAAAAAAGAATGTTAGGAAACAACTATTCTCATTTTACCATTTCTGAGACATAAAAAGACTTTTCAACTAATTGCTTGGCTTCACTCACAATTGGCTGAAGAGTTTAAGAGATGAGTTTTAGTAGTGGCTTAATTTTGGATCATAGAGAGATTACATTTCATTATCTTTTTGTTGCATCACCTCTACTTGGCCAGATACTCACTTGAGAAATAGTACCTGGTAGAATATACCAAGAGTGGTAGAACTCTAGAAGCTTAGTAACTAAATAAAACTAAGTGTGTTGAGAAGCTGAATGAACAGCAGATACTTGTGGCTGACATTGTGATGAACTTCAATAATGCTGTATTTGTGGAACATGTTGGGCAGATACCACCTTGAAAGCTCTCATCCATAGCCTCCTCTTCTTTGTCTTTTGTCTCCTACTTCAGGTTGTAGAACTCATGACTGGTGGAGCTCAAATTCCAGTCACCAATACAAATAAAATCTTCTATTTAAACTTACTGGCCCAATATCGGCTGGCCAGTCAAGTGAAAGAGGAGGTAGAACATTTTCTCAAAGGTGGGAGTCTGTCTACTCTTGCCTTTAATATTAAAAGACTTGTATTCATGATGTGGATATGGTTTCAACCTGGCTACTGTGTTTTAGGCCTGAATGAGTTGGTCCCTGAAAACCTTTTGGCTATTTTTGATGAGAATGAGCTTGAGGTAAGTTCTTACAGCTCTTGTTCTTGACTCAGAGGTTTCATGTATGCCCACAAGGAACTAGCTTTTTGTATCTTCTGTTGTAAGATGTGGTGGGAAAGCCCTTTATAAAGCAAAAGTTGGTTTCAGTTTTGTCACTTTCCTTTTCATTGACCCTTTCTTCAGCTTTTAAAAATGAGACTAAAAATTTAAGACCAACACATGACTGTTAATGAATAGCTCATTCATAATATGATTTCATAAAATGAATTGATGGCGGTGGTGGTGGTGATTATGTGCCGTGGAGTCAGTTCCGACTCATAGCAACCCTGCATAGGGTTTCTGAGGCTGTAAATCCTTATGCGAATAGAAAGCCTTATCTTCCTCCCATGGAACAGTTAGTTTTGAACTGCTGACCTTGAGGTTAGCAGCCCGACTCGTAATCACTATGCTTTCACAGCTCCTTTTAAAATGAATCATATAATAGTAATTATTGTTTATAAAAACTAATGGGAATATAATTTATTCATTAAATATTATTGATACCGGTGGAATAGTAAAGAATTTTAGAATCATGGACAGCCTTCCTAAAATCCTGGTGACACTTAAGGGAATGATAGTGCTTACTTGTTCAGGAAATATTTTCTGGGTGCCTCCTGTACGCCATGTATGTTTAAGGCACTGGGGACAGAGCAGTGACCAAGACAGAGTACCTGTCCTCATTGAGCTACATTCTAATGGTGGAAAGAACCCAAAAGATGTGATCAAGTTGGAACATTTTGAATCACAACATTGTATAGTTAATGTTTCCTTACAGATCTTGAAAGAAACAAAACAACAACAGAAAAATGGCAAATATCACTCTATGGTTAGCAGAATTGATGTCTGTATCGTGTGGGCAAATAAGAAAATCAGTGTCTTTCCTTGCTGCTCATAGTTGATACATACAATATAAATGATTAGTTTTAACTTCCCACAGCCTTTGTGAGGAGTGAGTTTTATACTTACCTGTGGGGAGGTAGTTCTTTCAAAAAAGAAATAAAGAAAAAAATTCCTTATGGCCTTACACATTTTTTATTCTTATTTACAAAACTGGCTCAGAGATCAGAATCAAAGTCTTAGGCAATTTTCATCACATGTTGTACCTTCTGATATGAAATCCAAACTCTCCAGACCTCAGCCTTTGTAAAGTTTCTCAGATAACGTCATCTAGTGCTGGTACTTTGGGAATTGAGGAATAGCTACTCTGGTGTATGTTGCTTGCCATGCAGAAAAGCATTTGTGACAGTTTTTTTTTTTTAAGTGAGTAGAAAAGGACACAGTGTCTTAGAGTTGGTCTGTGACTTGCTCTTACTCATGAGCTTATTATATTAGCAAGTTCTTTTTAAAGTACTTGAAGCTCCTCAGGCTTGATTTGAGTTTTTCTTGTCTTTCATTAAGCTGTATCATTCTTTATAGCTATTGAGTGAGTACTTTGAGTCTGTGCTAAGTAGCATGCTGGATCCTGAACCAAATTTGGACATCAGCAAGATGCTAGAGCTCTGATGTCATTAATGTTTTCATTTGGGGGATCAAGTAGAGGCAGGACTGAAGGAAAGATGGTAAATGTTCAGTCCAGAAAAGAAGGACGGGTCTAGGGAAAAAGGAAAGGCCATATGGAAAATTCCTCAGTGGGGCTGAGAGTCTTCATCAGTGGGAAAGGGCCTGCCTGTTCTCCCTGATGTGCTCAGGCTTAGTCCAGACAGACTAACAGGAAATACTTGGTTTCTTTTTGTCCTTTGTTTCAATTATATATATTTTTTTCAATTACAAATAATCCACAGTTGCAATTCTTAAACTGGGATGCTTATCAGAAATATCTGGGAAGTTTTTTCAAAATATCCACACTCGTACTTCACTTCTAGAGATTTGGATTCAGCAAGTCTGGGTAGGGTCTGCCCACCTGAATAGTTTTCAAAAGTTAGGTGAGTTTCCTCCCCAAAATGGGTAGGGACCATTGGCTGATAATATTGAATTTTCTTTAAAGCTTTATTTTGGAATTAGCACTGCACCTTGTATCTTTTCCTGACCTATAATAGCTTGTCCCACAGTTTGCATGTTAACGTAGGTAGTGTTGACCTATATTGGGTCTTTGTGCCTCTGACTGTCCTGGTGACACCTGACTGCCTTTCTCCAGCTGCTGATGTGTGGGACTGGAGACATCAGTGTGTCTGACTTCAAAGCCCATGCCGTGGTGGTTGGTGGTTCATGGCATTTCAGAGAGAAGGTAAGTGAGCCAACTTCTTCCAGTTGGCGATGACCATGTTATCAAGCAGAAGTTTCTGAAGGAAAACACAGCGGCATCAGAGATGTTGACTGGAAAAAAATGACACAAAGACAGGAGGTTGTGCAGGCAGAATGTGTCCTGGTCTGTTGGGGCTGCCATGCTGACTGCACAGAAGTAGAACCAAGCAATTACAGCTACCTTTCTGACCGGACAATGATCTAAAGTCCTGAATAGGTTGTCAACTCAAAGCATTCCTCCCAGTATTCTCAAAGCTGCCACTGGAGCATATCATCACTCAGGTCTTGGATCCTAGGCTGCATACTGTATTTGTTCTCAGCCTTGTACCCTCCCTGCCAGGTCATGAGGTGGTTTTGGACCGTGGTTTCCAGTTTGACTCAGGAGGAGTTAGCTCGGCTGCTTCAGTTCACAACAGGTTCCTCTCAGCTACCACCTGGAGGCTTTGCTGCCCTCTGTCCCTCATTCCAGATTATTGCTGCGCCAACCCACAGCACGCTACCCACTGCACACACGTGGTAGGTAGCTGACCACTTGATGCATGCTCTTGAGGATTCTTTTTCCAGCCCTTGCAAGTGTTCTGGCAGTATGAGTTAATGACTTCTCTCCTTGCCCTTCCAGTTTTAACCAGCTGTGCCTCCCTACGTATGACTCCTATGAAGAGGTGCACAGGATGCTGCAGCTGGCCATCAGCGAGGGCTGTGAGGGCTTTGGCATGCTGTGAGCGCTCTCCTGACATCCAGTCAGCTCCTGTACTTACTGGAGTATGTGAGTGCATGTTTCAGACACCATAACCTCCCACCCTAACACATAGCCATCAGCCAGAACATGCTGCATGGTCCCCTGTGTCTGGAGTGTTTTGTCATCTTCGAGCCTTGTCCTCACCTCCCTCCCTTCCTGTCCATATCCACCACAGGCCACTTGGGTATGGTACGTAATCTGGGCTGTCTTGCTTATTCCTGAGAAGAGGGCCATGCTGCTGTAATGTCACTTGGTTCTCTTAGGACCTCAGTTGCGGAGGAAGATTGCACGTGGGACCAGCTCGGATGGAAATCTGGTGTGCAGAAAGCCTCAGTCCACACTTGCTCCAGCTCTCTGCTGATGCTCCTCAGAGGCCCAACCTTGTTGGGACCTCACTGCTAACCTCACTGCTACACAGGTCCTTCTCAGGGGAGAGACTGTGGGCCTCTTCTCATTAGGAGCCAGGAGACGCCAGAGGAAGCGGCTCACCTGAGCAATCTTTAGTTTTGGCCTTTTGTGTAGTGACAGACGGGGGTTGCCTATCTCTAATGAGGACCAGTAGGATCAAAAGGATCTTTTAAATTGTGGTCTCAGAACTGGAAAAGGAGCTTTCCCTGCAGGCATTTTTGGAAATGATCAGTTATCCATCAAGAAGAACTCTCTTAAGCTTTTTCTTAAATTTGAACCAGGTGAGAAAAGCAGACAGAAGACCTAAGAATGTGAGTGGGAGCTGGGCTGTAGCCTCCCTTGCTGAACATGATCCTACTTTAGGGCTATGGGGCATGACTAGGCACATAGCTGGCTTGAAGACTACTGATTCTTTACACTGAGGTGTGGCTGGGCCTGGCCATTTACCTCCATATTACACTGTCTGCTAAAAGCTGGGGTTCTTCTCTGACATGACTTCAGAGGGTCCCACTAGGTCTTGCTTCTAGGTGTCTACTGAGGAAAATTGTGTAGCAGAGGATTGGAACAATAGGACTAGATGCCAGTGATCCCTAATTCTCTTTGCTTGGTGTTCTCTGGCAGCACTGAGGCAAAGCAAAAGGGACCAGGTGTCCTTTTAAGTGCTTGTCAGGACACTGGGAACGTAGAGGAACTCTGTCACACTGTAAACACCCAGCTGCCACTGTGACTTCACTCCCTCAGGTCCCTGGAAGGAGAACTAAAGAGGGAGGAAGGCTCGAGGTAGAGTAAAGATAGAAGAGAACTTGTCACCATCTATTGGAAGATGACACACCCTTCTCATTACAACTTGGATGAATATATTTTCAAGACTCAAAATCTCATTGACTCCCCAAATTTCTGATTTGAAGAAGAAGGCTTTGCTGTAAGCTACCACATTCCCAGTGGATCACTCAACTCTGATAATATTACAAGCCATCTTTATTGCCAAAACTCAGCAAGTACACAGAATCCTGAGATGAGGCAGGACTCGGGGTAATGCCTTGGCCTGCTGGAAGCATGTCTGAGCCCTTGCACCCCCTTAGGATGGGCAGAGGTCCCAAGGAGCAAGCCCTTCTGAGCTGCTGCAGTTCCTGCCTGACAACAGCACGCCTTTTGCAGTCACTGTCCTTTCCTGGCGTGGGTGCTGACTTCCCTCATCTTTGGGGTCCAGGATCAGGGCCTTTTCACCCCAGGATCCTCCATGCCACGCGGTCACTGCTTTCCTCAGGGACCAGGACAAGGTGCTGCTGCTTGCCCCAGTTTTTTCCTATGGGATATGTGCAGGCAAGTTTAGTCATCACTAACACATGACGCTGCCCCTCACGCCCACATAGTAGTTTCCAGGTTAGCAGTTGTTCCACTTCTGGATTCTGCATTCACCTCTCCGGCGGCCTTCTAGAGACTGAAGCCGGAATCAAGTTGACGTCCTTGGCTAGATCTGCCTTTTTCAGAGAATCCTGGTCACCATTGCATCCCAACCAGGGCAGCGTCATCCCTGTGGTGGTCCTTAGGTACCAAATCTTTAGTCTTTAACAAAATCTTTTTGGTATGTTGTGATTTTCTATTTTTCCAATTTATTCTCTTTCTCCTAACTGTTCAAAAGGATCTTTGCTCTTTTTGACTTGTTTTATCATTTTTTCTGATCCTGCTTCAGTACTAGCCAGTGCGAGGAACGGTGTAATATGTCAGAGAGAAGGGAGGCTGTCTTATTTCTTGAGCAGTTTTCTATTCACATTTCTTATTTTGGTCAGTTCTCTTATTTATTCCCAGAGGCCCAGATGCTTAGGGGCCAGCTAACCTCCTGACCTTTTTAACTTCTCTGAAGGCACCAAGTGAACACCAAGCAGAGTGTCAACATGCTGTAGAACCTTTGGTAGAGACCAAGCCCTGCTGCATATGTATCAGGCCAGATAGTTGCAGGTGATGGTGTAAATATTTTGTACAGTAAATAAATAAATGTTTGAAAGAAGAACTAAAGAGCAAATGACTGCTATAAATGGGGATTCAGGGCTTTTGGAGGTTGGGGAAGGAAAAGGTTTAGAAATCATTTCATATTTCTTCAGTCACCCCTTGGGAAGTGTTTGGCTCAGTTGAAGATGGGAGCCCGGCTTATCCCAGGCCTTCTTGCCCTTTTACCTCTCCCATGCTTCTCCTTCTCACCCATGGCCATCAGAGTGGGACAAATGCTCCTGAAGAAGACACCAGATGTTAAGAGCAGAGGGTCTCCTCAATCTTTTAAACATTCATTTTTAACTACATTAGAAATTCAGTATAGAACATTTAGAAAGAAAAAATATATATATACATGGGAATAAGTCATTTGCCACCAAAAACCACTGTTATCATTTTGATGCATACCCTTAGTGATTTCCATCTAATCACATGTGTTTCCAACATTCTCCCATCCCCACATGATGTGGCACTGTAGGATAAACACTAGACTGCAAGGCTGTTTGAACCTCAATGTTGGCGGTTCAAACTCACTAGCCATTTCTCAGAAACCCTATACAGGGTGGCTATGAGTTGGAACCAACTTGATGACACTTACCAACAACAACACTGCTCCTGAAAACTGGGGGTGGAGAGGTGCAGGCAAGTGATGCCAGATGCCAACCAAAGGTGAGTTTGGCAGAGAGAAAATTAGACTTCAGTTGGGAACTACAAAGCAAAACTTGGGGAGCCTGTCTTTCTTGGGGATGCAATCATGGTGTCTTTTAAATACATTGCTTCCTGATCTGGAAGACCAAGATTCCCAGGGGTTTTTTGTTTTGTTTTTAAGTACAGATTCTTAAGGAGCCCTTAAGTAGTGTTGTGAGTTACGAATTGAGCTGCTGACTGCAGAGTCACCAGTTCAAATCTACTAAACACTCCGTGGGAGAAAGATGAGGCTTTCTGCTTTAAAGACTTAACAGCCTTGGAGCTATGCAGGGTCAGAACCAACTCCACACACACAACCATCACCATCACCACAGAGTCCTGGGTCCCATGTCAGAGTGAGAGAATCGGAATCTTAGCTTGGAAACTACCCTTTGAGAGTGTATACATTGTATTCTCACCTCACCAAGCACCTGAATGGGATGAACTGTCGAGAAAAATAAACTTCTATTCAGTTTTAGTTACTTAGAGTTCTAACATTTTTTATAGTGGATTACAAGCTGGACTGCTAACCACAAGGTCAGTAGTTCGAATCTACCAGTCGCTGTGTGGGAGAAAGATGAGGTTTTCTACTCTTGTAAAGAATTTACAACCTTGGAAACCCTATGCAGGGCCACTGTGAGTTGGAGCCTACTCCACACACATCACCACCACGACCGTCATTGACCCATGGGACTAGAACAGATCCTAATGCTGAACCTGATTTATTTATTATTTAAAGACAAGTCACCGTTTTTATGCAGATTTGTTTCCTGTTACTCTAAATTGGATACTCCATTGCTGTTGCCCCCTGGTCAGTTTTTGAGGGCTGGGCTGGCATGATTGTGGTTCTCTTTGGTAATCAGTGGGAGGTTCTTGAGTATCACATAAAGGTAGTATTGAAAATGACTCAGCATTAAATGATATCAAACACCGTGGAACAGAGCAACATTTCTAACTCAAGAGTCCTGAATATGGACCATTTAGCAGATAGCCATCCCAGAGTTATTTGGGAGCTCAGGCCCTTTTTTTGGGAAGTGGTGGTGATTGAGGAGGGGATTTAGAGGTCTGCAGGGGTGTTGTGAACTTGGTTTGTTTATGATAGAGTGGTGCTGCCTAGACTTAGGCTATACCTTGCTATTGAAGGTTTTCCCCCTCAACATTAAGTTCTCTCATTTTGCTTATGTAAAACACTTCGTGGTCGTCACAGAAGGGCCCTGGGTTCTCTATAGTAAATTTGGATATAACAACTTTGTAAGATGGTCAGTGAGTAAGGCTCACAGTCTCTTTCCAGAAACCAGGGGAAGAATGTTGTGAAGTGCATTGAGTTGGTTCTGTCTTAGCGACTCTGTATAGGGTTTCTGAGGTGAGGCTGGTGACCTTGCAGTTCATTTTGACTTGTTGGTCCAGTGCTTATCCTGCAGCACCACACCAGGACTGTATGTTTTTAATATGGAATCAGGAAGGATAGCTGTATGTTTTTTATGTGGAATCAGGTGGCTTTGGTAAAGTCCAAATTGTCAGAATCATCCTCGTTTGTCAATACCTGTCAGCAGTGATAGCTTTTGGAACATGGGTGGTGACAGGTTTGGTCCCTTGAGGGATCAACTAATAGCACAGAACCATAACATCAAGTATTGCGAGACCAATGGGCTTCCCATCTGGCTCCCCTTTCACAGACTTGCCCTCGGGGAGATGATGGCTAACTTATCCAGAGCAATTGCTCTGGGTGGCTGTTGCTACTACTTCTGTGGTACAGCCAATAATCATTGTAACATGTCCTTCTTAGTCTTTAGAGTCATGAATGCCCAAGTTCAACTGGCAACTCAGACAAGTTTTTGAGTGGGCAAGGTCCTAGGGCTTCAATCTATACTATTATAAGAGCTAGGAGGCTTAAGTGGATTTCTTCTAGAAACCTCATTGTGCCCTTGACCAAGCTGACTGTGCCTGATGTCAGGATCCCACTTGTAATCCTCAGTTTCTGATCCCAGAGTCCATGAGTCTCCAGTACCCTCTGCATCACAGCCATCTCCTGCTCTTTGGTGTTTTATCGAAGAAGATGCCCTTGGACAAGACACTTCTGCATCCAGTGCAGCATAGGAGTTTCAAAGGTTAGAGAGAAAGCCATGATTGATGTACTTGGATATTTATATTTTTACCTCCTATGGGAAGAAGTACGGAGTTCTGGTGTGGCGCTGTGGGTTAATGTGCCAGACTACAAAGCCGTTTGAACTGCAAGGTCGATGGTTCAAGCTCACCAACCGCTCCTTGGAAAACCTATACGGGGTCGCTATGGGTCGGAACCAACTCGATGGCACTTTACAACAACAATGGGAAGAAGTACAGCCAGAGTGCTTCTTGGAGGCCAGTATGGCCAGGCTTCGTTTCTCATGCTTTGGGCATATTGTCAGGAGGGACCAGCCTCTGGAGAGATGGATATTATGTTTGATAAGGTGGAGGATCAGAGAAAGAGGAAGACCCCCAGCGAGATGGATTGGCCAAGTGGCAGCATCAGTGGGCTCAAGCATAGCAACAGTTGTGAGGTTGGCCCAGTCCCGGGCACCTGTGGAGAAGATCCCCAAATAGCAGATACTTCTTCCTTTACATGACCCTCCAAAGACCAGAGAAGCCAAAGGGGCTGCATCGCAAACCTACACCATGAAAGCGGCCGCACCTGTGCAGTCTGTGTAATAACTTTGACTTACCTGATTACTGAATCATGCTAATAGCTAAAATTTTTGTCACTTCTTCCATAAGCCAGGAGTTTTATACATACTATTTCACAGTCACAGTGCAAGGTAGCTCTTATTTACTCCAGTGGGTCTCAGAGAGGACAAGGTACTGCTAGAGTTTCTTAGCTAGTAAATGACAGGCCTCTATTTGAACATAGGTCTGTTTCATGTCAAAACCCAAACTCTACATGTTTCTGATTTGTCTTTAGCAGATTGGCTTAGACTAAGAAAAAGGCCAGGCACTGAGCCGTCAATGCTCTGTGACTCTGCCTCACATGCTTGGTGACCCTCTGAATGACAGATGAATGAATATTTTCAACCAACCTGGTTTTCCTTGCCAGTCACTTGGGGATATGAGAGCTATGAGGAGAAGTCCCTATTCACCCAGTATCGAAGTCTTTTCAAAGGTATACCAAATTGCAGTGGCTTTGAAACCCTTTGCATCTAGAGAGTTCCATAGAATACCAACTAAAGACTTGAGCGAATGGACTTCAGGTTTAAATGAAAAGAATTCTGCAAAAGAATACAGGAAACCCTTGAGGCTATAACTGAGGTGGGAGCCGGTAGTTCTAAAGTTCTAATATCCCCACTTTGGTGGAAAAATCCAGAGGTCACATGCCAATGAAATGATTAGAATTAGGTCAGACATGCTACACAATACCCCTGATGTTTATCTCTTGTGACTACAGAAAAAAAGACTCATTTAAATAATCTTTTGTTTCTAAACTCATCTTACATGAAACACAGCACCATTTAACAAAGGCCACATTCCTGGTGCATTTATCTCACAAGCATTTTCAAGAATGCCGGAGTTCTTCATTAAAGGGAGGCACGTTGTGCCCCCCCCCCCAAACAAAAACAAAAAACCAATTCTGCTTAAACTTGCATGGTATCATCTCCAGGGTGAGGGAGTCCTGTGTTTCTCAAAGACTAGATCACTATTTCTACAACTCTTAGTTCACCTGCATTATAGCTTTGCACAGGAAGGGATCTTTTTGAATCTTCTCATCCATATTCTATAGGCCAACATTTTTCCTTCTCTCTTCAACTCCCACTTGATGGAATTGCCAAGACATTCCTTTGGTTGCCCATTAGCAGAGTCAGGGATATCAGAGGATTTTCGAGCCAGCTGGAGAGCCTTTGATGGCTTTTATGTTATTCTGAAAACAAAATGTGTTCTTGTGTAAGAGGAAGATTGTGGGTGTATCATTATTTTGTTCTAGTTCTCATAAATCCTACGTCTAATCTACCCCAAATTGTCTTTATTTCCTGTAAGTGCTCTTCTCCCACCACCAAAAAACCAAAATGAAAAACCATGGTGTTTCTGCTCCATCACTGAGGTTGTGATCTCCCTTTTTCTTGTGCGGGAGAAACATGAGACTTGCTGCTCCCGTAAAGATTTACAGCCTTGGAAACTCTATATAGAGTCTCTATGAGTTGAAATCAACTTGATGGCACTTAACCGGTACTGTGCAGGGAGCTGTTGTTAAGGTGTAGTTGAGTTGGCTCTGACTCAGCGACCCTATACACACCGTAAGGAAACATGGCCCAATCTTACGTCATGCCCACAACCATGGTTAAATTTGAGTCCATTATTGCAGTCACTGTGTCATCTTGCTGAGGGACTTCCTTTTTTGCTGACCCTCTACCAAGCATGATGTCCTCCTCCAGGGGCTGGTCCATTCTGATAACATGTCCAAAGTATGTGAGACAAAGTCTCACCATCCTCGCTTCTAAGGCGCCTTCTAGCCATACTACTTTCAAGACAGATTTGTTTGTTCTTCTGGTGGTCCATGGTACTTTCATTATTCTTTGGCAACACCATAATTCAAATGCATCAGTTTTTCTTCCTTATGCATTGTCCAGCTTTCACATGTGTAAGACGTGATTGGAAAATACCATGACTTTGATCAGGTGCACTGTAGTCCTCAAAGTGACATCTTTCCTCCACCTCTTTAAAGGGCCCTTTTGCAGTAGATTTATCCATTGCAATATGTTTGCTTTCTTAATTGCTGCTTTCACAAGCATTGATTATGGATCCAAGTAAAATGAAATCCTTGACCACTTTAGTCTTTTCTCCATTTATTGTGATGTTGTTTATTGAGCTAGTTGTGGGGATTTTTGTTTTCTTTACATAAGTCTGTCATCTTTGATCTTCATCAACAAGTTCAAGTCTCCTAAGCTTTCAGCAGGCAAGGTTGTGTCATATTGATATGATAGATTGTTAAAGAGCCTTCCTCCAATCCTGTTCCCTTTTTTCTTCCTATAGTCCAGCTTCTCTTATTTGCTCAGCATACAGACTGAGTAAATGAAAGGATACGACCCTGACACAACTCTCCTGATTTTTAACCATTTGGTATCCATTTGTTCTTTATGAAGGACTGCCTCTTGGTCTATGTATAGGTTCCACATGAGCATAATTTAAGTGTTCCGGAAGCCCCATTCTTTGCAACATTATCCATAATTTGCTGTGATCCGCACAGCTGAAAGTCTTAGCATAGTCAATAAAACACAAGTAAACATCTTGCTGGTATTCTCTGCTTTCAGCCAAGATCCACATGATGTCAGCAATGATAGACCTCATTACATGTCCTCTTCTGAATCCAGCTTGAATTTCTGGCTTTTCTTCAGCAAAATTTTACTTGGGTGTCATATTAATGACATGACTTAATCTGTAATTTCTGAATCTTGTCGGGTCACTTTTCTTTGAAATGAGCACGTATATGGAACTCTTCCAGGCAGTTGGCCAGGTAGTTGTCTTCCCGATTTCTTGGTATAGACTAGTGAGTGCTTCCAGAACTGCATCCATTTGTTGAAACATTTGGATTGGTGTTCCATCAATTCCTGGAACCTTGCTTTTCACTATGCCTTCAGTGCAGTTTAGACTTCTTTCTTTAATACCATCGCTTCTTGGTTATATGCTGCCTCCTGAAATGTTTGAATGCCGACCAATTCTTTTTTGGTATGTTGTTGTTAAGTGCTGTTGAGTCAATTCCGACTCATAGCAACCCTGTATAGGGTTTCCAAGGAGCAGCTGGCAAGCTTGAACCACCGACCATGCAGTTCAATCAACTTTGTAGTCTGACGCATTAGCGTACAGCACCACACCAGGACTCCTTTTTTTGGTATAGTGACTGTATTCTTTCCATCTTCTTTTGCTGCTTCCTGTTTGGCTCAATATTATGCCCATTGAATGCTTCAATATTTCAATTGGAGGATTGAATTTTTTCTTAATTTCTTTTAGCTTGAGAAATGTTGACTATGTTCTTCTCTTTTGGTTTTCTAACTCCAGGTCTTTGCACATTTCATTGCAATTCTTTTCTTTGTCTTCGCAAGCTGTTCTTTGAAATGATCTGTTCAGTTCTTTGACTTCATTTCTTCCTTTCACTTTAGCCACTCTACACTCGTGAGCAAGTTTCAGAGTCTTTTCAAACATCCCCTTTAGTCTTGTCTTTCTTTGCTGTCTTTTTAATGATCTTTTGCTTTCTTAATGTACAATGTTCTTGATGTCTACCCATAACTCATTCAGTGTATAGTTACTGTTTATGTTGCTGAAAAAGGTCATCAATGAGTCATTGGTCTTGTAAAATTCTGTTATATGATCACCAGCGTCATTTCAATCACCAAGGCCATATTTCCCAACTTCCAGTCCCTCTTCTTTGTTTCCAACTTCTGCATTTTAATCAGTGCATCTTCATTGCATGTTTGATCAATATTAGACTGAAGAAGTTGGTAGAATTCTTCAATTTCTTCCATTGGCTTTGGAGGTTGGTGTGTAAATTTGAATAATAATTTGTATTAAATGATCTTCCTTTCAGACAGCACTGTATTGCATCGTAGATCTTGAGATGTTCTTTTTTGAAAAAGAATGTGACACCATTTCTCTTGAATTTCTCATTCTTGTCATAATAAACCATATGACTGTCCAATTCAAAATGGCCAATACCTGTTCATTTCAGCTCACTAATGACTAAGATATTGATCTTTATGAGTTGCATTTCATTCAAAACCTCCAATTTTCCTAGATTCATATTTAGGATAGCTTATGTTCCAATTATTAATGGATATTTGCAGGGAGTTATTGTTGTTAAGTGCCGTTGAATTGGTTCCGACTCATAGCAACTTTGTACAGAGTTTCCAAGGAGCAGCTGGTGGGTTTGAACTGCCAACCTTGGGGTTAGCAGTCCAGTTCTTATCCTACAGCACAACACCAAGACTTTTTTTTTTTTTTCTTCAATGTTCCTCCATGAATCACGTGATAGTCCACATGGGAGAACACCAGTTCTACATTCATTCCATCACACATCATTCCATTGCCATTTGCCATAGTTACAGTCCCGTCCACGCATCATCAACACAGCCCCTCTCCCTCTCCGGATCCCAAGTCCCCAGCCACTCCATCTCTCCATGTCATCCTCTCTGCCTCCATCTCAGACATCAGACATCACTGCCTCTCTGGGTAGGGTCCCGCTCTCCGCTTCTCTCCATTGACGGTCCCAGGGCCCTCCACTCCTAGACTGAAAAATTAATCACTCCCCTCCTTGCCACAAAACGTCCACCCCCACATTTCCAACCCTCACAATCCTGACAACCATTCACCACTACATCACAAGAGGCCCACCTACACCCCATTCCACCAGCCCCTCCCAGACAGGCTGGACACCACTCACCGGAGACTCCACCCTCCTCCACGCCCTCTGGATCTAGGCTCCCCCCTTCCCCCAAGCCTGCAAGCCAGTCACTTCCTGCCTCGGCAGCACCCGCCCCCCATCTTGGGTAGTCAATGTCCAAGTTGCCCATCCCTGTCCACTCTTTGTGTGGAGGGGAACACCAGGACTTCTTGCAGGGAGCGAGGGGTGTTCATAGTATTGAAGGGGAAGGCAGAAATAGAAAATCCACTTTTTAAAGTTTCCTTTCCCAATCTTGAGCACCCAAGCTCATCACCATCTACCCCCATAGTTTCTCTCATTCCTTTTTAGTTTGGAGAAAACATTTCTATTTATGCATTTGGAGACTTTTCATAGTATGGAGTAACAGCTCTTCCCACATGTACAAAGAGAGGGAAATTATCCTCCTTGTTCACTTTCAGAGAAGCAGAACCCTTGCAAAGATAAATCCAAATCAAAAGATCCAAGGAGCAAGGTTCCCCTATTGTGCCCCAGACAAGACATCCTTGGAGCAGTCTGTGGAAAAGGGAACTTGGTGATTTTTGGACCCATTCTCCTTTAAACCTGCTCTTCCAGACAAAGCAGACCTGAGCTGTTGACTCTGGCAGTGGGGGACTGGCTAGTATCCTGCAGCTCAGTGAATGAAATTAAAATCCTGAGTGGATGGGGAGATGGCAACTTGTCCACCACTGGCACTGCAATCTAAAGGTTAATTCTATGGCCAGAATAGCCAGGGGGTGACAGGAAAGGCCAAGAGGTGCCATTTTTAATGAACCAGAGATGTGAAAAGGCAAATCAACTTCTTGAACAGCATTGAATTTGATTGGTTGTGACCACTATGGGTAGAAATACTGAGACACATTCTAATCTCCCTTGTTGGTCAAAGCTAACTAAGCAACTGAGTCACTGGCGTTCCCCTTGCTGTGGGCTGCAGCTGATGCCTGTTCCTCTCTGGGGTTTGGATGGGTCTTGAAGTTGACTGTTCAAGTTTCTAAACTCATCACAGCTGGATTGCAGTTTGGTTTAGGAAAGCCAGACCTTTCTTCAGGCTCTTTTCCCACAAAGAGATTTCTCCTCTGAAACCCTGCTCATGATGATGCCAGCCTTTGTGTCCTATACAGGTCAAAGCAACTGAATTAAACTTGGGTGTTCTCCTATAAATCTAGCACTTGATGTCCCAGTGAGTAGGAAAGAAGTGGTTGGATCCTGGCCGACTTTTGTATGTAGTACTGGAGCGTCTGGAGGAGGGTGTGGTACAGCGGCCAAGCATCTGCATACTCTGCAAAGGTTCTGGCTTTAACAGTGCTGACCTATTATCCCTCTAAACCTTGAAAATTCTGTTGTCTTGGCATCCAAGCTCTGTCTCCCAGACAGCCTCTCACACCCGGAAGCAGCACAAAACTCTTTCGTCAGACCATATCTTGAGTTTTGGCTCCAGAAATGTTGTTGTGAATTAGCCATGTGGAGAGGTTAAAAACAAACAAGCAAACAAACAAAAAAAAACCCAGAAAAATGATCGAGCAAAACTCCAGTTCTGACTTTTGCAGGTAAGACTGGGCTTAGGCGCTTGGCATGGTGAGTAAAAGGGGCCAAGATAGTGGTTGGCATAAGGATATGGAGAATTTTGGAAGCAGAGCCAAGGACTCTGAGGACTGAAGCCCAGGAAAGCTTGGCATGCGTAACTGCTGGGTCTTTAACCAGGAACAGTCCCTCTATTTTTCTCAGCCTTGGCAGTAGGTCAGAGCAACAAGCAGTTCTCACAGGGTCCGCATCCTTCCCATTGTCTCCACCCCAACCTCACTCATCTTCTTGAACATCTGCTTCCGATTTGGGCCCTTGCCGCTCGCCTGATTCCTGCACAAACTGGGTGGCAAGTGTGAAAGGGCAGGTCTGCAGGTGTGGTATGGGAGGAAGAGAAGCAGGAAGCTCTTGGAAAACTGCATCCAGTTTCAGGTGGAAGAAGGGTCTGCCCTATTAAAAATGTGCATATAGTTTTCAAAACCAAGTCAGTGAGTTTCCCTTTCTGAATTAAGGCAACAACTTTAGCCAGGGAACTGGGACCAGCAAGTCCCATGACCAGCAAGTGCATCTGCCTTGTTTTCAAAGGCTCAGAGGCACTCCAGAGGGAGCAAGCCAAAGTGATCAGTGCCCACAAGGAGCAGTAGGGAGGTGCTAATGAGGTAGTACACACCTCTTCTCCAGCTAGTTGCTGCATAGAAGCTGAACAGATACTTAACTGACCAGTGAAACTCACCTGGGTTGGGCAGTGGCAGGAAGGGGGAGCAGGAGCAAGTTAGAGCTAGAAGCTAGTCGCAGCATCCCCAAACATCTCACATGTAGAAATTAAAGAGCATTGTTAGGATGTGCCCTAAAATCTCATTCCATTAGAAGTGATAGAATCACCCCAAGGGAAAATACTGGGGAGCCTAAGGGAGTAGTCTCAGAACTCTTGTACTAATTTGTTGTTGTCATTGACTTAGCTGCAACTCACGGTTGCTGTCTGTGTTTCCTAGTGCTGCTGCAACAGAAATATCACAAATGGCTGCAACAAAGAACAGAAATGACTCCCAGTTTAGGAGGCTAGAATTCAGGGTACTGGCTCTCGGGGAAGATTCTCTCTGGCGACTCTGGGGGAAAAGTCTTGTTTTAGCTTTTCTAGCTCCGGTGCTCCTCCGCTCCTTAGTGATCTCTTGGCACCTGTATTTCCTCTTTGCTTGTCGCTGTGTCTATTGTTAAGTGCCGTTGAGTCGGTCCTGAATTATAACGGCCCCGTATAGGATATTGAAAGTGCCATGGGCTGCCAAAAGAACCAATAGATCCGTTTTGGAAGAAGTGCAGCCAGAGTGCTCTTGGAGACCAAGATGGCCAAATGTCATCTCTCATAATACTTCAGACATATTGTAAGGAGGGACCAGTCTCTGGAGAAGGATATCATGTTTCGTCAGAGAAAAAGAGGAAGACCTCCAATGAGATGGATTGGCCAAGTGGCAGCATCAGTGGACTGAAGTGTGGTAACAGTAGTGAGGTTGGCCCAGGATCGGGCAGTGTTTCGTTCTGCTGTGCATAAGGTCACTATGAGTTCGTGTCGACTCGATGGCACCGAACAACAACAACAACATAGGGTTTCCAAGGAGTGGCTGGTGGATTTGAACATCTAACCTTATAATTGGCAGTCCACTGCTAATCGTGCAGCAGCGTATCAGGACTCCATCTCTGTGTTGTTAGGTCCCATTGAGTTGGTTTTGATATAGGGACACTCTGTAGAGTTTCTGAGGAGTGACTGGTGGGTTTGAACTGTTGGCATTATGATTCAGACTGACCCTGTTGTCCTGCGCTTATCCTACAGCACCACACATGCTGCTCCTTAATCACTCAGAAATGATTTGGTTCAGGACATGCCCTATACTGACACACAATAAAGACCCTGTTTCCCAATCAGATTACTTCCATAGGACTCCAACACATAGTTCTGGAGGACACAATTCTATCTCTCCTAGTGACCATAAGTGTACCACAATGAAAGGCCACTCTGTCCTGTGTGATCTTCATTTAAACCATGCTTACTCTGAGCTGGACCCAGCTCTAAGCTATTTGTATTAACTCACTTAATCTTCACATCAACCTATGAAGTAAGGACAATTATTCCCACTTTACAGATGATCATCCTGAGGTTTAGAGAAGTAGCTTGTTCAAGGTTACATGTCCAGTGAGTGATGAAGGCAGAACAGGAGTTGTAGGTGTTAGACAGTCTAGGTGGCAAGTTGGCACTGACACCTTTGTCTTACATCAGCTACAAGGAGTCTGGGGACAGGCTAGTCATATCCAAACAACCCTGGCTCATCCTCCAAACGGACTGTGGTCCGCTGGTTCTGGCAGGCCCTTCTCCATCCAGTCCATGCACTCTGTATCCTGAGGCTTCACTTTTACTTCCTCCCCCCACCCTACCCCCTCAGGCAAGAGGCACCTCTCCAAGTCTTGGCCTATATACACTGAGGGAGGTACCAGAGGGAGTTGCCTAAGCTCCAGGACCCTAATGGGAAATGGAAGAGGAACTAAAGGGCAGGAGTAGCCGAGACCCATGGGCTGTCAGGAGCCCCATTTCACTTCAAAGCTGGGTGGGTGGGAGCCCGGCCATGCCTTGGCTGGGAAGCTGGGAGCCTGGGTGACATACCAGCTCACCCTGGCAGACGTCCGTCCGTCTTTCAGAAAGCAGCCATATGGTGGTGGCAGGCTGCACCAGAGTCCTTTCAGTGTGGAGTCAGCCCCTTTCCACTAAGAGAAGAGTGCTGCTGAGAGGCTCAGGTCTACTTGAGACCTGTCCACAGTCTAGGGAGGACCTCTTCAAGCATAGCTCTTGGTGGATGGCTGAAACAAACTCATCTCCTTTGTGATGCACTCTGCAAGCAATGTTGCCCATCTCTGTCCACCCAATCTCCTCATGTTTCAGCCCAGCTTCCGCCATGTCCTCTGATCACTTGTGCCTGTTCTTTCAAGAAGAAAGTAACAACTGAGAACCTCACTTACTGTGTAAACATACACCAAAAACATAAAACATTGTTTATTTTTTAAAAACTAGGAAAGCAATACCTAAATCAGTAATGGTGGTGGTTATGTGCCATGGAGATGGTTCCGACTCATAGCGACCCTGTACAGGGTTTCCGAGGCTGTAAATCTTTACGAGAGCAGAAAACCTCATCTTTCTCCCGCGGAACAGCCCAATTCATAACCACTATGCTACCAGAGCTCCTAGATCACCCGTAATACCTACCCTATAATCCTGGTGTGAAGGTTAGTGAGAGTCAAGAAGAATGCCGAACTCAGTGTCAGGCTGGTGATACTACTGTTGCTATCTGGTCGGCCTCTGGCTCATGGCGACTTCATGCACATAGAACAACATGTGACCCATCGCCATGATTGCCTAGGGTTCAAACCATTGCGATCCATAGGAGTTTCGTTGGCTGGTTTTAGTAAGTAGAGAGCCAGACCTTCCTTCCATTAATGCTATCGGAGAGTGCTGGTGGGTTTGAACTGCTGACCTGTGGTTAACAGTCCAGCCCTTATCCTACAGTGCCATACCAGGGCTCATTATTGCTATTGTTGTTGTTGTTGTTAAGTGCCGTTGAGTCGGTTCCGACCCATAGTGACCCTGAAGAGGGTTTCCGAGGCTGTAAATCTTTACGGGAGCAGAAAGCCTCATCTTTCTCCCGTGGAACAGCTGGTAGTTTCAAACTGCTGACCTTGCAGTTTGCAGCCCGATTCATAACCACTATACTACCAGAGTCTAGGATAAATTATTTAATGTCTCTTAACTTTTAACTGGAAAAGATTGAGTCTAACACCTATGTGGTGCACCCCGCAGAGGGAGCATGAAAAATACTGTGTCGATCATAAACACCCCACCACTGCCAGCCTTGCCTTTCTCCCGTCACGGTCTCACGCTGGGTTCTGGCACTGGTGAAGTTATGGCCTTCATCATGCCTACTCCTGGGATAATCTGGTCTGGCCTGGTTGTAGCTCTTTCATTCGGCAAACACAAACCTAGAATTTCTTCCAGAAGAAAGCAAATATGTAAAGAATTCTAATTATTGCGTGTTTAGGGCTTATTGGGGGTATTTCTGTGGCTTGAAGCCCTCTAGGATCAGCACTGGACTGTAAACCACAAGGTTGGTGGTTCAAACGCACTAGCTGCTCCTCGGAAACCCTATTCGGGGTCGCTGTGAGTCGGAACCAACTCAACGGCACTTAACTACTTCAAGCAAAAAGCTGTCCTAATGGCACTGTGGGTTAGGCGTTGGACTGCTGACTACAAGGTTGGAGGTTCAAACTCACCAGCTGCTCTGCAGGAGAAAGATGAAGTTGTCTTGTGTTCATAAAGATGAACAGTTTAGAAACCCTATGGAGAAAGGGTCAGTATGATTTGGAATCAACTTGATGGCAGTGGGTTGGTTTGCTTTTCTTCAAGAGAAAGAATATAAAATGTGTTATGAAGGAAACTGGTTATTTGGAGTAAGAAGAAAATGACCATAACAAATTCTAAGAAGCTGGAAAATACCACAAACATGACAAAATCTGGAAAAATAATCCAGACCACTTTCTGGATCAGTTCTGGCCAGGTGCTTATGTGTGTCTGCCCCATGTGCCCTCTAATAGTGTATGGGGAGAGGGGCAATGAACGTCCAAGATTCCGTCTGGGGTTCCTAGGAATAGAAAAGGATGACAATTATGAAATATTAATTTTGCACCAATGTTTGGCACCCTGTGCAGGTTCCTGGAGGGGCAGAGAGCTACAGGCTGCCTCTCATGGCACGGCCTTTTCCATGTTCAAATCCAGGGAGCACAGGTTTCCAAGAGTTAACAGGTGATTGTGACTGGTTCCTTAGAGACATGGGGACATGTGCTTTAGCCATAGGCTGGGAAACAGAGTCCCCTCTGACACTTGGCATTCCTCAGTGACTTCAGCTGTATTCCCTGCAGCAAGAGTCTGAATGAAAGATTCTGAGGAATCTTCTCAGGAGCAGGAGAGTGAGGCTGGGAAGAAATGGAGGCCAAGGAAGGGTGCTGGGTCAAACCAAAGGCTGCGGATGGGAGTGGCTCAGTCTGCAGGGAGCTCTGGAGCGGATTACTCAATAAGCAAGGTAAGCGCCAACTTGCTTGTGGTGAAAAACACATGAAACTGTCCACGGCAGGTTAGTAAATGAGCACAAATAAGTCCATGCTTACCTTGCTTATTGGATAATCCAACATTGCCTCACACCCAGAAGTCATCTTGGGGGCTGAAGGAAGTAACTTCCCAGACTCTTCACTGCCCCCTTTACACAGGCCATCAAAGCAGATTCCAGCAGCCTGGAGGCCTGCTGACAGTCAGGTGCTGGCTGCTGGAGTGAAGGTAGCCGTGTGACCCGCAGTGTGACAGTGTGCCGGAGCCTGTCTGCTGCTGTAAGGGCTTTAGCTGCAGCTTTCTTGTCAGTGGTGTATCAGCACTACTACTAATGCCAGTTACCACTGACTGAGTCAGTTTCCACTCATGGCGATCCTTTGTGTGTCAGAGTACAACTGTACTCCATAGGGTTTTCAGTGGTGGATTTTTCCCGGACTCTGTTATCATCCCCATTTATGGATGAAGAAACCTAGTCCTCAACTGAAATGCTGTTTATTTCTAGGGGCTTCCCCAACCAGTATTCCATGTCTCACTGCCCCATTTGTTTCTTTTAGGGCCAGAGGTCCTCTGTCTCTGTTACCCACCACTCACATCCCTGCTTAGCATAGTGTTGGGCAGATAATAGGTGCTCACTGCATGAAGAATTCCAGAGAAAGGCTTAGTAATACCACATTCAATCCAAGCTGTTTGGGGCCACACCTGGCATGTGGTCTGAACAAGCTCAGTTCCCTCCTGTCTGTAAGCCTTTGCTCATGGCATGCAGTCCAAGAGGAATGTTGTCCATCTCTGTCCACTCAACTGTCCCATCCTTCATCCCAGCTTCTGCCACCACCAATTACTCAGGCCCATTCTTACTTGTGAGAGACAAGTAATACCTGCACTATAGGCCGATGTGAGGATTCAGTGAGCAGATTCAGGACAACAAGTGCATACCATAGTGTCTGATACATATATTAAGCTTCACAAAACTCAGTATTATTACTATTGTTGTTGCTGTTAAGTGCCATTAAGTCAGTTCTGATGCATAGTGACACTGTATAGGTTTCCAAGGAATGGTTGGTGGTTTTGAACCACTGACCTTATAGTTAGCAATCCAGTGCATATCCTACAGCATTTCATTGGTGAATCAACAAGCACAGCTGTCTTTACTGTGGATCTGAGTTGGAATCCTAGCCTTTTCACAATTCCAACTCAGATCTTTTAAATTGATTCCTTAGTTGTATGAGTGTGCTTCAAAAAGATTATGAAACAGTTCTGCAATGATAGTGATCTACGGGTAGATATATGGAGAGGCTGAATGGGTATGGGAGTATACCCACGTATAATATCCTAAACATAGAGGATGTTTGTACATGGATAATTAATTACCTTTGCTGTAAACCTACCTATGAATGCGGTGGAGCATGTTGTTGTTAAGTGCTGTCGAGTTGGTTCCAACCCATAGCAACCCTATACAGGGTTTCTGAGGCTGTAAATCTTTACGGGAGCAGAAAGCCTTATCTTTCTCCCGCGGAGCAGCTGGTAGTTTCAAATTGCTGACCTTACGGTTCACATCCCGATTCGTAACCACTACGCTACCAGAGCTATATCATTTCATTGCCATGGTTACAGTCCCCTCCATGCATCATCAACCAACCAAAGTGTATATACCCGGCAAGTCTGCCCCTCAGTCATCAGCACAAAACCCTCTCCCTCTTTAGGTCTAGAGTCCCCAGCCGCTCCATCTGTCCACAGCATCCTCTCTGCCTCCATCTCTGGCGTCACTGTTTCTCTGGGTAGGATCCCTTGATGGTCCCAAGGACCTCCGTTCCTGGACTGTAATGTCAACCACTCCCCTCCTTTTGCTACAAACGTCTATCTTTACATTTCCAACCCTCACAGTCAGTCCTGATTACAATTATTCACTATTGTATCATAAGAGTCCTATCCCCATCTCCTTTCATCAGCCTTACCCAGACAGACTGGATACTGCTCAGTGGAGATTCTACCTTCCTCCACGCCCTGTGAATCTAGGCTCCCTCTTGAGACAGGAAGTTTTTGCCTTACTTTTTAAGTAACCTCTGAAGTATGCCCCAAACAATCCTGAGGTCCTTCTTGAAAGCTCAGAGGACGATGGACACAGTCCTCGAATTCAGGACAGACAAATGCACGCAGAGGCTGTATCAATTGGATAAAGTATTTGGATTGCATTTGCTGTTGGAGACCCTCTGGGCCCCCACTGGGTCTGAAGAGATGGCTGCTCAGCTCTGTGGAGGGCAGTAAACATAGAAGACCCACTCTATCCTGTTTGCCCACCCTTCACCTGGGCCTGGATCCTTGGAAGACATGGGAACCTTGGTTTTGGAGTGAGCTGGGCCTAGGCCAGGGGGGAAGAAGTGTCACACGGAGGGACCTCAAGCTGGGGAGGGCCTGGGTCAGAGCTGCTCTTGCAGGCTTTGGAGCTCCAGGCTGGTTGCCCGCCTTCCCTTCCCAACTCAGACTAAATATCCAAGCCTGCAGGAAAGTGAGAAATTCTTGGCCTCAGTCTGCCCAGACCTTTCTGGCTTAAAATCTCCTTGCTTCATGGAACCGAGCTGCTGTCTGCTCTTGGCCTGTTCTTCTTGCTCCTCACCCCAGGGGCTCAAGCTGATTCTCAGACTTACCCAGGCACAGAGGGCAGGGGCACTGGCCTTGGGAAGCAGCCAGGGAAATACAGGGAAGGAGGGAGAGTCAGAGACATGGAGTCAGAGCAGATGTCTGAGAGAGGCAGACAGAGTAAGACGGAGAGACAGAGTGAGAGAAAGAGAGAGACTGGAGGAGAGAGTGAGACGAGACAGAACAGAAATATCCAGTAAGAATGTATGAGAAAGAGGGAGGGTGAAGAGAGAATGACAGCGTGTGACCAAGATGTTAGTAGGAGATCACATGTGTATGAGTCCAGCCTAGTCCTTCACCCTTCTGTAGGAAGTGAGCCTTAAAACCCTGCATTAGGGGCTTCAAATTCCCACATCTGCTTCCCATCTGCATCCCCCACCCCCTCAGCTGATTTGCATCCCCAAGTTTTCTCTCCAGAGCTAGGATCCATTCAAAACAAACCATGGCTTTCCATTTTGTATCTGCAAATTCATGCAAACATCTGCAGCTCTCTTTGGGTTGCCTGCTCCTAACCCCCTAAGGGCTCTGGGCAGTGCCAATGGGGAACCAAGGATTGAAGGGAGTGAGTAGTGCAGAGTTAGGGGAAGAGGAGACCAGCCCTGCTCTGACTTGGAGAAGACTTGAAGTCCTTGCTGAAGGGCTCTGGGAGGCGTCCAAGTCTACTGGACCACCCAGTTCTTCCCCAGAGGCTGCACCTGGTGTACTGATTCATTTATTCAACCATTCATCTCTTCAGTATTTATTGGGCACTAGGATAAACACTGGACTGCTAATCACAAAGTTGGCAGTTCAAACCCATTAGAAGCTCTGAGAAAAAGAGGAGACTTTCTGCTCATAAAGATTTACATCCCTGGAAGCCCTATATTGGGTCACTGGGAGTCGAAATTCACTTGATGGCAATGGGTCTTGGGGAGGGTGCTAGGCTTGCAGTCTAGTCAAGAGGAAGATCTTATACTGCGTGAAAGTTAACATGAAAGGAGTTTTAGAGAGCAGCATAAGAAATGTCCCAAAGGAAGCAAAATGTTGATTTCCTCTGGCTTACCCATAGGACGTGACATTCTAACAGGACATGGAGGTGGGAGCTGCCTGGGCCTGGAGTTCCAGGAAGACATTAGGGACAGGAGATTAGGGTGTAAGCCTCAGTGTGACTTCTGAGGTTGGAACAGGAATGTCCTGATGGACATTTGGGGCTAGGCTGGGGTCCCCTCACCCTGCTGGGGAGGAGGAGCAGGGCCACAGGAGACAAAACTGAGGCTGGGAATTCAGAGCTGCCTCAGGAGAAAATGCTTGGGCAGAAGGGTTTGGGAGGGATGCAGGGTGTAGAGGAGTGGGGGACTGAGTGGGGAAGGGGAGGCTGATTTTTGTTCTTGGGGAAGAAGTCTGGGATAGTTGGACAGGAAGTGGGATGAAGTGTAGTGATGGTGTTTTGGGTGATACAGCTTTCACCTCAGGGCAGGACATTTACAGAGTGTCCAAAGCAAGAGCTGGGGCTCAAACTCTAGGGTCCTGCTGCCACTCTGTCAGTCCATCTTGTAGAGGGTCTTACTCTTTCACTCCGACCTTCTACTTTTCTAAGCATGATGTCCTTCAGGGATTGATCCCTCCTGACAATATGTTCAAATGACAAGAGATGAAGTCTCGCCATCCTCTCTTCTAAAGAGCATTCTGACTGTGTTGTTAAGTGCCATTGAGTTGGTACCAATTCATAACAATCCTATGTACAACAAAATGAAACAATTACCGGTCCTGGGCTAACCTCACAATTGTTGCTACACTTTGCCAATCCATCTCGCTAGGGGTCTTTCGCTTTTTCTCTGACCCTCCACCTTACCAAATATGATACCCTTCTCCAGTGACTGGTCCCTCCTGACAATATGTCCAAAGTATGAGAGACGAAGTCTGACCATCCTGGCCTCCAAGGAGCACTCTGGCTGCACTTCTTCCAACATAGATCTGTTTGTTCTTTTGTCAGCCCATAGTACTTTCAATATTCTCCACCAACACCAAAACTCAAATGCATCAATTCTTCTATGATCTTCCTTATTCACTGTCCAACTTTCACATGCAAATGAGGTTATTGAAAATACTATGGGTTTTGTCAGGCGTGCTTACTCTTCAAGCTGACATCTTTGCTCTTCAACACTTTAAAAAGGTCGTGTGCAGAGATTTGCCTAATGCAAAACATTGTTTGATTTCTTGACTGCTGCTTCTATGAGTGTTGATGGTTGATCTGAGCAAAATGAAGTCCTTGACAACTTCAATCTTTTCTCCATTGATAAGAATGTTTATTGGTCCAGTGGTGAGGATTTTTGTTTTCTTTACATTGAGATTCAATCCATACCGAAGGCTATGGTCTTTGATCTTCATCAGTAAGAATTTTAAGACCTCTTTACTTTCAGCAAGCAAGGTTGTATCATCTGCATAGCGCAGGTTGTTAATGAGTCTTCCTCCAATCCTGAGGCCACGTTTTTCTTCATATAACCCAGCTTCGCAGATTATGTGCTCAGTATACAGGTTGAATAAGTATGGTGAAAGAGTACAACCCTCTTGCACACATTTCCTAATTTTAAACCATTCAGTGTTCCCATGTTCTGTTTGAACAACTGCCTCTTGGTTCATGTATAGATTCCTAATGAGCACAATTAAGTGTTCTGGAATACTCATACTTCGCATTGTTGTCCATAGCTTGTCATGATCCACACAATTGAAGGCCTTTGCATAGTCAATGAAGCACAGGTAAAATACCAAAATCTTTCTGGTATTCTCTGCTTTCAGCCAAAATCCATCGGACATCAGCAATGATATCCTTCATTACACATCCTCTTCTGAATCTGGTTTGAACGTCTGGAAGTTCTTTGTCAATGTATGGTTGCAACCATTTCTGTATTACCTTTAGTAAAATTTTACTTGCATGGGATATCAAAGAGATTGTCCGATGATTTCTGCATTGCATTGGGTCACCTCTCTTTGGAATGAGCACATTCCAATCAGTTGGCCAGGTAGTTGTCGTCCAAATTTTTTGGCATAGATGAGTGAGTGCCTCTTGTGCCGCCTCACTTTGTTGAAAGATTTCAATCTGTATTCCATCATTTCCTGGTGCCTTCTTTGCCAATTCCTTCAATGCACCTTGGTCTTCTTCCTTCAGTATCATTGGCTTTTGACCATACCTCTTGAAACGGTTGAACATCGACCATTTCCTTTTGGTACAAAAATGACTCTGTGTATTCCCTCCATCTTTTGATGCTTTCTGCATCATTCAATAATTTCCCCAGAGAATCCTTCAATAATGAAGGTTGAGGCTTGAATTTTTTCTTCAGTTCCCCCAGCTTGAGAAATGCTGAGCATGTTCTTCCCTTTTGGTTTTCTGACTCCAGATTTTTGCACATTTTGTTGTAATATTTGACTTTGTCTTCTTGAGCTGTCCTTTGAAATGTTCTGTTCTGCTCTTGTACCTCCTCATTTCTTCCTTTTGCTTTAGCATGTCTACACTGGCGAACAAGTTTCAGAGTCTCTTCTGACATCTGTTTTGATCTTTTCCTTCTTTCTTGTTTTCTTAATGACTCTTTGCTTTCTTCCTGTATGATGTTCTTGATGTCTTCCTACAACAACTCTTCTGGGTTTTGGTCTTTAGTATCTAACGTATCAAATCTCTTCTTCAGATCTCTAAATTCAGGTGGGAAATATTCAAGGTCATATTTTGGCTCTCATGTTTTCATTTTCTTTAGCTTCAGTCTGAATTTGCATATGAGCAATTGGTGGTCTGTTCCACAATCTACCCCTGGCCTTGCTTTGGCTGATGATATGGAGCTTTTCCACTTTCTCTTTCCACAGATGTAGTCAATTTGATTTCTGTGTAGTCCATTGAGTGAGGTCCATGTGTGTAGTCATCTCTTAAGCTGTTTAAAAAAGATATTTGAAATGTAACAAATAATTGGTTTTGCAGAATTCTATCATGCGGTCTTCAGCATCATTTCTGTCACCAAGGCCATATTTTCCAAAGACTGATCCTTCCTCTTTGTTTCCATCCTTTGCATTCCAATCACCACTGATTATTGATATATCTTGATTACATGTTTGATCAATTTCAGATTGAAGAAGTTGGTAGAATTCTTCTATTTCTTCCTCACTGGATTTAGTGGTGGTTGTGTAAATTTGAATAATAACGGTATTAACTAGTCTTCCCTGTAGGCACATGGATATTATCCTATCACAGACAGCATTGTGCCTCATGATAGATCTTGGTATGTTCTTTTTGACGATGAATGCAACACCATTTCCTCTTCAATTTGCCATTCCCGGCATAGTAAGCCATGTGGGGTTGTCAGATTCAAAATGGCCAATACCAGTCCATTCCATTTCAACTCACTAATGCCTAAGATATCGATGTTTATATGTTCCATTTAATTTTTGATAATTTCCAATTTTCCTACTTTCACATTTTGTACATTCCACGTTTCTATTATTAATGGATATTTACAGCTGTTTCTCTTCATTTTGAGTTGTGCCCCATCAGCAAATGAAGGTCCCAAGGGCTTTACTCCCACGGTCTTTACGCCATTCGTGTCATCAAGGTCAACTCTACTTTGAGGAGGCAGCTCTTCCCTAGTCTCATTTTGAGTGCCTTCTAACCTGAGGGGCTCATTTTCCAGTACTGTATCTGCCAGTGCTTCTCTGCTGTTCATAACGTTTTCAGTGACTAAATATTCAGAAGTAGTTCATCTCTCCTTCTTGCTACTCTGTCTTTTCTGGAAGTTCATCTGAAACCTGTCCACCATGGGTGACCCTCCTGGTATTTAAAATGCCCGTGATACAGCTTCCAAAATCATAGCAACTCACAGTACAACAAACTGACAGATGAGTGGTACTTCTTCCAAAACAGATTCTTTTGTTCATCAAGCAGTCAGTCCATGGTACTTTCAATATTCTTTGCCACACCATAATTCAAATACATCGGCTCTTCTACAGTCTCCCTTGGTCATTGTCCAACTCTCACATGCATATGAGGCTTGGATAAGGCACATCTTAAAAGGACAACTTTGGTCTTTAACACCTTAAAGATGTCTTTTGAAGCAGATTTGCTGAATGCAATATATCGTTTGATTTTTTTGCTGCTACCATAAGTAGTAATTGCAGATCCAAGCAAAACAAAATTTTTGACAACTTCAGTCTTTTCTCCATTTACCATGATGTTTATTCATAGACCCAGTTGTGAGGATATTTGTTTTCTTTACATTGAAGTGCAATCCATACTGAAAGCTGTAGTATTTGATCTTCATCAGTAGTCCTCTTCACTATCAGCAACAAGGTTGTGTCAACTGCATATCTCAGGTTGTTAATGAGTCTTCTCCCAATCCTGCCATATTATTTTTCATATAATTCAGATTCTTGAATTATTTGCTCAGCATACAGATTTAATAAGTATGGTGAAAGAATACAACCTTGGTGCACACTTTTCCTGATTTTAAACCATTCCATATCCCCTTGTTCTTCTGTTCGCTGTGGTTGGTAGTTGGTAATTGTCTGCTGCCGAGTGGGTTGCGAATCATAGCTACCCTGTATTGGTTTTCTGAAGTTGTAAATCTTTATGGTATCAGAAGTCTCATCTTTTTCCCACAGAGCATCTGATAAATTTGAACTGCTGACCTTCCAGTTTGCAGCCCAACTCGTAACCCACAACACTACCATGGCTCCATGGGCAAGGCAATTTCATGCTTTGATTAGCCAAGGTCTGAATCACATTATAGCAAGGGGTAGTTCCTCAGTGGAAAATGGGTACTTTACCAGGAAAGGGCAAATAAATGATAAATGGCAAAATTACACTGCTATCTTAAAAAGTATTATAGGCTTTTGTTGGGTTTGACTGTTTTTATTACAGGAGAATGTAAACTCCATGAAAGCGGTGACTTCCTTCACTGCTGAAACCCAAACACTCACATGTGTGCCTGGTACATTGTAGATGAGCAATAAATAACAGCTGAGTTCATTCAGAGACTGAGTTGATTGCTGGAAATGTCAGGCTCCTCCTGGCTAATGGTTTACAGTGAATGAGGAACTGTTAGAAGCAATCTATGCATCTTAACTTAGTAGTGTACTTGACCACAGGTCAGCGGTTCAAACTCACCAGCCACTCCTTGGAAACTGAGTTGGAACAGACTTGATGGCACTTAACATTAGTCCTGGTGTGACACTGTAAAAGACCAGAGAAGTTGTGAGATGCCATCATACAGGAAGAAAGCAAAAGGTCATTAGGAAGACAAGAAAGAAGGAAAAGACCAAAATGGATGTCAGAAGAGACAGAAACTTGCTCTCCAGAGTAGAGATGCTAGAGTAATTGGAAGAAATGAGGAAGGAAGTAAAAAAGCTGAACAGAAAATTTCAAAGGACAGCTTGAGAAGATAAAGTCAAGTATTACCATGAAATATACAAAGATCTGGAGTTAGAAAACCAAAAGGGAAGAAAATGCTCAGCATTTCTCAAGCTAAGAGAACTAAACAAAAAAAATCAAGCCTCAACTTGAAATATGGAAGGATTCTATACAGAAAGTATTGAATGATGGAAAGAATACACAAGTCACTGTACCAAAAAGAAATGGCTGATGTTCACCCATTTCAAGAAATAGCATGTGATTAAGAGCCAATGGTACTGAAAGAAGAAATCCCAGGTGCATTGAAGGCATTGGCAAAGAACAAGACTCTGAGAATTGATGGAATAAAAATGGAAACCTTTCAACAAACTGATGCAGCCCTGGAGATACTCACTCATCTATGCCAAGAATTTTGGAAGACAACCTGGACAACTGATTGGAAGAGATGCATATCTGTGCCCATTCCAAAGAATGGTGACCCAACAGAATGTGAAAATCATTGGACGACATCATTAATATCACATGCAAGTAAAATTTTACTCAAGATAATTTAAAAAATGACTACAACAGTACATTGATGGGAATTGCCAGAGGTTCAGGCTGGATTCAGAAGAGGATGTGGAACAAGGGATATCATTGCTGATGTCAGATGATTTTTGACTGAAAGCAGAGAATACCAGAAAGATGTTTACCTGTATTTTATTGACTGTGCAAAGGCTTTTGACTGTGTGTATCATCACAAGCAATGGACATCATTGAGAATGAGTATTCCAGAGCATTTAACTGTGCTTATTAGGAACCTGTACATAGACCAAGAAGCAGTCATTCAGACAGAACCAGGGGACACAGAACAGTTTAAAATCAGGACAGATGTATGCCAAGGTTGTATTTTTTCACCCACTTATTCAATCTGTATGATAAGCAAATAATTTGGGAATATAACAACCTGTGATATGCAGATGATACAGTCTTGCTTGTTGAAAGCGAAGAGGACTTAAAATGCTTACTGGTGAAGATCAACGACCACAGCCTTCAGTATGGGTTGCACTTCAGTGTAAAGAGAACAAAAATCCTCATCACTGTATCAATAAATAACATTATGATAAATGGAGAAAAGATTGACGTTGTCAAAGACAACTGGGAACCACTATCAACACTCATGGAAACAGCATTCTAGAAATCCAGCGATGGATTGCATTAGGCAAATCTACTGTACAAGACCTCTTTAAAGTGTTAAGAGCAGAAATGTCCATTTGAGGAGCCTGACTCAAGCCCTGGTATTTTCAATAGCTTCATATGCATGTGGAAGTTGGACAATGACTAAGGAAGCCCTTAGAAGAATCAATACATTTGAATTATGGTAATGGAGAAGAATATTAAAAATACCATGGACTGCTAGAAGAACAAACAAATCTGTGTTGAAAGAAGTACAGCCAGAATGCTCCAGAGAAACCAAGATGACAAGTCTTCGTTTCTCATACTTTGGACATATTGTTAAGTGGGACAAGTACATCATGCTAGGTAAAGTGTAGGGTCAATGAAAAAGAGGAAGACCCCAATAAGATGGAATGGCACAGTGGCAGCAGCAGTGGGATCAAACTTGACAATGATTGTGAGGATGGTGCAGGATTGGGCAGTATTTCATTCTGTTGTGCAGAGGGTCACTATGAGTCGGAACGGCCTTGACAGTACCTAACAACAATTTATTAGTCCTGGCGTGGTACTGTAGGAAAAGCACTAGACTGCTAACTGAAAAGTCGGCAGTTCAAACCCACTACCCGCTCCTTGGAAACTCTGAATACAGGGTTGTTATGAGTTGGAACTGATTCCACAGCACTTAACAATAAAAACAACAACTCATTTTATCACTATGCAACTCCAAGTCATGTCATAAGTGTAGAATGGGGAAAATCAAAATTCTACTTAGTTTGGGATGATTTTCTAAAATTCTAGAGAATTTACCATCTAAATCACTTAATTATACATTGTTTCTTGTGCTATTCTTCTGTATGCCCTTAACCATGATTCCATATCGCTTGATAGATGTGGAAAGCCCATGAGTAGGACATTCAGGCTTGACCAATTTCCAGGTCTACAGTCTCCACAGATACTATTTCCTTTGTGTTCAGGTTAAAAGTTTCTCCAACTTTCCTTGGCCCTCATGGGACAGTGGAGCATCCAAATATCTTCTGTTCCTCCTTCCCTCTGAGAACTGGATACAGTTTCCTAGTCTCCAATTCCTAGGGGAATCACAGAAAGGCTGAGTTTATATACAGATGCCTTCTCTTTTCATTCTACCATTAATTCATTCAAAAATATTTACTGAACAAGATGAATCTGGAACATCTTGTGGTGCCAGAAAATAAGTAAGTGCTTGGGACAAAACAGGGCTTGTCAAAGGACACAGGAGCCAACAGAAGGCGTTACCAATGGTTATAACAAATTGAACAAGAAAATGAAATAATAAAATTGGATGTTAACTCATAGATCATAAATTAATATCCATGAGTTTCTACTGGTAGAAATAAACAAGTGAGTAAAGAAATAAATGGGGAAGAAGAGATAACTTTTCTTAGTAAAAGAATTCAATTACATAAAAAATAGAGAAGGTATGAGGGAATTATAAAAATCACGATTAGGAAAGCACAATAGTAATAAATATAGACTATAACCACCAGAGACGGGTGCTAAAATCAGTGGAAGAAAGTTTGCTGATAAATATTTGCATAGTTTAAAAATATCCTTCCAAAGGTAGAATACTCCCCTGAGTAGTATCCAATCTGTCTAGGCGGGGCTGATGAAATGCGGATAGACCTCTTGTGATACAATAGTGAATAATTGTTATCAGGACTGATTGTGAGGGTTGGAAATGTAAAAATAGACGTTTTATAGCAAGGATGGGAGTGATTAATTAACTTTTCAGTCTAGGAGCAGAGGTCCCTGGGACCATCAATGGAGAAGAGCGGAGAGTGGGACCCTACCCAGA
>NW_006408597.1:2243055-2245709 GCF_000296735.1 Chrysochloris asiatica
AAGAATATTAAAAATACCATGGACTGCTAGAAGAACAAACAAATCTGTGTTGAAAGAAGTACAGCCAGAATGCTCCAGAGAAACCAAGATGACAAGTCTTCGTTTCTCATACTTTGGACATATTGTTAAGTGGGACAAGTACATCATGCTAGGTAAAGTGTAGGGTCAATGAAAAAGAGGAAGACCCCAATAAGATGGAATGGCACAGTGGCAGCAGCAGTGGGATCAAACTTGACAATGATTGTGAGGATGGTGCAGGATTGGGCAGTATTTCATTCTGTTGTGCAGAGGGTCACTATGAGTCGGAACGGCCTTGACAGTACCTAACAACAATTTATTAGTCCTGGCGTGGTACTGTAGGAAAAGCACTAGACTGCTAACTGAAAAGTCGGCAGTTCAAACCCACTACCCGCTCCTTGGAAACTCTGAATACAGGGTTGTTATGAGTTGGAACTGATTCCACAGCACTTAACAATAAAAACAACAACTCATTTTATCACTATGCAACTCCAAGTCATGTCATAAGTGTAGAATGGGGAAAATCAAAATTCTACTTAGTTTGGGATGATTTTCTAAAATTCTAGAGAATTTACCATCTAAATCACTTAATTATACATTGTTTCTTGTGCTATTCTTCTGTATGCCCTTAACCATGATTCCATATCGCTTGATAGATGTGGAAAGCCCATGAGTAGGACATTCAGGCTTGACCAATTTCCAGGTCTACAGTCTCCACAGATACTATTTCCTTTGTGTTCAGGTTAAAAGTTTCTCCAACTTTCCTTGGCCCTCATGGGACAGTGGAGCATCCAAATATCTTCTGTTCCTCCTTCCCTCTGAGAACTGGATACAGTTTCCTAGTCTCCAATTCCTAGGGGAATCACAGAAAGGCTGAGTTTATATACAGATGCCTTCTCTTTTCATTCTACCATTAATTCATTCAAAAATATTTACTGAACAAGATGAATCTGGAACATCTTGTGGTGCCAGAAAATAAGTAAGTGCTTGGGACAAAACAGGGCTTGTCAAAGGACACAGGAGCCAACAGAAGGCGTTACCAATGGTTATAACAAATTGAACAAGAAAATGAAATAATAAAATTGGATGTTAACTCATAGATCATAAATTAATATCCATGAGTTTCTACTGGTAGAAATAAACAAGTGAGTAAAGAAATAAATGGGGAAGAAGAGATAACTTTTCTTAGTAAAAGAATTCAATTACATAAAAAATAGAGAAGGTATGAGGGAATTATAAAAATCACGATTAGGAAAGCACAATAGTAATAAATATAGACTATAACCACCAGAGACGGGTGCTAAAATCAGTGGAAGAAAGTTTGCTGATAAATATTTGCATAGTTTAAAAATATCCTTCCAAAGGTAGAATACTCCCCTGAGTAGTATCCAATCTGTCTAGGCGGGGCTGATGAAATGCGGATAGACCTCTTGTGATACAATAGTGAATAATTGTTATCAGGACTGATTGTGAGGGTTGGAAATGTAAAAATAGACGTTTTATAGCAAGGATGGGAGTGATTAATTAACTTTTCAGTCTAGGAGCAGAGGTCCCTGGGACCATCAATGGAGAAGAGCGGAGAGTGGGACCCTACCCAGAGAAGCAGTGATGCCTGAAATGGAGGCAGAGACAATGACATGGAGAGATGGAGCAGCTAGGGACTTTAGACACAGAGAAGGAGAGGGACTGTGTGCTGACAACTGGGGGCCAGGCTTGTAGTGTATACTCTTTGGTTGGTTGATGATGCATGGAGGGTATTGTAACCATGGCAGTGAAATGATATATGATAGGATGAATATAAAACTAGTGTTGTCCCATGTAAACTATCACATAATTCACAATAAAACATTTAAAAAAATCCTTCCAAGATATTAATTAATTTAAAAAGAGAAGGATAGTATAATTTTACAGTGAAGAAACTGGCCAACCCAGCCTTAACCAAATGATAAGGTCAACACCACCAGTAATGAGACATGTGGATATTATGTACCCCTGATCATATACTCTGAGAAGGGCACAGCATCATTTCTGAGATACTCTTACCAAACATGCATAACCTCATTCTAATCACCAGAAAATATTAGAAAAAAACAAACTGAGAGACAAATACCTGTAAAAGACTCATCAATAGGGTTAAAGTCATGAGAGATTAGGGCAGACTTAGGAAATATCTTCTGAGGCACCTCTGGGTTTTGAAACAGAGGGATAACAAGTCTGGCACGTGCCCAGGCCACTATTTGAAGGGGGACACCACTGGGCAGTTTCTATTAACCTGCTGTGGACCAATGTCCTTTTTCAAGCATGGAAGACACAGAGTCTTAGCAAGGGAATTGCAGAGGGTTCACTTGCCCCTGGTCACAAGTCCGTAGGGCAATGACTTTCCAAGGCACCACAAATATGAAAGGCTGAGGCAGCCAAACTGACTGAGAGGGGAGGTGATTATGCTGATGTGTCACTGCTGTCAACGTCGATTCAGCTTGAAATTGTAGGGGGCATAGTGCAATTTATGGTGCTGTTTGTTCCTTTGTTCTGCATGCCTTCTTCTGCTGAGTTCATGTTTTTTGTGATTTTTTTTGTCAGTTTCTTCATAGTTTTCATGCTTCCTTCTTCTGATTGGATCTTCATTTTCATGGTAA
>NW_006408597.1:2246745-2252825 GCF_000296735.1 Chrysochloris asiatica
TGACTTCTTCCTTATTTTCCTCTACCCCTTTTTGGAGCAGTTGAATTTGTTTCCATATCATTTTTCTGAATTCCTTCTTAGGCAGATCCAAAATCTGCTCTTCTCTACTGGAAATACTGTTTGCCTCCAGCTCATTTGTCTCAGTTATACTTTTCTGTTTTGGGACATGTTTTGAGATCTTTTGTTGTGTTTTCCTGGACATTTTCAGTAGTTAGGTGGATTTTTAATGCTTAAATGGATGTATGTTGCTGTGTTAAGCTTGCTGAGTGTCTCTTGGTGAATATGATCTGCAGAAAGGCTTCCCTTTCCGCATGTAATGTCTAGCAGCTGGTATCGGCTCCTGTCCCAATGGTGAGATGTTATGGGGTATGATTGTAACTTGGCTATATGAGCACAATTGCTGTCTCTTCTTGTGTAACACAGGGAGGAAAAGTACCCACCCCCAGGAAAAAAAGTATGATCAAATGGACCCAAAACAGAAATGATATAAAAGCAGAGACAAAACCACCACTCCAAAACAAAAATAGTCTGACCAGTGGCAGGAGTAAAGGGTCTAGCTTAGGTCAACTTTAGGGCTGGTCCCAGAGTCAGAAGTGATAAGCAGCTGCCAAAGGGTCAATCCATGGGACCAATTGGGATCCTCCTCTCTGTGCCATGGGAAAACTGTGAGCTCAATGCTGGACCCTTTTGGGGGTGCACACCCACTTGCCTGAAGGTGGCTGGGCTGGGCAGAGAGGGCATGACATGGAAGAGGAGGAATAAATGTGTAGAATCCTCACTCCTCTTTTGTCAAATGTTGCTGCATGGGTTTCACTGTGTCAGTCTGGCTGTAGCCCCACCCTCTGAACGCAGCCTGGGCGAGAGTGCTCTGCAGGCAGAGTCCCGAGTCCTAATCGATTCTGGAATCATAGTATTTTCCTTTATACAGTGATTTTTCCACTGGTGGGTGCGGGAAACTGACACCGTGCACCTATACTAGATCCAGAGTTCTGACACAGCCTGTAAAAGCACCTTCTCTGGATTTTGTCACCTCCCCAATGGAACTCGTCATACCTGACTCTGCTTGTCCGGCCTCCAAAACCCCAGAGTGCAATTTAGAGATTGCCCTGGTTCTAACTGCCAACCTTTCTGCCAATAGTTGAGTGCTTAACTCACCCAGGTCTTTTGTCATTATTACCTGCATTTCAAGGACTGGAGAAGACTAAAAAGAGTAAATCTGCAGCAAGAGATCTCTTCAAAGTGTTAAAAAGCAAAGAAGTCACCTTGAAGACTATGGTGTTCCTGAGTCAGCCCATGGTGTTTTAAGTCATTTCATATGCATGTGAAAGCTGGACAACAGAAAAGGGGTGGCAAAAGCATTGATGCATTTGAATTATGGTCTTGGCAACGACTATGGAATATACCATGGACTGCCATAAGAACGAACAAATCTATCTAGAAGGAAGTACAGCTAGGCTGCTCCTTAGAAGTGAAGATAGTGAGACTTCATCTCACTTAATGTGGACATTTTATCAGGAGAGATCAGTCTCTGGAAAAGAACATTTTGCTTGGTAAGACAAAGGGTCAGTGAAAAAGAGGAAGACCCTCAATGAGATTGATTGATACAGTGTCTGCAACAGTGGACTCAAACACACAATACTAAAAGTACCACAGACTGATGAAGAACAGATCAATCTATGTTGGAAGAAGTACAGCCAGAATGCTCCTTAGAATCAAGGATGGTGAGACTTTGTTTTTCATATTATCAGGAAGGATCAGTCCCTGGAGAAAGACATTATGCTGGGTAAAATGGAGGGTCAGTGAAAAAGAAGAAGACCCATATTGTGATGGAATGACACAGTAGCAGCAGCAGTGGGCTTAAGCATAACAGTTGTGAAGATGACAAAGGACCAACCAGTGTTTGGTTGTACATAGGATTTCTAGGAGTCAGAGCCAACTTGCGGGCACCCAAAAACAACACAGACTCAGCAACTAAATACCATAAGGGATCCTTTTTATTGTAGTGAGGTGCTGTTGATTTGGTTTCAACTCATAGGGACCCTGTGAATAACAGAACGAAACAATGCCTGGTGCTGCACCATCCTCACAGTTGTCAGACTTGAGCCCATTGCTGCTGCCATTGTACCAGTCCATTTCACAAGCATAATGTCCTTCTCCAGGGACTGGTCCCTCCTGATGCTATGTCTGAAATATGACAGCTGAAGTCTCACCATCCTACCTTCTAGGAGAATTCTGGTTGTACTTCTTCTAACACAGATTTGTTTGTTCTTCTGGCAATCCACAGTACTTTCAGTATTATTCTCCAGCACTGTAGCTCCTTATTCATTGTCCAACTTTCACATGCATATGTTGTTGCTGTTGTTAAGTGTCATCGAGTTGGTTCCAACCCATAGCGACACTATATAGGGTTTCCAAGGAGCATCTGGTGAGCTTGAACCACCAACCTTGTAGTTCAAACGGCATTGTAGTCTGGTGCATTAACCCACAGCGCCACACAGATTATTGAAAATACCATGGCTTAGATCAGGCACACCTTAGTCCTCAAATTGATGTCTTTGCTCTTGAACACTTGAAAAAGGTCTTGTGCAGCAGATTTGCCTAATGCATCATTTGATTTCTTGACTTCTGCTTCCATGAGTGCTGAGTGTGGATCTAAGAAAAATGATGCTTGACAACTTCAATCTTTTCCAGGTTTATCATGATGCTACCATGCTTCTTGGTTCAGTGTGAGAATTTTTGTTTTCTCTACAGTGTAATCCACACTGAAGGCTGTTGTCTGTGTTCTTCACCAGTAAATATTTTATGTCCTTTTCATTTTCAGCAAGCAAGGTTGTATCTTAATGTCACAGGTTGTTCATGAGTTTTCCTCTAATCCTTATGCCACATTCTTCATATAATCCTGTTTCTCAGGTTATTTGCTCAGCATACAGATTAAATAAGTATGATGGAAGAATACAGCCCTTGCACACTCCTTTTCTGATTTTAACCCATTCAGTATCCCCTTGTTCTGTTCTAATGACTGCCTCTTGGTCTATGCACACGTTCCTCATAAGCACAATCCAGTGTTCTGGAATACCCATTTTTCACAATGTTATCCATAGCTTGTTATGATCCACACAGTGGAAAGCCTTTGCATAATCAATAAAGTACAAGTCAATCTCTTTCAGCTGTTCTCTGCTTTAGCCAAGATCCATCTGATGTCAGGGTCCTGGAGCAAGAGAACATCAGGGGGAAACTGGTGAAATTTGAAGAGTCTGTAGTTTAGTCAGTAGTGGTGTGCCTGTGTTAACTTTGTAATTATAGTATGCTTATGTATGCTGCTAGCATTAGGGAAAACTGGGAGAAGGCATATGTAAATGCTCTGCACTATTTTTGAACTTTTCTTTTGGTCTTTTTATTAGTTCAGAATCAAAAGTTAAAACATGTACTTCTGGAGCATTTTCTTATTGACAAGCACTTGGGATGCAAACACTTAGTTGCACAAAAGGTAACTCAGAGTAGGATACCACTGTCAAGTGGCCTACCCACTGTCATCAAGTCAATGAGACCCTCTGTAGGGTTTCCTCATAGCTCTCCTCGGTGGGCTTGAACTGCTGACCTTGCCATTAGCAGCCCAACAACGAACCCACAGCACCACCAGAGCCCCTTTTACAAGTAGCAGTGCTGTGTGTTGTTGTAGGATAAGCAGTGTACTGCTAACTGCAAGGATGGTGGCTCAGACCCACCAGCTGCTCCTTGGAAACCCTATACAGGGTGACCATGAGTCAGAACTGGCTCAGTGGCACTTAACAACAACAACAACAACAAGTGCTTCTTAACTTCATGTGCATTCAAATCACCAGGGATCTTGATAATGCAGATTCCAATCCAATGTGTTTGGAATAGGGCCTAGAACTCTGCATTTCTAACAAGCTCCCAGATGCTGCTGGTGGTCCGTGGACCACACCATGAGTGACAATGGCTTGAAATCTAGCAGGAGAGCAAAACATGTTCACAATAAAGTCAGACAGTGAACTGTGCTGTGTGACGTAAGTCTCACATGGGACCCGAGTGATGAGCGTCTCATTTGGGTTCCTGGGCAGAGAAGGAGCCTATGGGCTTTGAGCTTCTGTTGGCCTCAGCCTGGTTCTCAGAAGCATTGGCTGGCTCTTTCCAGGCAGCCTCTGGCTGCAGCCTTGCTGAGAGGCAGGCCCAACTGGGGCTAAGCATGAAGGGACAGGTGCAGTTACTGACGCACTCAGAAATTCCACTGGGCCTGGGGCTACACACATGTTCCCATTTAAACTCGACTTCCTCCAGAGTTGTCCCTCTGACCAGTCCCAGGCAAGGAAGTGCTTGTGTAATAACAACACATTGCTCCCCAGAGCTCTCTGGGATCAGAGATTATGCAGACAAAGAGCCAGTCCAGCCAGAAGGACACAACACAGACATTCCACAATGTGTTCACAAAACCTGAGCACTCACTGGCTAGCAGAAGCCACATTCTGGGCAGTGATAACATTTTGTTCTGGTTCTCAGTCCTACTGAGTGTGCCTGTGTCATCTCTTCCCAACCAATCTGCAACTCAGTGGGTTCTCACCACAACCCACCCTCAATTGGTACAAGGTCACTATAGGCTTTGGAGTCCTGGTGTGGCACTGTGGGATAAAGCACTGGATCACAAGCTTGGTTTGAATCACAAGGTTGGTGGTTTAAACTCACCAACTGCTCCTTGAAAACCCTATACATAGGGTCGCTATGAGTTGGAGATGACTTAATGGCACTTAACAACAACAACAACAACAGACTTTAAGTAATCAGAACCTGCATCAAGCCGCTGGGAACCCAGTGAATAGGATCTTCCCATTTAGCTTGTTTCTGCTCCATGAAAAGTCATGTTACATGTGTGCGTGCACACACACAGGAAGTGCAGGACAGGGCAGGAAGGGGTGTGTGCTTGTAAGCAGGTAGCAGCTGGGAATGTGGCTGGTAGTTTGGGACTCCACAGCCATGTTAGTGAACCCCCTAGGTGGAGCCTAGAGAAGGTTTGGCTGGACTCTGATGACAACTCTAAGGAGGCCTTGTGTCAGGCATGTCTGGAGAGAAGACACCTGACACAAGTGTCTGTTGGGAGCCTGTTTACCCTTCAGTTTATAGGTTAACCCCCTCCCCCCCAACACCTGCCAAATTCTTGTGGCTTAAGTGAAGTTTAAGCTTCTCCCTAAGATTTCTGCCAACTTCTACAGACTTGCAGGCCCATATTGTGCCAATATTTGCTGGGGGCATTCCTGCCATATCCATGGCAAGTCAAGGCCAGCTTCCTCAAACCAAATCTTGTCATCAGTGTGGACACAGCCTCAGGATGAGCACTATATCCTGCGCCTTTCTCACTCTCCATCCTGATGCTAGAAACAAGGCAGACCTGAGTCTTGGGCAGTTAAAGTTGCAGTGCTGTGGAGGAGGATGGGAGGCCTCCTAATGTCTCATGTTTGGGTTCCGTGAGCCTTTTGGGATCATCTTCCAACCTAGAACCTCTCTATCTCTTCATCCATCTTGTCCTTCCTTTAGGGTGCTATCGGGCCCATCTCCTCCAGGAAGTTTTCCCTGACTTCCTCAGCACCTGATGGCATCTTCTTCTTTGATCCCTCATAATCTCACTGTCCCACCATTCATCTGTCAGTTTGTTTTACTGTGGTGGCTTGTGAGTTTCTGTGATTCTGAAAGCTATGCCACCTGTATTTTAAATACCAGCAGGGTCACCCATGGTGGACAGGTGTCAGATGAGCTTCCAGACAAAGACAGACTAGGAAGAAGGAGTGACGAACTACTTCCAAATATCTAGTCACTGAAAACATTATGAATAGCAGAGAAACACTGTCAGAGATAGTGCCGGAAAATGAGCCCCTCAGGTTGGAAGGTACTCAAAATGCGACTAGGGAAGAACTGCCTCCTCAAAGTAGAGTTGACCGTGATGACACGAATGGAATAAAGCCCATGGGAGAAAAGCCCGCGGGACCTTCATTTGTCGATGAGGCACAACTCAAAATGAAGAGAAATAGTTGTAAACATCCACTGAAAATCGGAACATGGAATGTACGAAG
>NW_006408597.1:2265437-2272661 GCF_000296735.1 Chrysochloris asiatica
CAAGTTCATCAAATTGTATCAGATTACTCCTTTTTTCCTCTTCTTTCTTCTTATGGTTGAGCTCTGATCATCCAGTCATTGAAGCCAGGTCAAATGGGTATTATCTGCAAGTGTGGGTGTTCTTGTGTCAATACATCTTGATTGCATGTTTGATCAATCTCAGATAGAAGAAGTTGGTAGAATTCTTCAGTTTCATGATCACTAGCTTTAGTGCTTGGTGCATAAATTTGAATAATAGTGGTATTAAGTGGTCTTCCTTTTAGACATATGGATATTGTCCTATCACAGACAGCATTGTGCTTCAAGGTAGATCTTGAAATGTTCTTTTTCATGATGAATGTGATGCCATTTCTCTTCACTCCAATTTGTCATTCCCAGCATAGTAAACCAGGTGATTGTCAGATTCAAAATGGCCAATACTAGTCCATTTCAGCTCAGTAATGCCTAGGATATCGATATTTATGCATTCCATTTCATTCTTGACAGCTTTCAATTTTCCTAGATTCATACTTTGTACATTCCATGTTTCAATAATTAATGGAAGTTTGCAGCTGTTTCTCCTCATTTTGTGTTGTGCCCCATCAACAAAAGAAGGTTTCAGAAGCTTTACTCCATTTGCATTAGCACAGTCAATCTTAATTTGAGGAAGCAGCTCTTCCCCAGTCGTATTTTGAGTGCCTTCCAACTTGAGGGGCTGATTTTCTGGCACTATATTTGTGACAGTATTCTGGTGCTATACATCATGTTTTCATATTCAGTATTCTGGTGCTATCTGATCATGTTTCACTGCTATTCATTAAGGTTTTCAGTGACTAACTATTGGGAAGTACTCTGTCTCTCCTTCTTCTTTATCTGTCTTAGTCTGGAAGCTCAACTGAAACCTGTCCACCATGGGTCACCCTGCTGGTCTTTACAATGCCGGTGGCATAGCTTGCAGCATCACAGCAACATGCAACCCACTACAGTACAACAAATGGGCAGATGAGTGCTGGCTAGGGAAATTGTGTTATTGTTGCTGTTAAGTGCCACCATGTTGATACTGACCCATGGTGACCCTGTATAGGGTTTCCAAGGAGCAGCTGGTGAGCTTGAATCACTGACCTTTCAGTTCGAACGACTTTGCTGTCTGATGCATTATCCCACAGCGCCACACCAGGACATAATTTTCTAGTAAAATTACAAGTCCTCAAAAATGAAATGTAGTGGATAAAGATTGATATGCTAGGCATTGTTGTGGTTGTCTTTCCGTGCCGTCATGTCAGCTCCTAAGCATAGTGACCTATGTACAACAGAACAAAACTCTGCCGGACCCTACGCCATCCTCACAATTGTTGTCAAGCTTAAGTCCATTGCTGCTGCCACTGTGCCAATCCATCTCATCAGGAGTCTTCCTCTCTTTCTCCAACACTCCACTTTACCAAACATGATAGCTATCCCCAGGGATTGGTCCCTCCTGATAATTTGTCTGAAATATGAGAGATGAAGCCTGGCCATCTTGGCTTCTGAGGAGCATCCTGGCTATACTTCTTCCAACACAAACTTGTGTTTGTTCTTCTGACAGTCCATGCTACTTTTTTTTTTTTTTTTTTTTTTTTTTTTTTTTTTTTTTTTTAATGTTTTATTGTGAATTATGTGATAGTTTACATGGGAGAATGTTAGCTTTACATTCTTACTATTGTATATCATTACATTGCCTTGGTTACAATCCCCTCCATGCGTCATCAGCCAACCAAATGGTACACCCCGCATGCCTGTCCCTTGGTCGTCAGCACACAGCCCCTCTCCCTCTCTGGGTCTAGAGTTCACAGCCACTCCATCTCTCCACGTCATCATCTCTGCCTCCATCTCTGGTGTCATTGTTTCTGTGGGTAGGGTCCCACACTCAGCTCTTCTCCCTTGATGGTTCCAGGGACCTCTGCTCTTAGACTGCAAAGCCAATCACTCCCCTCCTTTTGCTACAAAAAAAGTCTACCTTTACATTTCCAACCCTCACAGTCATTCCTGATAGTAATTATTCACTATTGTACCACATGAGTGCTATCCACATCTCCTTTCATCAGTCCAGCCCAGACAGATTGGATACTACTCAGTGGAGATTCTACCTTCCTCCACGCCCTCTGGATCTAGGCTCCCTCTTGAAAGCTTGTAAGCCAGTCACTTCTTGCCTTTGTAGCGCCCCCCATTTTGGGTAGCCAATGTCCAAATTGCCCATCCCTGTCTACTCTGTGTACTGAGGGGGTGGGAATGATCCTCGCTGTGAAGATTTGTTCCCTCTTTTGAGCTACTGCATCCATAGGTGTAGGTCAAGTTCATCAAATTGTATTAGATTACTCTTTTTGTCCTCTTCTTTCTTCTTCTAGTTGAGCTCTGATCATCCAGCCATTGAAGCCAGGTCAAGTGGGTATTATCTGTAAATGTGGGTGTTCTTGTTTCATGCCACTTTAAAGATTTCCTCCAACACCATAACTCAAATACATCAATTCTTCTATGATGTTCCTTAGTCATTGTCCAACTTTCACATGCATATGACATTATTGAAAATCCCATGACTTGGGTCAGCCGAACGTAGTCTTCAAACTGATATCTTGATCTATGTACAGGTTCCACATGAGCACAATTAAGTGCTCTGGAAGACTCATTCTCTGCAATGTTATCCATAGCTTGTGATGATCCACACAGTCGAAAGCCTTTACTTAGTCAATAAAGCAGAGGAAAACATCTTTGTGGTACTCTCTGCTTTCAGCCAAGATCCATCTGACGTCAGAAATGATATCCCTTCTTCCTCGTCTTTGTCTTAATTTGGCTTGAACCTCTGGCAGTTCTCTGCCAATGTACTGTTGCCGTTTTTAAATTATCTTGAACCAAACTTTACTTGCATGTAATATTAATGATATTGTCCAATGATTTCCACATTCCGTTGGGTCACCTCTCTTTGGATTGGGCACAAATATGGATCTTTTCCAATCAGTTGGCTAGGTCTTCCAGATTTCTTGGCATCGATGAGTGAGTGCCTTAGTGTTGATTCAGTTTGTTCAAAGATTTCAGTTTGTATTCCATCAATTCCCAGAACCTTGTTCTTTGCCAATGTCTTCAGCGCACCTTAAACTCCTTCCTTCAGTACCATTTGCTGTGGATTGTATGCTACCTCTTGAAATGGTTGAATGTTGTCCATTATGTTTTGATACAGTGACTCTGTGTATTCCTTCCATCTTCTTTTCGTGCTCTCTACAGCTTTCAATATTTAGTTCATTGTTCTTATTAGATGCATAGTATTTTATGCACAACAGAATGAAACACTTCCCTGTCCTGCGCCAACTTTACAATCATTGTTACGCTTGAGCCCATTGCTGCTGCCTGTGTGCCAATCCATCTCATCAGGGATCCTGCTCTTTTTCTCTGACTGTCCACTTCACCAAACATGGTCCCTCCTGATAATATGTCCAAAGTATGAGAGACAAAATTTAGCCATCTTGACTTCTAAGGATTGCACTTTTTCCAACACAAATTTGTTTGTTCTTCTGGCAGTCCATGCCACTTTTAATATTCTCCTCCAACACCACAACTCAAATGCATCCATTCTTCTATGGTCTTCCTTAGTCACTGTCCAACTTTTACATACATATGAAGCTATTGAAAATATCATGGCTTGGGTCAGGTACCCCTTAGTCCTCAAACTGACATCTTTGCTCTTGAACACTTTAAAGAGGTCTTGTGCAGCAGATTTGCCTAATGCAATACGTAGTTTGATTCCTTGACTGCTGCTTACATGAGTGTTGATGGTTGAGCTGAGTAAAATGAAGTCTTTGACATCTTCAATCCTTTCTCCATTGATCATGATATTATTTATTGGTCCAGTGGTGAGTATTTTTGTTTTCTTTACATTAAATTGCAACTCATACTGAAGGCTGTGGCCTTTGATGTTTGTCACTAAGTACTTTAAGTCCTCTTCACTTTCAGCAAACAAGGTTGTATCATTTGCATATCGTAGGTTGTTAATGAGTTTTCTTCCAATTATATGATCCAGCTTTGGGTGTATTGCATTGGGCAAATCTGCTGTCTAAGACTTCTTTAAATTGTTCAAGAGCAAATATACCATTTTAAGGACTAAGGTGCTCCTGACCCAAGTAATGGTATTTTCAGTTGCCTCATCTGCATGCTAATGTTGAACAGGAAATAAGGAAAACTATAGAAGAATTGATGTATTTGAATTATGGTGTTGGAGAAGGATATAGAAATACCATGGACTATCAGACAAACAAATCTTGGAAGAAGTACAGCCAGAATGAACCTTAGAAGGGAGGATGGTAGATTTTGTTGTTCACACTTTGGACATATTATCAGGAGGTACCAGTCCCTGGAGGACATCATGCTTGGTGAAGTGGACAGTCAGAGAAAAAGAGCAAGATCCCCTATGAGATGGATTGGCACACAGGCAGCAGCAATGGGTTCAAAACATAACAATTGTGAGGTTGGCACAGGGACAGACAGTGTTTCATTCTGTTGTGCACAGCATTACTGTGAGTTGGAATTGACTTGGCAGCACTTAACAACAATACCAGCAGTCTTCCACGGTGTCCATGATTCCATGATGCTTCATTTTTTTCTGGGCACACAATTGGGCTTCCTGGACCCTAGATTCCACTGCCTCCCACCCTAGGAATTGTGGCTGTCTGCTTTTCACTGCGTGAAATCCACCATAAGTTCAGCCCTACCTTGAGGGAACTGATGTTGAAAGCAGCTGTTTAGGAATTCTGAGTTGTTTCTGGACATTGTATCAGCTTCATAAGGTGGGCCAGGTTACAGCCGTGCTTAATGAGGAAAACAGGCGCCCAGTGGCTGCCAGAGGGCAACGGAGCGCACAGAACACCAGCTGAAGGAGACACCGTCTGCGAGGCTCTTGGCGAACTTGTGTTATGAGATCTGACTTCCCTCTTTCCGTTTTATTGTTAATGGAGAATAACTTCTTGACTTCATGCCCACACCACCCACTCTCCAACCCAGCCTCTAGCTTGGAAATGGAGTTTGAAACATTTAGAAGCACCCGCTTTCCATATCAATCACTCCATTTTGAACGTTCAGGCTTTTCAAATGCTTCCCTGTCTGTCCTTCCTTTCTTTCTGCCCCATCAGGAATGGCCATGGCGAATAAAACCCGAGCAAAAGTTTATCTTCATTTTCTGATTCAATCGTCTCTAGAGAGTCCTGGTAGCACAGTGGCCAAGCACTTGGCTGCTAACATGAGGGAAAGACCTGGGGATCTGTCAAGATTGGTGGTGGTGGTGATGTGCCGTGGAGTTTGTTCTGACTCATAGCGACCCAGTACAGGGTTTCCAAGGCTGTAAATCTTTACAGGATTACACCCTAGAAAATCCTCTGGAACTTTTATCCATCCCAGGGTCTCAGAGAAATTGAAATCTTTGCTGAGTGGGGAGCAGTTGGGATTTGAATTCAGGCCTTCTGACTCCTGCTCCTGTGTTCCTTTAACTTGTCTCCCTGTGGGGCAGGGTGGCAGGTGCCTGAGGCTCACAGAGCAGTGTCCAGCAGAGGGACAGAAAGAAGAGGTGGGAAGCTGCTGTGCAGTTTCCTCAGGCCAGCCTTCCAGGACCCCAGGGAAGGCTCTCTCTGTTGCCGCTCTTGACTCCGGTCTCCTTCATCTTAGAACCTCCCCACCAGCAGGACCTGCTTGACCTTTGACTCCTCACAGGGCTGCTAAGGGCCTGCACTGCCTGCCCCTGCTGGGTGGCTCTGAGTCCAGTTGTTGCCTCCAAACTGCTTCAGGAGCTGCTGACAGGCCAGCGGGGGTCTCCAGAGAGGCCAGACCCCAGGATTACTTAGATGAGGACCATCTGGATGCAGGCAGGAAAACCCCAGCTTCTTCTCAAAGCAGACAGAGCCTCAACCCAGACTCGGTTCATGCACCAGTTGACTGACCTTGCTGATCTCTTCAGGCCTCTGCTCCCAGGACCTTCCTCCTTGCAGCCCTGCTCTGCGGGCCAGCTGAGTGCTCTCTTCGCCAGTCTGTCTTTGTTGGTAGCTGCCCTCCTAGCCTGGGGGGTAGGAGATGTAGATGTCTGGGGCGCTGCCGGTCCCCAGGGCTTGGGAAAATACCCCACACTTGACCCTTGACCTTGACCCCTGGGTGGAGAGGAATGTTGAGGCCAGAGCTGGAGTTGGATCTGTTGCCCTGGCAGACAGCCTGCCTGCGCCTCAGGATGAGTGACAAGGAGGAGCCCAGGGAATCAGGGGCTCTCCCAGCACAGGGGGAAGACTGAGAGCCCCACAGGCATGCAAGGGGTCCAAGATCATCCCCAAGCAAGAGCCGTGGACTGACTCTTGAGGCTGCCCCCTCTTCCTTCTTCTTTTAAAAAATATTTTATTGTGTTTTAGGTGAAAGTTTACATAAGAAATTAGGTTCCCATTTAACAGTTTTTCTACCAGTTGTTCTGTGTTATTAGTTATAGTGTTACAGTGTGTAAGCATTTTAATGATTTCCATTTTGGTTGTTCTGTTTCCACTGATCTAGCTTCCCTCCCACTTCTTACCTTCTCATCTTTGCTTTTAGGTAAATGCTGGCCCCTTGGTCTCATATAGCTGATTGTTTAAGGAAGTACATAACTCATGAGTAATATTGTTTATTTTATAAGCTAGTTTATTATTTAACTGAAAGATGACACCCAAAATAGCTTCAGTTCTAAGTTCAAAGGGTGTCTGAGACTTGAGGATTTCTCTAGCCTCTGTCAGTCCAGTAAGTCTGGCGTTTTTTGGGAATTTTAATTTTATTCTACATTTTTGTCCTGTTCAATCCAGGACTTTCTTCTGTGTCCCTGGTCAAAGCAGTTGGTAGTGGTAGCTGGATACGTCTAGTTCTGGTCTCAGGTTAGAACAGGCTGTGGCTCATGTAGGCTGTCAGTCCTGTGGACGAGGTTTTTCTTGAGTCTTAGTCTTAGGTTTCCTTCATTCCCTTTTGCTCCAGATGAGTAGAAACCAATAGTTGTATTTTAGATGGCCACTTGTAAGCTTTGAAGACCCCACATACTACTCGTTAAACTAGAATGTAGAGCATTATCTTTATGGATTGTTGTTGTTGTTGTTGTTGTCAGGTGCCATCGAGTCGGAACCGACTCATAGCGACCCTATGCACAGCAGAACGAAACAATGTTCGATCCTGGGCCAACCTCACTACCGCTGCCGCACCCGAGTCCATCAATGATGCCACCTGGCTGAT
>NW_006408597.1:2278001-2280261 GCF_000296735.1 Chrysochloris asiatica
TGATGTCAGATGGATGTTGGCTAAAGTCAAAGAATGCTAGAAAAATGTTTACTTGTGCTTTATTGATTGTGCAAGGACACTTGACTATGTGGGCCATGCAAAATTATGTATGATATTACAAAGAATGGGAATTTCAGAACACTTAATTGTGCTTATGAGAAATCTGCACATAGAACAAGAGGCAATTGTTAGAATAGAACAAGCAGATATTGAATAGTTTAAATCAGGAAAGATGTATGCCAGGGTTGTATCCCTTTCACCATATTATTCAATATGCATGTTGAACAAATAATCCAAGAAACTGGATTATTTGAAGAAGAATGTGGCATCAGGATTGGAGGCAGACTCATTAACAACCTGTGAAATGTAGATGATACAACCTTGCTTGCTGAGGACTTGAAATACTTACTGATGAAGATCAAAGAGTACAGCTTTCAGTATGGATTGCACCTGAATGTAAAGAAAATGAAAATCCTCATAACTGGACCAATAAATAATATCATGATAAATGGGTCAAAAGTCTTCATTTTGCTTGGATCCACAATCAATCCTTATGGAAACAGCAGTCAAGAAATCAAACCACGTAGTACATTAGTCACATCTGCTGCAAAAGACCTCTTTAAAGTGTTGCAAGGAGTCCTTATATGGCAATGTAGGTTAATGCGTGGACTGCAAAGTCTGATTGAACTGCAAGGTCGTCAATTCCAGCCTGCCAGCCGCTCCTTGGAAACCCTATACAGGTCATTATGGGTTGGAACCGACTCGATATCACTTAACAACAAAAACAACAAAGTGTTAAAGAGCAAAGATATCAGTTTGAGGAGTAAGTGCACCTAACCCAAACAATGGTATTTTCAATGATCTTATATGCATTGAAAGTTGGGCAATGAATAAGGAAGACCATAGAAGAATTAATGCATTTGAATTATGGTGTTGAAGAGGAATATCAAAAGTACCATGGACTGCCAGAAAACCAAATAATCTGTGTTGGAAGTACAGCCAAAAGTGAGGATGGCGAGATTTTGTCTCTTGTACTTTGGACTTGTTGCCTGGAGGAACCAACCCCTCTAGAAGGACATCATGCTTGAAAAAGTAAAGTGTCAGTGTAAAAAAGAAAGACCCCCCCCATGAGCTGGATTGACATGGTGGCAGCAACAATGGGCTTAAACATAACAACAATTAAGATGCAGCACCTGACAGTGTTTTGTTCTGTGGTTCATAGGGTTGCTATGAGTTGGAACTGATTCGGTGACACCTAACAACAAATAACGTGAGTCGGAATCAATTTGATGGCAGGGAGTTTTTTTTTTTACTATCTAGAAAGTGATTCCCCCTCCTTCTCCCTCTCATCCATGGTAACCATGAAAGAATGTTGCTTTCTGTGCGTATGTATATGGATGCAAAAGCTGGACAGTGAATAAGGAAGATTGTAGAAGAATTGATGACTTTGAATTGTGGTGTTGGGGGAGAAAACTAAAAGTGCCATGGACTGCCAAAAGAACCAATAGATCTGTGTTGGAAGAAGTGCAGCCAGAGTGCTCCTGGGAGGCCAGGATGGCTAAGCTTCGTCTCTCATACTTTGGACATATTGTCAGGAGGAAACAGTCGCTGGAGAAGGATGTCATGCTGGGTAAGATGGAGGGTCAGAGAAAGAGAGGAAGACCCCCAACAAGATGGATCAGCCAGGTAGCATCATTGATGGTGTCAAGTGGCAGCGGTAGTGGGGTTGGCCCAGTATCGGACATTGTTTCGTTCTGCTGTGCATGGGGTCGCTATGAGTCGGTTCCGACTCGATGGCACCTGACAACAACAACAATATCTATTTTATTATTATTATTAAAGTTTTTATTGGGAATTGAGTGAAAGTTTACAGGGCAGATCATCAGTTTTACATTCAACAAATCATATACTTTGTTTCAGTACAATGATTATAATCCCCACTATGTACCATCAATTGTAACAAAAGGAAATGGTTAATGTTCAACCATTTCAAGTGGTACCATATGAACAAGAGCCAATGATACTCAGGGAGGAAGTCCAAGGTACATTGAAAGAATTGGCCAAGAACAAGGCACCAGGAATTGATGGAATAAAAATTGAAATCTTTCAAGAAAGTGAGGCTGCACAAGAGGCACTCACTCATCTTTGCCAAGAAATTTGGACGACAACTATCTGGCCGACTGATTGGAAGAGATCAATATTTGTGCCCATTCCAAAGAGAGGTGACCCAACAGAATGTGAAAATCATCGGACAATCTCT
>NW_006408597.1:2281451-2290383 GCF_000296735.1 Chrysochloris asiatica
TTCTGCTGTGCATGGGGTCGCTATGAGTCGGTTCCGACTTGATGGCACCTGACAAATGTACCATTAGTTAACAGTATTTCTCTCTATTCATTTTAGCTCTCTCTCTTTTTTTTTAAACACTCAGGCAGTAATTGTTATCATAACTAATTGTGATTATTACAACTGTAAAGGTAGAAGTTTTGTAGCAAAAAGGGGTGAGTGGTTGATTTTACAGTCCCAGAGCAGAGGACCTTGGGACCATCAAGGAATGGAGTGTGGGACCCTACCCAGAGAAGTGGCGATGCCAGAGATGGAGGCAGAGATGATGACATTGAGAGATGGAGCAGCTGAAGATTCTAGACTCATGGATGGAGAGGGGATATGTGCTGGTGGCCAGGGGGCAGGTTGTGCCCTTTGGCTGTTTGAGTGATTGTATATTCCTGAGTGTTTTGGGGCACATCCAAACCAAAAAACGCCCAAGAGAATAAAAAACAAAACAAACATCCAGGCATTATGATAATTTACACCACCAAAAAAGCCACATTCTGCAAGCCTGCTTCCTAGCCCCAGCTCTCAGTCCCTCTCTTCCCATGAATCTAGAGTCATTAGCCACTCCCCTTCTTCATGTCCCCATCTCTGCTTCTGTCCCGGCATCGCTGCTTCTCTGGATAGGGTCCCGCATTCTGCTTGTGCTCTTCTCCCTTGATGGTCCTAGGGTCCTCTGTTTCTGGATGGTAAAATTAACTACTCCTCTGTTTTTGTTACAAAACTTCTAGCTTTACAATTGTGACAGTCACAATTAGTCATGACAACAATTACTCACTATTGAATCATAAGAATCTTATCCCCGTCTCTTTTTACCAGACCTATCTAGACAAGATGAAAACTATTCAGTGGGGACTCTTTTTTCCCCACACACTCTTAAACTAAACTAAACTCCCTCTTGAAACCTTGTAAGCCAGTCACTTTGTGCCTTTATCGCCCCTTCATTTTAGGTAGCCAGTGTCTAAGTTGCCTGTCCCTATCGACCCTGTATACAGAGGGGATAGCATTGAAACTTGATGTGAAGACTCCTTCCCTCTCTGTTGGTATTTTGAGCTACTAACTCCATGAGTATAGGTCAAGTTCATCAAATTGTAACAATTATCCTTATTTCCTTTATCAAAAATTTTTTCTTTTTTATCTTCCTTTTGTCGAATTCTGATTATGAAGCCATCGAGGCTAGGTCAGATGGGTACTATCTGCAAGTTGTGTTCCTGTGCATCACCCCTCCCTTCGTATCAGCTGGATGCTTCACTCTCAGTCTATGTATATCTATTCTTGATTGTTTACAGTAGTGGGACCATACAATATTTGTCCTTTTGTGATTGATTGATTTCACTCAGCACAGTCATCCATGTTTTAAGATGCTTCACGAGCTCTTTATTCTTCTTTATTTTTGTATGTATGTACCACAGTTGGTCAGGAGCTCTGGTAGTGTAATGGTTACTAATTGGGCTGTGAACTGCAAGGTCAGCAGTTAAACACTACCAGCTGTTCCGCGGGAGAAAAATGAGGCTTTCTGCTCCCGTAAAGATTTACAGCCTTGGAAACCCTGTATAGGGTCACCATGAGTCAGAACTGACTCCACAGCACATAACAACAACACAGTTGGTCATCCATTCCTCGACTGATGGACACCTAGGTTGTTACCCACCTCCTCCTTGAAGCATTAAGATTTTTGCAATGTCCTGGAGATTTCATCCAGACTAGTCTCTCTCCAGGTGATAATGGTCACCGTCTTCTCATCTGAAATGGGCTAGGTTAGATTTTCAAGATGTGTTCTAATAAGCACTGGAGTTCTCCTGAGATGTTTCAGAGGCTACAAGGCAAGAGGGTATGTGTGTGCGTGGTGGGGGAATCGAGGATGGGCCTGGAACCCTGCCCCTTTCACCAGAGCAGCTCCCCAGTTCTCTGTTTTCATCCTGACTTTATGCCTGCATCCCTCCACCTTCATCTTGTGTTACCAGTTCACCTTCCGTCATCACAGTGGGCTCCTGGAACTTCCTTGAACACAGTGTGTTCCTAGTTTGAGACTTTTCCTCTTATGACCTTCTACCGGGACCCTTCTCCTTCTTTCTTTGCTTATTTCATTTGCACCTTTCAGATCGCAGCTCCAATGCCACTTTTTGGGGATGTTTTCCCCAACACCTCACAAGTCTATAGGTGCTTACCATTCATAGCTCTGTTTCAACTGTAATCTGTTATTGATCTCCCTATATAATTGCTACCTTCCCCACCCCCAGTAGACTAAACTCAGGCGGGTAGGCATCGGGTCTGTATTGCACAGAGCCTAGCAGATAATAGGCACTCAGGAACTCTTTGTTGAATGCTGAAAGACTGCATACAGATTTTTGCTACCTTAAAAAAAAAAGATAAAAAAACCACTGGCCTAGAGGTTGTCTCAGGTTACTCCCAGTTCTACATTTGAGTCCTTAAAGTTTGGATACAATTACTTTAGCCAAAATATTTCTGATCCTTCACATTGAAACCTTTTTAACTTCCAAGGTGCTCAGGAGAGAGCAGTGTGGACATAATAGGGGAAAAAGAAAAAGAATCCCAAGAAAGACGGGAATAGCCCCTCCCAACGCACTGGAAATGGGGGAGAGTAGGGAGGACAGCCATGTGCTAGAGGAAAAGGATGGGGTCTTCAGGCCCCTCCTTTCTGAGTCCTGGGGTTTTTTGCTTGCCCCAGAGTATACCTGTCTGTCCTAAGTCAATTAAGCTGTCTCACAGGATTGGGGTGGGCAGCCCCTCAGGTCACAGTGACCATAGCTTGAAGGCCGATGTTTCCTCATCTTTGAATCAAAGGCTGACCCTGGACTGTTCCAAGCAGCCTGGGAAACTTCCAGGCATGTCTTTTACAGACCAGATGTTTGTCCACTGGCTGTGAATTCCTGCATGGAGAACAGGTGGGTGGTAATTACTCTAGCAGGAGCCCAGAATGGCTAGGAGCTAAGGAGACCATTCTATTGAGATGTGAAGACCAGATACAGCGCTTTTTCCCTGAGCTTGCTTTTATAGAGAAAGAGACAGATGGAACCCTGGGCTGGAACAAGGCCTTGGACCCCATGGCAGATTCTAGAGTGTCCTGGAAATTCCCATACCCCACCGCATTCACCTCCCTCCCCTCTAAATTGACATCCCATATGTAGTGAGTATCTGTGGTGTGCATATGCCCAACACTCCTCCCTTCTTGGGAAACAGAAATTCAACCTTCCTTTGGGGGAACTCCACCTCCCCAATTCCACATGTTTTTGGCAGGGCTGCCAACCAGGAGAACCCTTCCACCCCTCTATTCCCAAAAGGTGACAACAGGACTGAAGGTATGTCCATCAGATTCTCCCCTGAGGAATTTGGATCTGGGGTGGAGCCCTGTGCTAACAGTGGAAAACAGTTGGCTTAAAAATCATTCAAGGCAGACAGCTGAAAAATTCCTGCCACCCGGACTCTCAGAGAAGCCATGGTCCCTGACTTTCCAGACCTGTTGTTGGATGCCTCCTTCAGTAACCTACATCTTCCCAATAAATTATTTTTCCTTATTTAATTTAGCTACTGTAGCTTACAGTCAAAGCTGGTATGGATCCCATATGCTTGTTGTAACCCAGCTGTCTTTCTTTTAAAAATGTTTTATTGTGAATTACGTGATAGTTTAAGGAGCTCTGGTAGCGTAGTGGTTACAAATCGGGCTGCTAACCTCAGGGTCAGCAGTTCGAAACTACCAGCGGTTCCGCGGGAAAAAGATGAGGCTTTCTGCTCCCGTAAAGATTTACAGCCTTGAAAACCCTGTACAGGGTTGCTATGAGTCGGAACTGACTCCACGGCACATAACAACAACATGTGATAGTTTACATGGGAAAACATTAGCTTTACATTCATCCTCTCATACCGTATATCGTTTCATTGCCATGGTTACAATCCCCTCCATACATCATCAACCAACCAAAGGGTATACCCTGCAAGCCTGCCTCGTGGTCATCAGCACACAGCCCCTCTCCCTCTCTGGGTCTGGAGTCCCCAGCTGCTCCATCTCTCCACATCATCGTCTCTACCTCCATCTGTGGCATCACTGCTTGTCTGGGTAGGGTCTCGCACTCCGCTCTTCTCCCTTGATGGTCCCAGAGACCTCCGCTCCTAGACTGCAAAGTCACTCACTCCCCTCCTTTTGCTACAGAATGTCCACCTTTACATTTGCAACCCTCACAATCAGTCCTCATAACAATGATTCACTGTTGTGCCACATGAGTGCTAATCCCCATCTCCTTTCATAACCCCCCGCCCAGACAGATTGGATACTACTCAGTGGAGATTCTACCTTCCTCTGTACCCTCTGGATCTAGGCTACCTCTTGAAAGCTTGTAAGCCAGTCACTTCTTGCCTTTGTAGCCCCCCATTTTGGGTAGCCAATGTCCAAGTTGCCCATCCCTGTCTACCCTGTGTACGGAGGGGATGGGAATAATCCTCGCCGTAAAGACTTGTTCCCTCTCATTACGTTTTGCTCTCACTGGAGTTAACTATTTGAGGCTGTAATGACTTGATTCAGTGCTAGTAAGCACTTCTAGTATGAATGGCCTTCAGCCAGGCGTCTGAATACAAATGCACTTAAATTGTCCTGTTCACAGTCTTGTGTAGCAAACAGATCTTACTCTACAATGCTTCTAACATGAGCTGAGTGCTAGGGAAACGCTGAGACTGGATGGAGACACAGACCAGCCTAAACCCACGTGGCTGCTTACGCCTGGTTTATGTATAAATGAGAGTTCTTTGGTTGCAGGCAACAACAAGGATTCGACATAAAAAGGGAGGAGTAAGGTTACCAGGAAGCTTCTGGGAATAAACAGACTAGAAATACAGATAGAACAGCCAGGCATGGAGAAGATCAGAATCTAGTCAGCTGCAGTAATCTCGGTTCCAGAACTCTTTTTTTGGGGGGTGAGTGGGGGGTGGAGTGTCATTGAATTGTTCCGTTATGACTGCCTCTGCTTTGGCCTCAAATCACGGAAGAGATCGCTAATTGGGCCAGCTTGGGTCACGTGGCCGGTGGCAGGTATGGTGTCTGGTTGCCCCACCAGAATCATCTAGAAAGAGAAAGAACCATTTTCTAAAGGAGGCGTGTTGGACAGATAAAATGACAAAGCCCCCTGGAGTCGAAGATTGGAAGGGTGAGACTTCTGCAGGTTGGACACACCACGTGAGCCAGTCCCCATAGCAACTACGGACCAATTAAAATCGCTGACTGAGCGGGCTCAGCCCGCTCTTGTGAGAGGTAGGTAAATTGAGGTCTCAAGAGGGAAAATGACTTAATCCCTGGTCACAGTTCACACCAGTGGTTTAAGACAGACAAGGGGTGGGGTGAGGGAGTGGCCAATTCCATTCCATAACCCACAATTCTACCCTGCAGTAGTCGTGGAAATAGGAACATGGAGGTCATAGCAGATCTGCAAGCTTCTGCCTCTGGTAGAAAATGTTTGCATCAGAAATGGAATTGTGGAGAGTTCATTGGGAGAGATCATAGGGACCCTACGTGTGAAAAGGTCAAAGTAGACACTCCACAATATCTGTCTTCCTGCTTGTGAGGCAGGCGTGGAGCCTCCTATTTCTAGCACTAGTCTCAGGGTCCAAACGGACACACTACCCCTGAGTCCCTGGATCCTGGACCCAGAGAGGGAAAAGCACCTGTTGGAGGTTGTCTGTCCTCTGTAAACACAAAGGACAGTCTCACTCTCTGTCTGGGGCTATGCCCAGCTCCTGGCTCTGGGAAGGTTTCTGAGCTGCCCCCAGGGTTCCCAAAGTGACCCTTCTCTTCAGACTCAGGGGTGGCCACTGCAGAGACAGCCAGGTCTGGCCAGATCCTTGCAGACCCAGACAAGCCCTGTCCCTCCCTGTGTTTACAGTCTATGGCTATTTTTGCCAGTCCAGCAGGACTGGGAGGATCTACCCCCTCTGCCCAAAGTCAGCCCACTCTCTAGCCTTTGCTTCCACTCTGCTCCTCTCCTCAGAGGCCTGAGGCTAACTCTCCCCCCTCCCCTCACTCCAGGCACCTCTGCAGCCCCTCTGCTGTCTCTGCCTTGACACCATGGTCCCTTGACACTTTATTAATCCCTTCTCCCCTAGGAGGCCTTGTTTCAGCCTCAGCTGATCTATCTTCACCTCCCAGTCCCTTCTGGAAGTACCAGCCTCCAGCCTGAGAACCAGGGTGTGGGGAGTGACCTGGCCCTGTTTCCACCCAGCTCAGTCCTCTCCTGTCCAGCTGGCATTGGAGGGCCATCCATTTTCTGGTCTTCACACACTGGGCCATTTCCACCCGCTTCCAGCTCATTAGTGCAGGTATGACAGGAGCCAGACCTGCCCCCCTTCCCCCCCCCCAATACTGAGCTCACAGCTCCTACCCTGGCTGGGCCCCTTCCCAGTCCCCTGTCCCAGCCGGCTGCTTTCCACCTAGTTTAGAGCACTTGCCATAAAAAAAGGCAGTTTTCCCTTCCTTGCCTGCCTCAGCAGGTTTCCTTCTCTCTCTCTCTCTCTGTCTTTCTGAAAGGCGTTCCCTGGCTTGACCCTCTTTCCAGGGTCTGTAAATGAGGAAGTCTTTCTTTTGGGGAACCTCGGTGATTTAGCTAAGCCTTTCTCAGCCAACACCAGGCCAGGGTGAGAGACCAATGGCAGATTTTCTTGGTGTGAGCCGAAGAGGTCATGAGCTTCATTACCTGTCCTCAGCGAACATGAAGAGTGAGGATCCCTGTGTTCTACGTGAAACAAACAAACAAAGCAAAACCTTAAAATGTAGGAAAACCAGATAGAATCTTTCCTTTGAATCTTTTTCTCTGGGCTGAAGACTTCAAGACCTTTCTTCTAAGGGCATATAAATTGACCATCCTTACTGTTTCTTCATGACGGGACCTCTTGATTTGTGCTGAGTTATCCTGACTTCTGTCCAAGGCTCCAGTGACTGAGCCCTTTACCTCTAGTCTAGGTTGAGTGTTGAAATACGTGCATAAAATTCATTTAGTACTCACAACCAACATTTAAGAATGAAATGGAAGAGAGGTAATAGGAAACATGGGTATGCATCACACAGAGCAAAAGGCAAGTTGTTGCAATTATAGATGAATGTCTGTGTGCCTTGAGTCATGTTGTCAAATGTACTTCTTACTGCGGGTCATGTCAAAAGTTTGAAAGCCACTGTTCCCAGATGACCTGTGCTGCTGGCCCCATTTGGTATGGAAGTGGAAGTGAGCCTGATGAACCTTAGGAAGGAAATACCAGAGAAGATAGACTATGGAACACTATCCAGTGGAATCTGTGGGATCAACATCAGAGGCTGCTGAGGGACTGAAGGGGAAGTGATTGGCTGTGGGCTAGGTGATCCCTGAGATCCTTTTGGACTCTGAGATTCTGCTGGTTCTGCCCCAACTCATGCATTCTCCCACATACTGGGAGAGTGACCTTTAGGCTACTTGGATCAGGTTCTTTGTGTCACCATATGTTGCACTAGGAACCATAGTTCCGGTTACTCATCAGTGTCCCCTGTGACTGGGCAGATAACAATCTGGATATCAGTATTGCCATCTATACAATGGGAAGAACATACCATTGCTGTCTCTTCCTTCTTCCCTGCACTCCTCCAGCTGCAGTTCTTGTGCAGAGACAAGAGAAGACTGTTTGGTTTAACTTCATAAGGCAGCATGTACTTACTTCTTCTTCCTCCATCTCAATTACCTACTGGGTTGACATAGTCCTTTGGGGTATTTTCCTTCATACATCAGAATGGACAAACTGCATTCTCTATGAAGGGGCGTGACACATAGAAGGTGCTCAGAAAATGTTTGTGGAGAGAATGGATTGTCTCCTGACTGTGTCTTGGTGAGCAGCAGTACCTTCAGTCATCTGCTCCTCTCTGCGATTCCTTCTGCTGTTGGAGCTAAAGTTTTGACCATTATATCTCAGTCACTGCTGAGCTCCACACAGCTTTCCAAGTCCTAGTAAGTAAGACTTCTAACTTTTAGAAATTCTAATGTTGGTTATTGTTCTATACCATGGAGACTATTTCTGGTAGATAACTATGACAGATGTTTAAAAAATCCTGATTAAGAAAACTGCAGTATCTGATTGGCTACTACAAGAACAAGCAAGTTGTTTGCTGGGGAGCCATGTAGGCAAGCAATCAAGTTCCTTCAGGACAAATCCCTCTCCAAGAATGAAACTCAAAAGGAACACATGAGCAAGCATCTAAGCTTGCTAGCAACCATGTTGGTCTCCAGGTAAGTGGAAGAGGGGAAAAGGCAGCAATGAAGATATGGTCTGAGTTTGACCATGTTCCATAGACTCCCGTCGACCTGGAGATGAGAGAGGGAAGAGGAGGAATCGGTTGGTCTGAAGTGTGCTGAGACCTGTGGACTCCTGAGTCCACGGACAAGGACATAGCCACAGAGGGCTACAGCTGAGAGCGAAGCAGCCAGTTGATGTGAAGTGAGGGGAGATGCACAAGAACATGCAAACTTGTACATAGTACCCATTTGACCTACTTTCAATGGCTTGATGATCAGAACTCAACTAGAGGAAGATTAAAAAATATAGATATAGATATAGATAAAGGAAATAAGTGTAAATTGCTACAATTTGATGAACTTGACCTATATTCATGGATGTTGTTGTTGTTAAGTACCGTGGAGTCAGTTCCGGCTCATAGTGACCCTATACAGGGTTTCTGAGGCTGTAAATCTTTATTGGAGCAGAAAACCTCATCTTTCTCCCGTGTTTCAAATTGCCCACCTTGAGGTTAGCAGTCCGATTCATAACCACTATGCTACCAGAGCTCTTTACTTATGGATGTAGTAACTGAAAATACCAATTGAGAGGGACACGATCTTCACATACAAGATCAATCCTATCCCCTCGGTATGCAGGGTTGATCGGGATG
>NW_006408597.1:2291433-2300720 GCF_000296735.1 Chrysochloris asiatica
GTAGAAGTTTTGTAACAAAAGAGGGGAGTAGTTAATCTTACAGTCCCGGAACAGAGGACCCTAGGACCATCCAGAGAGAAGAGCATGAGCGGAATGTGAGACCCTATCCAGAAAAGCAGCGACACCAGAGATGGAGGCAGAAATGAGGATATGGAGAGAGAGCGAGCAGCTGAGGATTCTAGACTCATGGAAAAAGAAAGGCTGTGTGCTGACAGCCAGGTGCTGGTGGCCAGGGGACAGGCTTGCAGAAAGTGTCCTTTGGTTGTTTAAATGATTACAGATTCCTGAATGTTTTGGTGTATGTCTCCCCCAGCCCTCACCCCCCAAAACAGAGGGAATAGAAGCAAAGGCTGTTGAATGATGATGCACAGAGGAGATTGTAATCATTGCGATGAAACAATGAGTGTGAAACTGATGTTCCCCCATGTAAACTATCATTCAATTCACAATAAAAAGTTAAATAAAAAAAAAGGAAGAAGCATTGATTTCCTCTCTTAATCAATTTACATGGCTGGGACCCTCACCTACCTCTTGCCCCTCAGGAGGTGTTCAGATAAAAAGACTAGCCTGGTAAGCAAAAGGTGGTCATAAAGTGTGTGTTTTTATCTTCTTCTCTTCATATTCCAGAACCTTCCACATGGTTGTCATGAACTTCATTTTGTATCTGTGCCTTCCTATGTTTTATATTGGAGAAACGTTGGAAGAGTGTGCAACAGAGAGACACAGAGGCGTCAGTGGGATTGCCTTTTATGCACGGATTTAAAAGTGAGTATTGTTCTCGTGTGAAGCTGTAGAATAAGCACTGGACTGCTAGCTGCAAACCCACCAGCAGCTCCTTGGAAACCCTATACAGAGTTGCTATGAGTTGGAATTTACTTGATGACACTTAACAACAACAAAGTTGTCCTCTTTGGCCTGTTGGTCTCTTTTCCTCTGGTCTCCCAGGATCACTCAGTTAGTTCTCACTGACTTTGGTAAAGGCCCATTGCTGTGTGACTGCTGATCACTGAGCTCATAGTGGTTGAAGGACTCCAATAACACTGAGAACCATTGTCTTCCCACATGCCAAGTTCTCAGTGTCTGAGGTGAGGAATCCACATTGGAGAAGAGACCATGGACAAACAGAGCTAATGCAGTCATGGAACCACCCTGGGCCTTTCATAGAATCAGATATTTCTTAGAGATTATCTCTGATATTCTTCTCATAAGAAATCCTTTCTATAATACCTTATCCAGTCTCTTTTGAATACTTCAAGGATCAGAGAGAGAGCTCATTACTCAGCAATGAGATCTGTTTTGCTCTTGAGCTTTACGTTCTGTAAGTGAAAATCTGTGTGCCCGTGCTTTTTATGGTTCCTGACCCCGCATCTGGAACAACACTGTGTACCCCTCGGTGGCAGAAACAATGCTATTAGCTTTCCATTTCATGTAACACTTCAGTAATGCTAAATAGAGTTGACTATACTTTCTTAGAAATTGGGCTGTGAACCTTAAGATCAGCAGTTCGAAACTACCAGCTGTTCTGCGGAAGAAAGATGAGGCTTTCTGCTTCTGTAAAGATTTACAGCTTTGGAAACCCTGTACAAGGTTGCTATGAGTCAGAACTGACTCCACTGCATATCACAACCACGATACTTTCTTGGAAGCCAGGATGATCAGACTTCGTCTCTCATACTTTGGATATATTATCAGGAAGGACCAGTACCTGGAGAAGGATGTCGTGTTTGGTAAAGTGAAGGGTCAGAAAAAAAGAGGAAGACCTCCAAAGCCACCAGCTGCTCCTATCAAATGTAGCAACATTTGTGAAGTTGGGACAGGATGGGCAGTGTTTTATTCTGTTGTGTATAGGGTCACTATACACTTGATGGCCCCTAACAACAACAACAACAACAACAACATACTTTCTTTACATCTTCTCTTTCTTTGGGTTTTGTGCCAACTTTCTCCTTTCATTCTAGATATGATTTTGTCAGGAAACAACAACAACAACAACATACTTTCTTTACATCTTCTCTTTCTTTGGGTTTTGTGCCAACTTTCTCCTTTCATTCTAGATATGATTTTGTCAGGATTATAATTTCTCTCCAGTCTATAAACACTGAACTCTTTATTTATTTATTTTAAAGCTTTTTATTGTGAATTGAGTGATACTTTACATGGCAGAACATCAGTTTTGCACTCAACCAATCATATATTGTTTCATTGCAATGATTACAATCCCCTCCATGCATCATCAGTTAGTAGTATTTGCTTCTATTCCATCTTTTTTTTTTTTTAATGTGCACAAAGAACACTCAGGAATATGTAATCGTTTAAACAAGCAAACATTGCTGAGGCATATTTTGTATAATGTGCAGTTTCCAAGCGTACAGTTCAACTTAAAAAAAATTAAGTTTACCAAGTTATATGATCATCACCATAAATAAGCTTTAGAACATCTTGTTGTTGTTGTTAAGTGCTGTCAAGTCAGTTCTGACTCATAGTGACCCTGTATAGGGTTTCCATGGAGCAGCTGGTGGGTTTGAACAGCCAACCTTGTGGTTAGCAGCCCAGTGCTGATTCTACAGTGCCATACCAAAACTCTTAAAACACCTCATCACCCACCCGCTTGTGTGTGCTAATGGTTAATCCCTGACATTCCAATCCTACATCCATCCTATATGCTTGCTAATGTACTTTCTGGTCCTATGGTTTTGTGTTTTCTGGATGTTTTATATAAATGGAATCATATATTTTTTCACTAATCAGGGTGTTCTTGAGGCTTATCAATGCTATGGCATATATCTGGAGTTCATTCCTTTTCATTGATAAATAATATACCGGATTTTTGTCCATTTACCAGTGAATTGACATTTTTTTGTTGTTGTTGAGTGCTGTCGAGTCGGTTCTGACCCATATTGACCCTGTATAGGGTTTCTGAAGAGCAGCTGGTGAGCTTGAACCTCTGACCTTGCAGTTCAAAAGACTCTGCAGTCCAGCACATTAACCCACAGCGCCACACCAGGACTTCACAGATATCTAGGATGCTTCAAATTTTGGATTATTGTGAATAACCCTACTAAGAATGTTTTATACAAGACTGTGTGGCTATAATAAACCCGTCTCACTTTTAACTCTTTCTCTAGGCAGTCTCTTCCAATCCACAACTATAAATTTTATAATCACAACATTTTTGCCTGAGCACACAGACTACATTTCCCAGACTCCTTTACTAAAAGTTGTAGCCATGTATGGAGCATGGGTCGATGAAATGTGAACAGAAGTGAGATTTGCCTCTTCCAGGCATTGCCTTTAAAAACATGCTGTGCAGTTCCTCACATTCTTTTTCTCTCTCGAGCCATTGGCTGAGTTTAAAAGGAGAAGGATCTCTGTGAGGTACTGAAACTCCATGATGAAAGAAACTTGGGTCCCTAAATGATGGCTTGGATCAAAGCGCTTCCATTCCTCTGCCTGACTTAAGTAATCTATTGTTAACTGACTCATAGCAATCCTAGGCTTTTAAAATATTTTCAGGAGCAGAGAGCCTCATCTTTTTCCTGTGAAGTGACTGATGGGCTTGAACCACAGACCTTGTGGTTCACAGTCCAGTGCTTATCCTATGGATCAATCCAGTAGGTAAGTTTATTTATATATTTTATAGCAGTTAACTTATTATGACGAATGCAAGTATAAAGCAAGCTGAATCCCTTTTTTTGTCCAATAACTCAATCACTTGAAGATGTTCAGAATCTTTCCCCACCAAAATTCCTCTTCTCCAGTAGCTCAACTGCTCCTCCTGGGTTGTATTTGTCATCATTCAGGTCACCTCCCCTGGGTGTGCTGCAGGGTTGTAATGAATCATATAAACCATGATATCAGAAATAAGGACAAAACTTCCACTGTGTCTGAGGAGCTTGGAGCACACCATTATCCTCCATGCTTTGAGCCCTGGATTCTATCCAAGATGACACTAGACTTTTAGAAAGATTGCATTTTTAGTTTATTTTGAACTAGTGGTTAGCATGTTGTTAAGTGCTATTGAGTCTTGTCTGACTCATAGTATAGGGTTTCTGAGGAGCAGATGGTGGATTTGAACTGCTGGTGGATTTGAACTTGTGGCTAGCAGTCTAGTGCTTATCCAACAGAGGACTCAAGTGGTTAAATAAACTCTCCTTTTTCAGTAGAGGGAGGCTTCAAAGTGAGAGGATTTGGAGATGTATATTGTGGCACTCAGACATGCTATAACCTCAATAAGATGAACTTGTAGACTCGTGAAGGCCGTTGAAGCCCAGTATGAGGAAGGCTGGGAGAGGAGAGGGGCCTGACTGGGAAGCTTAGCCCTTAGAGGAATCCGGGGTTCCAATGGAAATGGGGAATTCAGACAGAGTTCAGAAAAGTGGAAGTTTCTGGAGAAAGCATTGGAAAGGAAGGGCCACAGTCTGGTCATGTGGAGGGACAGGCTGGCTGGCAGTAGAGCTGGGGGGTTGTTTTTATGCATGGTAAGTGTGCCTGCTTTGTATTGATTGATGCTTATTTGGGGTGGCTCTGGGTAGGTTGGTGGCAATTAAGAGCTCTCTCTCTGCCCATAACCATGCTCCATGCAGCCACCTCTTTGGTGTAATCGTTAACCAGAAGACAACCTTTTTAGAAGGCCAGATGAAGAGTATGTTTATTCCAATGCAAGTTAGTGGTGTCTATGTTGTTGTGGTTGTTGTTAAGTGCCATCGAGTTGGTTCTAATCCATAGTGACCCTGTTTAGGCTTTCCAAGAAGCAGCTGGTGAGCTTGAACCACTGACCTTGCAGTTCAAACGGCTTTGCAGTCTGGTGCATTAACCCATAGCGCCACACCAGGACTCCAGTGGCATCTGTGTGAGGAACACATCCATTGTCCTGAATGAAGAAGCTACCTAGAGCTGGTGGTGATGGTGGTTATGTGCTGTGGAGTCGGTTCCAATTCATAGAGACCCCGGATAGGGTTTCCAAGGCTGTAAATCTTTACGGGAGCAGAGAGCCTCATCTTTTCCCCATGGAACCACTGGTAAATTCAAACTGCTTACCTTGAGGTTAGCAGCCCAACTCATAACCGCTACGCTAAAATTGGCTCCAACCTACCCCTCCAGCCTCATCCGTTTCTATACCCCCTTCTCTTATCTCCACATAAGCTCCCTGCAGTTCCTCCTGGCAACTCAGACTTGGTCTTACATCCAGGCCTTTGGACGTGCAGTGCCTTCCCCTTGGCATGCCTCACCTTCCCTCCTCCTTAGCCTCCAAGTTTCAAGTCAGAGGTCACCGCCTCTAAGAAATGCACAGTTAGCGGTTCTTCAGCTCATCTAAATTGTGCTCAAGACTCTGTTGAAAGTTCTCAGCATCACACAGGCAGTGAAGATGGCTTATCTGTTTGTGTCCTCAGTGCCAGTTGTTAAGTGTCATCGGGTTGATGTCGATTCATAGTGACCCTGTCTTGTGTAGGGTTTCTGAGGAGTGACTGGCAGTTTGAACCACCAACCTTGTGGTTAGCGGTCCAGTGCTATCTTATGAGGTGCTCAAAAATTGTTTGTGAAGCAAGAGCATCAGGGTACCAGCCGAGCAGGCTGGACATTAAAATGTAGTCAGTTTCTGGGTGATGTAAATGTTTTGCACTCCACTGATATCAAATGGTTGGTTACCCAGCAGCGCTATGGAAGAAACAGACCTGGCAGTCTGTTTCTGTAAAGATTGTTGTTGTTGTTAAGTGCTGTCGAGTCAGTTCTGACTCACAGTGACACTGTATAGGGTCTTCCGAGGAGTAGCTGGTAGAGTTGAACTGCCGGCCTTGCGGTTCAAATTGACATTGCAGTTGATTGCTTATCCTACGGCTCTATTTGTTGTTAAGTGCCATTGAGTCAGTTCCATCTCATAGAGACCCGGTATAGGGTTTTTGAGGAGCGGCTGGTGAGTTTGCACTGCTGACCTTGTGGTTCAAACCACCCTTGCAGCCCAATGCATTAACCCACAGCATCACACTAAGATGACTCTAGAGACATCTTAGGCAGCAACTAGCAAGACTGAGAATGCCAATGCACAACTGAGACTAACATGGCAGATGGCAGGTGTCCACAGTTAGGCCAGAAGGACAGTGTGCTTAGTGTGTGTATGTGAACGAGAAAGAAAGAAGAGGCACAAGTCCTCCAGGGAGCCATGGCTCAATCAGAAATAGGGACTGTCTCCCCTCAGTCAACCATGGACCCTTCTCTCTCTTTCCTTGCCAACTGAAAGAAGACGGATGCGGACAGCTTATCTCCAGTGCGCCCTGCCTGGCCCCAGCCCCAGCCCTCCCACTAGCGTCTTTGGCACTTTCATGTGCTCTCTCCCTGTCAGAGATGTTCCCAGGCTCTGAGGCCCCACTGCTGATATGCACAGCGCCTCCTTGCCTTTCCTGGCCAAGAAGGCCAAAGAGCTCCCAGCTTCTTGGGGGAGTTGAAAGAGAAAGAGTTGAAAGGCCTGGGAGTTAAGTGACCCTGGTTCAAGGGCTGCTGCTGCCAATAACCAGGCATGCGACCTTGGACAGGCATCTCTCCTTCTTTGGGCCTCAGTTTTCTCAACTGTAGATTGAAGGGAATGGGCTGGCTTCTCTCAGGGAAGTGCCCCCTCCAACGTTCACATTCTGTGATCCTGCACTTCTTGGATCCCTGTCTGTCTTCTCCTCAAATCAATATCTTCATGTTGACAGGGAACTCGGAATTCATCCAGTGAAATACTCTCTTTTTCAGACGAGGAAGCTGAGGCCTAGAGAGGGGAAGGGGCATGATCAGGGACATGGGCAGACATGGGCCTGGAACCAGGATCTATGCTTCCTACTACGATCTGACCTTGGCCTTGAAAGACCTCTTTGAATGAAGGATAGCACAAATAATTAAGTGCTCCACTGCTAACCAAAAAAAAAAGTTAGAGGTTCGAGTTCACCCAGAAGCATGTAGGAAGAAAGGTCTGGCAATCGACTTCTAAGAAATCAGTCACTGTAAACCTGATGGAGCATAGTTCTGTTCCGACATACATGGGAACACCGGGAGTCAGGATTGCCTCCACAGCTATTGGTTTGACTGGAGAAATCCTCTGCTCCAAAGCTGCCCAAGTGCAGTTCAAGGCAGACCACAGTGGCTTCTTGATCTTCTTCAAGCAATCATCTCTAGGCTATATCCTTTTTGAGCCTGTAGCAGGGGCCAAACACCCTGCACCAAACCCTGACCTTGTACAGAGACCCTATCTGTGTTATTTACCAGCTGTGTGCCCTTGGGAAGATCATTGCACCTCTCGGACTTTATTGTTCTGTAGTCACATAAACTCCATAGGTTAGGGGCTTACCTGTTCTGAGCTTTAATCAAACTAAAATCTCTCTGTTCAGATTTTCAGGAGAATCTGATTTATGCAGCAACCAATGGCATCTATTTTCAAGTCAGTTTGCAGAAGCCTGAAGTCACTGGCTAGCTCATGAAAGGGTTTCCCTGGTCCCTAGCCCAGTCAGTTGTGGCCTGTAGTTTAATGCAGGTAAATACAGTCACTTTTTCTAGGCACTGTGGGTAAAGTGATATCTATTATAATCTCTGTTCAATGGCTGGTGACACTGAGCCTCAAAGAAGTTAAGTCACTTAGCCAAGGCCACTCAGCTGGTAGATAATAGTGCTGAGATTAGAAGCCCAAAGCCCCTTGTTCTTTCCGACGCTCTAGGAAGGATAACTGTTGACTAGTCATGTGGCCAACAGTTATGGGGTTCTGTGGAAGGAGGGAGGGGTGGAAAGTTTTCTTGGAAGAGGTGGTCTTGAGATGGGAGTTAAAGGGCAGGTAGGGTTGGGTGAAGGAAAAGCTTAGGGTGAGGGAAGGTAGGAGAGGAAACTACGGCGACTTCTGAGTAAGTGGGACCGTGTTGAGTAGCAGCATACATGGGAAGCAGGACATGAAATAAAGTGTTTGCCAGGCTTAGGAAGGAGTCTGGGTTTGATTTGTATGGTAGTGGAGAGCCATTCAAAATTTTGAACAGGTGAGTGATGTGATCAAGCTTGGGCTGCCAGGAAAAATATGGTTAGTAGCTTGCAGTCTGTTTCCCCTGGTCTCCATAGCCCCTACTACAGGGCCTGGCACATCGTAGGTGCTCCATGTAAACTGTCGAATGAAAGAAGATGAATTGGGCAGAAGTGGGAAGGAAGGGAATGGAGCTGGTCAGCAGCTGGTGGCTGCCACCACCTTCCAGTGAGGACCCAAGAGATAGTGAGAAGAGACTGGACAGTGGCCAGGCCTTCAGGACAGACTGTATGTTGGGGGTGAGGAGGAGGAGGAGCTGGAGACGCCTTCCCTTCCTCCCTTGGCCGTCAGCCCCTGCTGGCCTGAGGTCTGGTCTGCTGAGGCAGAGTACAGAGCATGCTTCTGCTGTCTGTGTGAGTTCCTGAGGAGTGAGATCTTTAATTTTTGTCCGCTGAGCCCTGATGGGCAAGGGGCCAGCCTGTGTTACAACCTCCCAGAGGCCCCTGGGCCAAAGCACTCAGACCAGAGTGGACGGAAACAAAGAGTGAGTCACCCAGACCGCCTGGGGCCCACTGGGATCTGGCTGGACTTTATGCCTCCTTCTCATCTCTCCTCTCTTTCTCAACCTGGTGCTCCTGCCCTTTCCTGGGGGGGGAGGGGGGGGAGCTGTCTACAGAATTGAGATCCATCTCTGAGGGCTTGGAGCCTTAGATGCATGGTGGGACACCACTGAGTGTCCCCATTCTCAACATATGAGCCAGGAAAAAGTAGACTCTGGGAGACGGCCCCATCCTCCTTTCTGTGCCTTGACATTGAAGAATGGAACAGAAAACACCCTACAGAAGTTCCCTCTCTACCTCTACAACCCTATTCTTCAGGCTGTGTCCCAGCAGGGGACCCAAATGGGGCCAGTTTGGAGTTCCAGTGACAGCCAAGGGATGTCACTCCATGTTCACCTTGTTCTCACATTCTTGCAGTCTTTCCAGAATCCTGGGTCCCAACTCACTGCCATTGAGCTGATGCTGATTCATAGAGACCTTAGATAGGGTTTCCAAAACTGTCAACTTTTACAGGTGTATACTGACTCATCTTTCTTCTGTGGATTGGCTGGTGGGTTTGAACTGCCAGCCTTTTGGTTAGCAGTCCAATGCCTAGCCCACAGCATTACTAAGGATCCCTGGGTTTGTGATGGTTGTTATTAAGTGCTGTCATATGTTGTTGTTGTTGTTGTCAGGTGCCATCGAGTTGGAACCGACTCATAGCGACCCCACGCACAGCAGAACGAAACAATGTCCAATCCTGGACCAACCTC
>NW_006408597.1:2301391-2303430 GCF_000296735.1 Chrysochloris asiatica
TTCAAGTCCTCTTCACTTTCAGCAAGCAAGGTTGTATCATCTGCATATCGCAGGTTGCTAATGAGTCTTCCTCCAATCCTGACGCCATGTTTTTCTTCATAGCTTCTCGTATTATTTGCTTAGCATACAGGTTGAATAAGTATGGCGAAAGATTGTATCCTGTCTCACACCTTTCCAATTTTAAAACATTCAGTGTTCCCATGTTCTGTTCGAACAACTGCTTCTTGGTCTAGGTACAGATTTCTCAGAAGTACAATTAAGAGTTCTGGAATACTAATACGTCTCAATGTTGTCCATAGCTTGTCATGATCCACACAATCGAAAGCCTTTGCATAGTCAATAAAGCACAGGTAAACATCCTTCTGGTAGTCTCTGCTTTCAGCCAAGATCCATAGGATATTAGCAATGATATCTCTCATTCCATGGCCTCTTCTGAATCCAGCTTGAACCTCTGGAAGTTCTCTGTCATTGTATGGTTGTAGCCGTTTCTGTATTACCTTTAGCAAAACTTTACTCGCTTGAGATATCAAAGTGCTGTCATATAGGCCTGCACAATCCCCTAACCCACAGAGGTTCCTCCCTGGGAATTCTGAAAGTCTGATGTAGTGTGGGATCCCTCCCTACCTAAATTACTCTCCTTCCAGACCTAGTCAGTATAGGAGGTCCCTGTAATCTCGCTGGGAGAAAATAAAAGGAGGCCTTCAAGGCTGCTCAAATAGTTCCCCTGTTTAGATGTTCTGACACTCTGCTTGGGAAGATGTGTGCTTCAGACCCCAGGAATTCTAGAAGATTCTGTCCCAGTCAGGAGCCAAAGAAATTTACGCAGGTTAATCTGCAATATTGTTTGAGTTTATAGGTAAATACACAGAGTTTTCAGATCAACCTACCCTTGTACTAGAGACTGAAAATGAAGGGAAATGGAGTGAAATCAGGGGTTTTGAAGAGCTGCCCACTTCACACCCCTGCAGGCCATCCAAGTGTGAGAGCTGTCTTCTGCCTTGCAGCATGGACTTTGGAGCTGTTAAGATTGTTTGGCTGAATCCTGGCTCAGCTCCTAACTGTGTGGTTTTGTAAAGAGACTTCACCCTGCTGGGTTGTAAAATGGGGCTTGTAACACCTACCACAAAGAACTTCATAGATCCTCTATTTTTGTCACATTTTTCTCTTTTTTTCCTAAAGAATAAAGCTGTGGGTTGAGACGGAGCCTTATATAGCAATGTGCAAACTGCTTGATGTAGGGTATGTCTGATTTCCTTCCTTCTCCTTGGTAGGTGGGAATCAATCCCTGAAACCTACCACCGTGACTTTTATCCTTCTCTGACCCAGACTGAACTTCTAGCTGTAGGATGTCTTGATGGGCTCTTCACACCAACTATAAATGCTTCCAATTCTCAGGGGAATGCAGCCAGAAAGTGGCTCCTCCTCCCTCCAAGCTGGCATCGGTTTAGTGTCTGGGACTACACCTGGAATGAATCCTATTGCAGCCACTTACTAGTTGTATGACTGTGGGTAAATCGCTTCCCCTCACTGTGTCTTTATTCCTTCAGCTGCTACATGGTGAAATAATAGTACTTCCTTCATAAGAGGAGTCCTGGTGTGGCGCTGTAGGATAAGCACTGGACTGCAAGGTTGGTTTGAACAGCTAGGTTGGTAATCCAAACTCACCATTCACTCCACGGAAACACTATACTGGGTCGCAGTGAATCAGAAACTACTTGATAGCACTTAACAACAACAACAACAAATTCATAAGATTATTACTATGCCTGAGCCCATCACTGCCGCCACTTTTGCTAATTCATCTCATTAGGGGTCTTCCTCATTTTCTTTGACCTTCCACTTTACCAACCATGATATCCTTCTCCAGTAGCTGGTCTCTCCTGACAACGTATCTGAAGTATGAAAGACGAAGTCTGGCCATCCTGACTTCCAAGGAGCACACTGGATTTACAGCCTCAGATACCCTGTATAGGGTCGCTATGAGTCGGAACCGACTCCACGGCACATAGCCACCATCACCACATCGCTAGGAATTGGAG
>NW_006408597.1:2303910-2331588 GCF_000296735.1 Chrysochloris asiatica
CTTTCTTCATTTTAAACCATTCGGTGTTTCCTTGTTCTATTCCAACAACTTGCCCCTTGGTCTATGTCCAGGTTCCTCAGGAGCACACTTAAGTGTTTCAGAATACTCATACTTCACAATGTTGTCCATAGCTTGTCATGTTACACACAATTGAAAACCTTTGCGTAGTCAGTAAAGCACAGGTAAACATCTTTCTGATGTTCTCTGCTTTCAGCCAAGATCCATCTGATATCAGCAATGATATCCTTCATTCCATGTCATTCCACGTCCTCTTCTGAATGCGGCTTGAACCTCTGGAAGTTCTCAGTCAATGTATGCTTGCAATAATTTCTGTAGTACCTTCATTAAACTTTACTCGCATGGGATATCAATGATATTGTTGGATGACTTCTGCATTCCATTGGGTCACCTCTCTTTGGAATGGGCACAAATACAGATATCTTTCAGTCAGTGGGCCAGATAGTTGTATTCCAAATTTCTTGACAAAGAAGTGTGAGTGCCTCTAGTTTCCCATTAGTTTGTTGAAAGATTTCAATTTGTATTCCATCAGTTTCCAGAGCATTGTTCTTTGCCAGTGCCTTCAGCGCACCTTGGACTTCTTCCATCAGTATCAGTGGCTCTTGATCATGTGTTATCTCATGAAATGGTTGAGCATTGACCATTTCTTTTTGGTGCAGTGACTCTGTGTATTCCTCCTATCTTCTTTTGATGTTTTCTGCATCATTCAATAATTTGTCCACAGAATCCTTCAATAATGAAAGTCGAGGTTTGAATTTTTTCTTCAGTTCTCCCACCTTGAGAAATGCTGAGCATGTTCTTACCTTTTGGTTTTCTAACTACAGGTCTTTGCACATTTCATTATAATATTTGACTGTGTCTTCGCGAGATGCCCTTTGAAATTTTCTGTTCAACTCTTTTACCTCTTCACTTCTTCCATTTGCTTTAGCATCTCTATGCTGGAGAGCAAGTTTCTGAGTCTTTTCTGACATCCATTTGACCTTTTCCTTCTTTCTTGTCTTCTTAATGACCTTTTGCTTTCTTTCTCTGTGATGTTTTCAATGTCAACCTGCAACTCTTCTGGTCTTCAGTCTTTAGTGTCTAATGCATCAAATCTGTTCTTCAGATGATCTCTAAATTCAGGTAAGATATATTCAAGGTGATAGTTTGGCTCTCATGGATTTGTTTTCATTTTCTTCAACTGCAGCCTGAATTTGCATATGAGCAATTGATGGTCTGTTCCAAAATCTACCCCTGGCCTTGTTTTGACTGATGATATGGAGCTTTTCCACTTTCTTTTTCCACAGATGCAGTCAATTTGATTTCTGTGTAGTCCATTGAGTGAGGTCCATGTGTATAGTCATCCTTTATGTTGTTTAAAAAAGGTATTTGCAATGAACAACTCATTGGTCTTGTAAAATTCTATCATGCCATCTCCAACATCATTTACATTACCAAGGTCATATTTTCCAACTACTGATGCTTCCTCTGTTTTCAACTTTTGCATACCAATCACCAGTAATTATAAATACATCTTGATGGCATGTTTGATGAATTTCAGACTGAAGAAGTTGGTACAATTCTTAACATCACTGGCTTTAGTTGTTGATGAGTAAATTTGAATAATGGTGATATTAACTGGTCTGCCTTATAGATATATGGATATTATCCTATCACAGACAGACAGCATTGTACTTTTTGACTGATCTTGATATGTTCTTTTTGATGATGAATGAGACACCATTCCTCTTAAATTTGTCATTCCCAGCACAGTAAATCATGTGATTGTCAGATTCAAAATGGTCAATACCAGTCCATTTCAGCTCCCTAATGCCTATAATATCAATGTTTATGCGTACAATTTCATTTTTAACAATTTCCAATTATTCTAGGTTCATACTTCGTACATTCTATGTTCCAATTATTAATGTATGTTTACAGCTGTTTCTTTTCATTTTGACTTGTGCCCCACCAACAAATGAAGGTCTCAAGGGCTTTACTCCAGTCGCATCATCATGGTCAACTCTACTTTGATGAGGAGGCAGCACTTCCCCAGTTGTATTTTGAGTGCCTTCCAATCTGAGGGGCTCATCCTCCCACATTGTATCTGACAGTGTTCCACTGCTATTCATAAGGTTTTCAGTGACTAAATATTTGGAAGCAGCACATCTCTTTCTTTCTCGCCTGTCTTCTTCTGGAAGCTCATCTGAAACTTTTCCACCTTATATCCGTGGCATAGCTTCCAGAATCACAGCAACACACAAGCCACCACAGTATGACAAACTGACAGGTAAGTGGTGGAATGGTGTGTTGGTTGGTGGTTATGTGCCACTGAGTGGATTTTGACTCATAACGACCCTGTATAGGGTTTCTGGGGCTGTACGTCTTTACAGGAGCAGAAAGCCTCATGTTTCTCCCTCAGAACCACTGGAGGATTCGAACTGCTGACCTTGTGGTTGGCAGGCCAGTGAGTAACCCAGTACCATACCATGGTATAGTAGTCATCAGTCCCTCCCATGATGGTAAATAGGGCTGGTTATCTAATTTGCCCTAAAAGTGGGCGTGGCAAGAAGAGCAACATTATATTCATTTTCAAATGAGGAAATAGAGGCCAATGGTAGCTCAGAACTCAGTCTTTTTCACAGAAGATGAAAACACTTACCAGGGGGATGGTTAGGGGCCCTTTCCAGAACATTCTGCAACCATAGGCCAGCTCACCTGAGCTCTGCATGGGCCATTGCAGTATGGTTGCCATCACATTCCACTCACCTGGAGGAATCAGGTCCTGGCAGACCAGAGCAGGGGGAATGCCAGGTGTGGTGTCATGGATGGAGTGGTCTTAGTAGCCTGCAGGTCATGAAGGTCTTGCACAGGAAGGACCTGGGGCCTCTCCAGACAGCCTCTACCCTATGAACTGGAGGCTGAGACTGCACAGTGCAGCGGTACCAGATGCCCAGTGTCTGGAGAAGGCTATCCAGAGCTATGAGCCACTCCCTTTTGGAAGGCTGGGGGCCAGTCAACCTTCCTTCAGCTATTCTGCCCACTGACTAACCAGGAAATGTGTTATTTGTTCTAAGCAGAGGAACAAACTCTCCTGGGGAGAGGAATTCAGGGCTGGAAGTCCAGAAGCATCCCTGGAATTCTGTTGGGAGTCTGGGTCTTAGCAAAGGGAGTAGAAATGCTGTCCTTGCTTACCAAATTAGTTAAGGTTCTGGTAGCTCTCTGGCTACCAGCATTGTTCCAGCAAGACATGGGAAAGCAATTAGGTTGTCCCGGTATCCAGCAGCCTGCCAGCCCCCTGGTGGTGCATGTGTCCAGGCAAACCTTTCTCTGCTGGAATCTCTTTATCACTCCCTTGGGAGGTTCTGCAGAGTTCTCCAGAGATCATTTCTGTCCCTAAACCCAAGAGATGGGCAAGCAAGCTCAGCATCATTCTCTGCCCCACCAGGGAGGAGAAGTGACACATGGTGAGTCAGGGGCCATGTTGGGAACAGTCAACTAGCCCCCTCCATTCTGTTACTGGGCAGGAAAAGAAGCGGGGAGCAGAGCATTCTGATAACCTCAGGTCTCAGGGAAGTCAGGGTGCTTTTGTGGTGGGAGCTGCTGGAGAGCTAACACTTTAGTTGTGAGGAAGGCCAATGGCTCAGAAGCTCAGGTTGGAAGCAAGATGGTGCAGTGAGCTCTGGTGGGAAATGACTAGGATTTGAATCCTGGGTTTGCTCCCTATCAACTAAGTGATCTTGGGCAAGCCTGTAACCTTCCCCAAGCTCAGTTTTCTCCTTTTTATAGTGCAATCACCATAATATCTCTTTTGTTTAGTTAGATGAGTTGATTCATGTAGCGTGCTTAGCACAGTGTTTGGGCCATAGTAGGCTCAAGACATTTTGGCAGCTTTGAACACACAAACACACACACATACACAATTCAAAGTGTTTATGGAATCAGAGATTTTGAAGAGCCATGTCTACAGGTCCCAGCAGTCACAGGGAAGGGAGTGATGATGGCAGTAACAGGGAGGCAGGACAAGGAAGATGGGGCTGGGTTGGGTGGGGCCAGGAGATGCCAGTCTTTGGAGTCAATTTGCCAGACCGTGAACCCCCAGGAGTAAGGGTGGGGATTTCCAAGGACCACTTAACTCACCAAGGAGTAGGAGGGGCTCCTGTGGTGAGGGCAGTGTGTCTGTGATGGTTTTGGCTGAGGTCGAGTGGTGAGAGGCTGAATGGGCGGCAGACTTCCAGAAGTGCAGACAGAGGAGACGGCGCTGGAATAATGACTTGGACACACAGAAGGAAAAAATAGCTCAGGGATGAAGATGATGCCAAGGTTTCTGGCCTGGAGGGGCTCGTAGGGACCGGAGGTGAGTGTTGAGGGATGAAGAGGAGAGCTCCTGAAGGAACTGGGCAGATTATGGGGAGAAGGAAGCCTGGAGTCAGAGTTGAGCAGGTATCTGAAAAGGAGATAGACATGTGGTGCTGAGATTGAACCATGGCCAGAAAGGGAACTGAGCATCCTGGAAATTGAGAAAGCATTCATCCTCCAAATCAAGGAGACATACACCTAAAGTCCTTTAGGGCTAGACAGAAAGGCAACAAGCATTGATTGAGCTTAGGCCAGTAACTATCACCCACAACCTCGTTCTTCTCTCAGAATGAATTGAATGGATGTCTGCTTGGTGGGATTAATTCTGTTACTCAATCAGTTAGTTATCCATTCCGTACTTATTTCTTGCCTTTCTGTTAGAGCCAAGCACTATTCTAGGATTTGGAGAAACAGTGATAAGCAATGCAAGCAAGATAGCTATTTTTGTAACGCTCTCACTTTGAGAAGTCAGACGATAACCAGTTTTATGCATTGTTGAACAGGTCTTTTGTTGCTAATATTCTCACATTATAAAGAAAAGTGCCAAATACTTTACTAAAGGCAAAATGCTTTCAACAACTATTCAGTTTCATTCCTCAATCCCAGTCTACAAATGGAAGGGACTAAAGAAAGCCACTGAGCTAGAGAACAAGTGCCTTAATCATAGACATCTTTATTAAGCAAAAATATCAAAATGTGAAGCTATTAGTTTGAACATATTTTCCATCTAGGTCTATACACTTACGAAGGGGGTGCTCCCATCTCTCTAGTCATGGTGTGAAGCTGTAGGATAAACACTGGGCTGAAAGGCAGGTTGAACCGCAAGGTTGGTGCTTCAAACTCACCAGCCATTCCTCGGAAACCCTACACAGGGTGGCTGTAAGTGGGAACAGATTCGATGGTATTTAACAACAACAAACCCTTCTCCGACGAATTCTGCCCTTTTTGATTTACACGGTATCAATAGTTAACAGTAGTTTTGGCATCTTTGGGGGACACAAGTTGTGTTCCTTTTAAATGTCCTTTGAGTTTGGGGAACCAAAAGAAGCCTGAAGGGTCAATATCAGGCTGTAGGTTGCCCAACAAAATTCTCACAGGACAAGCCTTGTTACCATCAAAGAATGAGCCAGGTGCCCTGTGATGGGAAAAATTCCCTCCGTGCAACTTTCCTGCCCTTTTCTCACAATGCAGTTTTCAGTTTCCTTAAAACGCCTTCATGAGAAGCCCCAACATTGATTGTCCTGAGAAAATCATATCCCTTTGGAATCTCCAAAAACCACTTGCCATAATCTTCTAAGCTGACCTTCCTGCCTTAAATTTATCTGGCCCAGCAGATCTTCTCTGAAGCAATTGTTTTGATTGGCCCTTTTTTAAAAAAAATTTGAGGCACCCTGACAAAACTAAAACAAATGTATTCCTGAAACACCTCGTCTGCAGCCATCCACTGATGGCAGAGACACATGTAAACACATTTTGCTTGGAATAAAGTTATGTATGAATGGAAACCCTAGTAGCTATATGTTTTGATTTACTCTGATCTATCGCTAGGAATTAAGGAGCTCTGGTGGCGTAGTGGTTACGAATTGGGCTGCGAACCACAAGGGTCAGTAGTTTGAAACTACCAGCTGTTCCGCGGGAGAAGGATGAGGCGTTCTGCTCCTGTCAAGATTTACAGCCTCAGATACCCTGTATAGGGTCGCTATGAGTCGGAACCGACTCCACGGCACATAGCCACCACCACCACATCGCTAGGAATTGGAGACTTGGTATGGCACTAGACCGCTAACTGCAGTTGGTGGTTCAAACTCACCAGCTGCTCCTTGGAAACCCAGAACGGACTTAATGGCATTAACAACACCACCATCATCTCTAGGAATTGAGAACCAGAATGCTGCATCTGCAGCTGTACACTTCCGGTCTGGAGGATTCCGACTGTGGGGGCTGGGGCAGGATGGGGGACGGGCTCTATGGCAGAGTGAAGAGCAACCAGCTCACCACTGATTTGTCTGGCATGGATATGAAAACCCCACACAGGGCAGAAGATGCAGGGCTTTGCATAAAGTTGACCAAACTGTGCTGTATTCTAACTGGGGGTGGGGGTGGGGCGTGGAGGCATTGTAGTCCTGTAGAGAGCCTCCCAAAAAATCTACAAATGTACCCGTGAAAGCCAATGCATAGCACCTGCCAATCAAGGGTACCTGTCATGTAAGACTGCCACTTTCCCTTCAACCCCTCTTCCTGACCCCGACAGGGAAAAGCCACAGAAAAAAAAGAAGATACAAAACAAGACCACTCATTGATCTCCTGATCTCCCCACTACGATGGGTCTGTGGAGGGAGGAGAGGATTTTTCAATTAGACATGAGATTGCAGTTTTGTCTTGGACAGGACCAGAATTTTTTGTCCCTGAAAAGTGGTCATAATTACCAAAATGAGACTGGCCTTGTGATTTATGGGGATGGAAAAGCCAAGGACTCTGAGATGTCATGAGGGTGGGGAAGGGAAAGTCACCGTAACAGCATGGAAAGAAGTGGGTGGAGAAACAGAAAGCCATTTCCTGATTGTCTCTCTTCAGATTCAGCCAACTCAACAAATCAGTTACATGAGTACAAGTAAACAAATCATTTCAACTATTCATCACAGCAATGAAGATAATAAAACAAGGTGATGTGGTAGAATGTGACTTGGTGGTTGATGGAGGAGGGGTGGGGATGCTTTGCATTGAGGAGTCAGGGACAGTCACTCCAGGTGATATTTGAACTGAGAGGTGGGTAAAGTGATGAATTAAACCCAGAAAAACATGGAGAAGTTAGTGCCACGCACTAGCCTGACTTATTTCAGGATCAGAAAGAAGGCCAATGTTGCGCAGTTTGGTGAGCTCTGAGCAAGGGAGTCAGATCACTTAGGGTTGCGGAGTCCTGGTGTGGCGCTGTAAGATCAGCACTGTACTGCCAACCACGAAGTCAGCAGTTCAAAGCCACCAGGCACTCCTCAGAAACCATGCACTCAATGGCACTTCAACAACAGGTCAAGGTAAGGATTGGACCTTAAAAAAAGTGGCACCTCGACAAGACTAAGACAAGTGTATTCTTGAGAGAAACTTCTTCCAACATGAGGTAGCAACTGTGCTGGTCTTTTGTATAGTGTGGGAAGATGCAAAGTGGTACCCTCTTGCCTGCTCTGCCTCCAGAACTGGGTAACCTGAGGCTGTAAAATGGACTCTTGGTGTAGTGTGGAGGATAAGAATTGGACTGCTAACCGCAAGGTTGGCGGTTCAAACCCACCAGCCTTGGAACTCCTATACAGGGTCGCATTGATTCGGAACGACCTAATGACATTTGACTGTCTGTCAAATAATGCACCAGGGGCAGCCATGTTAGCCGGGACCTTTAAGAGCGGGAGGCCATGGGTGTGCACTTAAGCTGATTGTGGGGGTGCTCAGCTGGACAGCATTGGGCATTAAGTCCCTCACTGCCAACACAAGAAAATGTGAGTTCACACTCCTCTTCTGGGTTTGAATACCAGCTCAGTCAGAAACTCAGAGAATCTTCCTTGGAAAATTGCCCAAGAAATCAGAGTCTGGGTGGGAGAATCCAGGGGACTGAGTTACTTGATTCTTATTAATGTGAAAAGAGGACATCCTTTCCAGCTTCCGCCATCACCACCGCCTGTGACGCAAGATTAAAATCAAGGAGGGAAGGAATGGAAGTTTCTAGCATTAAAGAGACTTTAGACAGCGATGAAGGCCACTTTGGAGTTCAGAGCTTTCAGCCACACACTATCCAGGCGCCTAGCGGCGGCACGTTTCTCATTTCTCAAATTGCATAATGGCCAAGGAAGAGGCTAACTCCACTAGAGGGCGCGCGCCCCCAGGCGACCTTCCAGAGCGAGGCAAGCTCCCTGGCGGTGCCCAGCGCCGGCTCACACTCCGGGAGGGCGCCCCCAGCGGCTGGGGCAGGAAGCGTAAGGGCCTGAAGTCCATCCCTAGCCCCCTGCCTCTGCCACAAAAGTTTCAGTACCTCGCCAAGTCTCCAAGAGACCTTCAAGGCTACTGCCTTGGTCATCCAGCCGGGAATGTTTCGGTGGTCAGAGCTGCAGTTAAACTCGGGACAGGTCGAAAGTTGCCCAGGTCTGGGAAAGGTAGCACAGGTGTTGTCTGGCAGCGCCATCTCCCCTACCAGCCCTCGGGTTAGTCCTGCGCCATCCAAGCTCCTCAGGGGTTAATCGCCCTCGCCGCCTGCTCGCTTCCCGGTGCCAAAGTGGGTGTTGCTGGAATTCCTCTCTCCCTCTCCCGTAATGAGGGGGCTGAGCTGTCCCTCCGAGGAGGGGGCATGGTGTGGATAAAAGGCCAAAAAGCAGGGGGAGGTTTCCAAAAATAAAACCCTCCGGTTTCCTCCAGAAGTCTTCAGTAAGAGGCGAGGAGGCGCGAAGGTGCAGCGGCGGTGCGCGCAGGGCTGGAGACCTAGAGTGGACGTCAGGCGCACGTCGCGAAGACCCCAGCTGCACTCGCTGCCCGGCCCACGCTCCCGGGACAGTCCGCCTCAGTCGGCTGATTCAACGGCCTTCTAGACCAGGAGAAAACGAGCCGCCTGGCAGAATCTGGAGCGTAGACGGCGGGCAGTTCGGGCGCGCCAACCCCAAGTTCCCAAGCGCACGGCTTCACCGCCGCCCCCCGCGTCATGAGGCCATCGCCGGCCACCCGTTGCTCCGGATTTGTCCTGCGGAACCCCTGGAGGGACTTCTTGCCGCTCCTCCTGGTTCTCTTCGCGGGCATGGGTCAAGCCCAGAGGGACCCCATGGGGAGATACGAGACAGCTGGCAGAAACGCGAATCGGCTGAGGCGCCCTGGGGGCAGGCACCCCACGGCATCCGCAGCAAAAGTGTACAGTCTGTTCCGAGAGCAAGACGCGTCCGACCTGAGATTGACTGCCGCTGAGAGGGCGCAGCCGGGCTGGGGGAGCCCCAGAAGTCTCGCGGAGGCTGAGGCCAGGATGCCGCCCCGCGCGCTGCAGCCGCGCCGTGTCCAGCCACCTGCGCAGCCGCGGAGAAGCAGTCCCCTGCGCCAGCAGCAGTCCGCAGCCCAGTCCCCGGCTGCCTGGGCTCGATCTCGCCCCCGGACCTCGCAGCGGCCCGGGACTGCGCCCCCAACTCCAACGCGAGGGCGGCTCACGGGGTGAGCACGGGAGAGGTGGCTGGGAGGAGCGAGGACTGTGGCTAGCGTGCGCGCGCTCATGTGGAGGAGTGTGTAGCGGAGAGTAGAGGGAGCCCTGCGTCCCCTGGCCTCGGTGCTGCGGGGATATAGCACCGAGTCTGAGGTGCTTTCGAGGAGTTTAGAGAAAGAGTATTCCCACTTCTCCGCCATTCCCACTTCTTTGCACTAGCTGGTGCAGATCCCCGACGTGAAATCCTTCTTTAAGGGACCTCTGCGTGGCCCGAGTGCTCAGCGCGGCCGGGATTCGAGAGGAAGCGCTCGGATTCAGGGTTGAAAGGAGTCGGAAAGCTGAAGCGTCTGGGGAAGGAGGCTGGCAGCAGCGCAGACGCATAGACAAGAGTGTGGGCTGGGGCGCAGGTCGGCCTGGGCAGGACATGGAGGTGGGGGCGGGGGTAGGCGCAGGCTCAAAGGGCCCTTTGGGCAGGAAGCCTGCCCCTGATGTGGCTGCGGCACGGTGAATAGGTCGAGAATTGGGTTTTTGTATGCGCTGGTGTGGCACTGTAGGATCAGAAGTCGACTGCGAACTCAGAGGACGCCAGTTCAAACCCACCAGCTGCTCCTCGGAAACCCTACACAGGGTCGCTGTGAGTCTGAATCGACTTGACAGCACTTAACAAAATGCGCCTGTGTATCTCGGGGTCGGGACCACCTTTCAGGGCGACACTTCCCTAGCTCTTCACCCTGGACTACTCAGTGCCGGCAGGGAGACTCCCCGGCACCTCCTCCCCCAATCGGGGCTCATCATGAGTGCTAGGCATTCAGCTTAGTTTGGGCATGACATGTGTCTTCAGAGCGGAGGGCACAGGCTGGGTAGAGATGCCATCGGTCTTGGCCTGTCCCCTATCTACCATTTGGGTTTAGTGTAATCCGATTCTACTCCGAGGTTTCTGCCTCATGCTCTCTGCACTTGGCCGGAACAATTTCCCCATAATTTCAGTCCTTCTTACTCCCTCTGTTCATTCTGATCCAAGAGGCCTTCTCTGAACACCCTGCTCCATCACTCTCTCCCTTCATCCTGATTTATGCTTATCAATCTGACATATTACACATGGGAGGGCCCACTTAATGTAAGTTGCATGAAAACAGGAAACAGGAACTTTGTTCCTTGTTGTGTCCCCAGTGCCTGCAGAGAGCTGGTAGTTCATTAAGCATCTGTTGAATGAGTGAATGAACTCCCTCCCTTCTGCTCATGGAAGGCCCAGAAAAGCTGAGTCTTTTCCTTATTGTATCACTCAACAAGTATTTCTGAAGCTTCTGCCACGTTTCCATTTTTTAATTTTATTTTCCTAACCTGTGCACATGAATATTTGCTTTGTATCAGCATGTATGTGGAGCATGGCTTAAAGGGCAGGACCCCAGAGACAAGGCATTATTCTTGGAGAATAGATGACATGAAATTGAGTTGGAGAAATGAACAGATGTGTACTGGTGAATGTGATTTCTGGTGCTGGAAGCTTCACTCAGAAGTCGTCGAGGAGCTCAGAGGAGAGGAAAGCTGTGTGAGCAGAGAGCCCCTGGGACTCAAACAACAGCATGTGGGGAAGCAGGAGGGAAAGGGAGTGGGCTCCAGAGGTGAGGTTGCATGAAGGTGCAGCATTGCCCAAGGACAAGATGTGTCACTGATGGCACGTCCAGGGTCGGGACTGCAACCCTGGTGTAGAGGAGCTGTGAGTGCTGAGGCTGGATCATAGAAGACCTTATTTGAGGGGTCTTCAAAAAGTTCATGGACCCATCGAATGAAATGAGAGTGGAGTTTTCCCATGAACTTTTTGAAGTCCCTGGGTCGTGTCGACATGTAGGCAGGAATGATGTAAGGGGTGGGTGCAGGTGGAGGAGTGAAGGGTGAGTGTTGGGAGGTGGGCTGTTTAGAAGTCAGGAAATGAAGTGGTGATGAGCCAAGCAGATCATCACCAGAATAAGACTGATGGATATGCACAGGTGTGTGAGGGAGGACATGGGCTGGGAGCACCTACAGGCACCTGCTGTATGCAGGTGCACACATCACATGTTCAATCCTTGGCTCCTTCCCCAGATTATCTTCTGCAGCTTTGATAAAGGGTTGGTTCCTCTGGCACTCCAGCTTGTCAGCTGGCACGAGGCCAAGTGACAATCTTATCCATTGGCTTTCTCTACCCAGTCCTTTCCTAGCCAATGGCTACCAGCCAGATTGATTGCTCTAGCAGATGCCTTGTGGTCAGTCAGTTCAGGGCCAAGGACAAAGTGCCACCTGGTGGTAAAGTTTGGGATTGCCTCATTACTACTGGGGATCCTTTCATGTATTCATTCAACAAATATATGTGGAAGGCTTCCTACATGCCAGGCACAGTGCTGGACGCTGGGGATTCAGCAGTGGCTAAAAGTGACAGCCCTTGTGCTCATGGATGAAACTTACGCTCTGCAGGGGACTCATTAAGTCAGTGTGTCACCAGCCTCAGTGATGCTTGAACCAACCTCACATCATATGCTGTCTTCACAATTTCTTTTTCCTCTTCTTTCTCTCTCTCATTTTGTTATGAAGATTTTTCTTTAAATTTAAAAACTTTTAAAAGGACAGGATTTTGTGTTCTTTCTATTTTAAAAAATATTAGGATATTTTACAAGCATAGAAAATGCTGTTGGGGAAGTTTCCTCTATAAATTTGCCATCCTTTCCCCCCAGAGTTATCCATTGTGCTGAGTTTACTTACCATCCCCATGTATGTTTTCATACGACTTCGACAGATACGTATACACGTAAAAGTACATGATACTGGTTTTACATATTTTATTTTAAACTTATATAAGTGGTACTATATGATATGACTTTCCTTTTACAAGTTTCTCTGCTCCCCCCATAAGACTTTTGAGCTTGACCCATATTACTATAATTGTTGTTGTTGTTAGCTGCCATCAAATTGGTACCAACTCATAGTGACCTTATACACAACAGAACGAAATACTGCCTGGTCCTGGGCCAACCTCACGATTGTTGCTACGTTTGAGCCCATCGATGCTGCCACTTGGCCAATCCATCTTGTTGGGGGTCTTCCTCTTTTTCTCTGACCCTCCACCTTACCAAACATGATATCCTTCTCCAGCGACTGTTCCCTCCTGACAACATGTCCAAAGTATGAGAGACAAAGTTTGGCCTTCCAGGCTTCCAAGGAGCACTCTAGCTGTGCTTCTTCCAACACAGATCTGTTGGTTCTTTGGGCAGCCCATTGCACTTTCAATATTCTCCTTCAACACCATAACTCAAAGCATCAATTCTTCTCCGGTCTTCCTTATTCACTGTCCAGCTTTCACATGCATATGAGGTTATTGAAAATACCATGGCTTGGGTCAGGCACACCTTAGTCCTCAAGTTGACATCTTTGCTCTTCAACACTTTAAAAAGTCTTGTGAAGCAGATTTGCCTAATGCAATACGTCGTTTGATTTCTTGACTGCTGCTTCGGTGAGTGTTGATGGTTGTTACTCTAATTAGCCTCAGTTTATTCATTTTAACTGTTGTATATTACTTCATTGGAGTCTAGTTTTCGATCCTCCTGGTTTGGGATGTTTAGATGAGTTACATTCTTTGATGTTACAAACAGTGGTTGACTCACTGGTCTATATAAACAAATCCATTTTAAAAGGAAACTCAAGATCATAAGGTCACAAGTTGTCATAAAGAGAAGGTAACTGAAGGAAAAAATGACGAGAACAAAGTGTTTTTAAAATTCTAACCTGACCCATTGTTTTTGAAAGCTCAACCTTGTGGGTTGTACTCCTTGTTTAAAAGGGAGACTGACATATACTGGGAGAGGCTCAGATGGAGACTTGAAGATCACAGTTCTCACCATGTGACTCAGTTTTGTTGAGTACTGTGTAAACCCCAGGTCATCTTGCTCACCTTCACTGCAGCTCCTCCCATTTTGGGAGAAACACTGTACTCAGTGAAGCACAGAAGTACTAAAATTGCATCATGTGCCAGGCACTGTGTTAGACCGAGAGACACAAAAAGGAGGAAGAAAGAGATCCAGGGAGAAGGAGTCATATAGAGCCAACAAGTTGAGACAATCAGTGTTAAATGATCATGGGGAAGTTTGGGTAAATCAGACTTTTGATTGGGAAGTCTTGGGGTATACAAAGGACTTCAGTTGGCTAGGAGGAGAGAGAAAGAAGGCATTCTAGCTGAAAAAGCAACTTAAGTGAAGGCTTCCAAGTGTCAACATATGTGATGCAACTGAGCAAAGACAGTTTGTCTCCCTGAAGGTTGTGGATGGTCGTGGAGATGGGGGAAGGGGGCTGGTGGGAGAAGCTAGACTGCACAGGTGGGTGGGGACAGTGGCGACTTCTGGGAGGTTTTCAACAAAGGACCAGCATCGTCAGATTTATCGCAGGTGGAATAAATCTGTTCGCCGTCTCAAAGACTGGGTAGTGACGCTGGGTCTTCAGCTCCCGTTAGCTGAGCAGTGGCATGTGGAAGATGGGGTCTAGACAATCTCTGAGTGGTACCTTCCAGCGGACCAGAGCCACTGAATCTCTTGTCCCAGCTGCTACTGCTTGTTGGCTCTAACTCATGGCGACTGTTGTGCAGTAGTACCAAGCGTTTGCCCAGTCTGCACCAGCTTCGTGATTCTTGGTAACTTTGAGTCCATTGTTACTGCCGTGCACCCCAAGCAGTCAGTTCATTTGTGCCCTCCAGTTAGCAGAGCCCAGAGTGGGCTGAATGGTCGTCTCTCAGCTTGTCCCTTGGTCTGGAAGAGTCCCTCAGAGATCTGCACTGGGGACCGGAGTCTGTCTTCAGTGTCAGCCTCAGCCTGACAGTCTTTCATTCTGGCTTTGTGAAGGCAGGGTCCCACTGTGGGCAGGCAGGGCAGGCCCTGCTGCTGTCCTCTCACAGTCCGCTGACAAGCTATCTATTCTGAAGGTATCTGGGGTGCCAGCTGGCTCTGGGGCTGGGCTCCACGCCTGGTCTGTCAGGCCTTTGGGTCATTGCTGTCTGGGTTCCCATAGGCCCTCATTCTTAGGCAATTCCTAGGGCATGCAGCCTATTTTCTCTCACAGACCTCCTAGCTCCTAAGAGATCTTGTCACTACCATAGGGGCAGTGGCTTGCAAGTGGGTGGACAATTTCCCCCTTCCACCCGAGCACTCACTCAGAATCACTGGGTATGGGCACCAGCCTCTACCCTGAACTTGGTGACTTGGACCCTGATAGAGAGGAGGCCTTCACAGCTCTGGGAAGCTGCCAGGTGGTGGTCCAGAGAGGTTTCCAGATGGCCGGGGCGGCACAGCTCTGGTTAGGGGCACATTCTGGGAGCTCTCTGGGAGGCAGCTCCCCACAACTTTGGGCCAAAAGGCCAGGCATGGGCCTCAGCTTTTGCAAGCAGCAGGAATTTATTTTGAATTCTTTGTCAGGCTCCAAAAACCACACAAGCTTTGGGGTCCACTCAAATGTCAAACAAACTCCTAAGCGGGACCAGATGCTTACCATGCTGGCCGAAACGTTCCCAGGAATGACCACCCTGCTCTGTCCTTCACCCAAACGCTTGGGCCCCCACACCTCTGCATCCCCACACCCACGTCAGTTGCAGTGGTGCTTGGTGGACAATTTCTGATGGCAATGATAGGTCCATGCAGCCCGCGCCATATCTCCAGAAGTCTTCTCTAGGGAAGTCACCTGGCCTAGGTGTTCGGGTCTTTGGATGAAGAGTCAGGACCAGATGGACACTGCTGATGGTTCAAGGTTCCCTGAGAGGCCTGTTGGCATTGACTGGCCCTGGGTGCCTCACCAGACAGCAGAACAAACACTGAAGGCAAAGTGTGGGCAAGCTGGGTGAGTGGTGACCCAGCTGTTACTCCAGGGTGCCCTCAGTACCAGTGCCAAGAACTGCTGGGAGAGGAACATAAGCCTTCTCAAAGCCTCCCCAAATAAGAGACAGCTTAACCCAAGTTCCCAGCCTCTTCTTCTCACCATCTTGGCCCTGCAAAAAAAGCCCATTGGCTCTCAAGTTGATTCTGACTCATAGCAACAATATGTAGGGTTTCCAAGTCTGTAAATCTTTCTGGGAGAAGACAGCCTCATCTTTCTCCTGTGGAACGGCTGATGGGTTTGAACCACTGACCTTCCACTCCAACACCTAACCCACTGAGCCCCCCTGCCCCCCACATGACCCTCTTCTGGAGCCTTGTTCTTCAGTTCACCTTCCAGCGCTCCGCTCTCCAACTTCCTTACTGGCACCGCCTCCTCATGGACACATCTGAATGCTCCTAAGACCGTTTTGGAGCTCTGGTAGCTTAGTGGTTACGAATCTGGCTGCTAATGTCATGGTCAACAGTGCAAAACTACCAGTGGTTCTGTGAGAGAAAGATGAGGCTTTCTGCTTTGGTGACAATTTACAGCCTCAGAAACCCTATGCAGGGTCGCGATGAGTCAGACCAACTCCACGGCATATAACCACCACCACCAAGACTGTTTTGAGTCCCTGCATGCTACAAATGGTTAATACACTCAGCTCCTAACTGAAGGGTTCGAGGTTCAAGTCTATCCAGAGGCACCGTGAAAGAAAGGTCTGGTGATCGAATTCTGGAAAATGAGCCATTATGAGCCCTGTGGAATGCAGTTCTACTCTGACACACATGGGACTCAAGAGTGTCTGGTTAAGACTGTTGGATTATGTCTTCCAGCCTCTCTTGGATGATCAGCATTTGCAGAGTGAGGACCATGTATTTAGTTTTTGGTGAGAGACAATATAGAATGGGAGCATGGCTAAGGGCAAGGCCAGCCCAGCCTTGAACTGAGCTCTGCCACTTTCCGGTGGTGTACCATTGGCACGTTGCTTTTTAAATTGTCTTCACGGTCACTGTCATTATTGCCACAGTTGAGTGTCTTCCTCCAAGCAAGCGCTTTACAATCCTATCTCATATAATCATTTTAACAATCCAATTAGGCAGGTGTGTTCTTTCTATTGTACAGATGATGAGGATGAGGTAGAGAGGTTACTTTACTTTCTCAATAGCACACACAGGATGGCAGAGCCTGGATTAATCTTAGATTTGCCTGATCCCAAAACACCTACCTCAGGGCCCTACTGCCTCCGCCCTTTCCAGCCTACATATCCAGGGTGGGATTCTCGGAAGGGCTCTGTGAATGGTCCCTGCTCTGATCATCCTCATGCTCACCCAGTTCTGGTGACCCCACAGGAGGAACGTCTGCGGGGGACAGTGCTGCCCAGGGTGGACGACATCGAATAGTACCAACCACTGTATCAAACGTGAGTGCCTCCTCTCCTATCCACCCGTCCCTTTTTATATGGGAGGTGACCAGGCTGGGAGACTCCAGAACCTGGACTAGAACCATCTTCCCCAATTATCTCCTGAGACACAGCCCGAAAAAATGTTGGAGATTCAAGTCCAACTAGAAACACCTCGGAAGAAAGTCCTGGCAATCTACGTCCCCTAAAATCAGCCATTGAAAATCCTATGGAATGCAGTTCTACTGTGAAAGACATGAGTCAGAATAGACTCTGTGATGACAACTGATTCCAGGATCCCTCTTACTCACTACATTCTGCTGCCAGGTATCTTATCTGACCTGATCTTTCTGCACTCACATCCTGCATCTGTGAACATGCTTCAACTACTATTGTAAAGCACCACCCAACTGCTACTGTGCCATTATACTTCTGTAACTTTTACTGCTAGGATACTAGTCCTAGGCTTCAACTCTAATGATACTGTTACTACTAGCTAACAGCTGAATGTTTACTATGTGCCCAACATAGCTAGACGATCTTAGTTTGCTGTTGTTTGTTGTTGAAACGGTTCCAACTCATAGCAACCCTGTATAGGGTTTCTGAGGAGCAACTGATGGCTGAGCTGCCGACCTTGCAGCTAGCAGTCCAGTGCTTTGTTGTTGTTGTTAAGTGCTGTTGCATGGGTTCTGACCCATAGAAATCCTATATAGGGTTTCCTAGGAGCAGCTGGTGAGCTTGAGCTGCTGATCTTGTGGTTCAACCAGACTTTGCTCAGCCCCTCAATAATTCTGTGGAGTAGATACCTGTGAAAGTTGGAACCTGTGGAAGGTAGAAACCTGTCAGAGAATGAGAAGCCAAATATTTTCCACTAATTGAGGGGGATCGAAAAGTGGTTAAAGGGTAGGGCTACCCCCTGTAAAAGACAGCTTGTGAGACTGCAAAAGCAAGGCAGCCCCCTGGAGTTCCAGCTCCCACACTTCACTGTGATTAGTTGGCATCACAGGTTGGTAAGTGGACACCTGGTCAAGGACCCACGTCTGTATGTGCTGGACCTGGGATTGTACCCAAGCAGTTTGAGGCTAGGGCGTTCTGGAGCTTGGAATTCCCACAGGGTTTGAGGGAGATCCTTGGATCTTTGTCCTCTGCATACAGCTTGCTCTCTTGGTCTCAATGGCAGCTCCAGAAGGCTCCGGCCAATGGTCCCTCTTGGAGCTGACACTGACAAAGCCTCAGCCCTGCCAGGACCTCTTCCTGCCTCTAGGACAAACACGTAGAATCTTTCCAGTGTGAGGTCCAGGCGCATGATAAGATCCATGGTGTTCTGTGCATTGATTGGATGCCTCCCGCGACGGAGATGAGATGGGGATGCGCTCATTTCTTCAGGGAGGGAAGGAGGCACAGGGTCACCCCCTGGCCCAGCCCATGTCCTTATCTGAAGATATATCTCAAGCAGAGTCTTATGTCTCCACCTCCAGATAAAGAAACTAGAACTCCCAAACCCAAACCGAACAACAAAGCAGATGTTCTGTTTGAAAACCTATTCCTTTTCAAGGCAACTCTGCGGCAGCTAGGGGCAGAACTGAGGAAGGGAAACGTGCTTCTCATTGTAAATATGGAGAAAGAGAGCCTTAGAGAGGTGATGACTTGCCCAAGGCCATGTAGCCCATTAGAGGAGGGTCCAGAACTCAGAATCAGCTCTGAGGGATCCCCAGGGCAGAGACACCAGGGTGTGGGTGGCTAGGTGGTTTCATACGAAGCAGATTCTCTAGGGATGACACCCAGCCACTGATATTTTTAAAAGCACCCTGGATGATTTTAGCCTCTATGCAGCGTTTGGGGTTGATCATAGGAAGATGGCCTTGGATCTTACATGCTGGAGATCTCATTAAAGTGCAGATTTGGATTTAGCAGATCTGGGGTGGGGCTGGAGATGCTGTGTTTCTAACAAGCTCCCATGGGATGCTGATACTGGATACCCATGGACCACACTTTGAGTAGCAGGGCCTTAGGGGACTCTGGAGGTCCTGGGGGTAGGCAGGGAGGAGGGTCTGTACGTTCTAGCTACTTTAGCCTCTACTAAGGAGTTCTGGTAGCGTAGTGGTTACGAATCGGGCTGCCAATCTCAGGGCCAGCAGTTCAAAACTACCAGCTGTTCTGTGGGAGAAAGATAAGGTTTTCTGCTCCCGTAAAGATTTATAGCCTATAGCCTCGGAAACCCTGCAGGGTCACTATGAGTCTGAACTGACTCCGTGGCACATAACTACCAACCAGGGCACAGCTGGAGTCCTGGTGTGGCGCTGTGGGTTAATGCGCCAGACTGCAAAGTTGTTTGAACTGAAAGGTTGGTGATTCAAGCTCACCAGCTGCTCCTCGGGAACCCTATACAGGGTTGCTATGGGTCAGAATCGACTCGACGGCACTTCACAACAACAACAAAGGGCACAGTTGGCTGGTGGCGAGTGTTGCTGAGCCATCTGGAACCGGATGGCTTCAGAGGGGGTGGGCTTCTCCCTAGCTTCTAGGGGATTCTGGGCCTGGGCCTCCTTCTGGCCCTTCAGCTCTTGGGGGTTCTCAGTTTCCTAAGTTGCTTGTGATTTTCCAGCAAGATGGAGTTTCCACACTGGAGACTCAGGGTTGGTGAGTCTGCAGATTGTCACACAGTACCAGTGCATGTGTACACGCACACTCCTGCCCAGCGGGGGCTGCTCCAGGATGCCCCCTCCACCCTGCGGCTCCTCACCCCCTGACCTCTCACCCCACACGGGCTGGAGGCTCTCCTGGTGCAAACTACCAGTGGGTGCAGACCTTTCTCACTTGAGGTCTGTTCCCTGGGAAGGTCTTTGTGCTAATTAGCAGATCGCTTTTGCTGCTTGCCTGTTGTTATTTTGCTGCTAATGAGCCTAATGAGAACCACGTGGGCGGTGGGGTGTTGGCCCTAGATGTCTGGGTTCAGGCTTTGTGGAGAGCTCTGAGGAACGTGGGCCTCTTGGCACCCCTGCTTTCCTAGCGGCTTTGCATCGCCCTCTCCCCTCTCCACAGCTGCCCTCCTGGCTGGAGCGGACACTGCCAACGCCAGGGAATGCTTATGGCTCTGTCTTAGCAGTTGCACACATGTGGGTGCCTCCCTGGGCTGACGGGAGGGGATGTGACATTTCCCCCTCCTCCTAGAGCCAAGAAGGAAGTCTAGTTCCAGAGTTTCCCGGAGACTCATCCTGTCCCCTGGTGGCTCCCAGATACCTGTGAGCCTGCACAAGCCAGTGAGGAGAGAGGTGGCCTCTGCTCAGCCAGCCACGCTGGTTCTCCCTCACCTCTTCTCACCTAATCCACCCGTCCAGTCCCCTTCTCTCCTTCCCCCTGCCTGGCCTTCCTCCATCCCTCCTCAGTCTCCAGACTCATGCCCATTGCTGGCCAGCTCCTCCCTCCACCTTGGCGGGGTCTCCTCCCATTGTCTCCTCCTCCAGTCTTGGTATCTGCCTTTCCCTCTGTGACTTTGCCAGCTCTCCCATGCGATTTATGTGTTTATGTATTTGCAGAAGCAGCTGACTTGGGGCCTGCGGGGGGTGGAGGGGGGGCATTGCTCAGCTGAGGGGAAGGACAGTAGGGTGTGGGGTGACAGGGTATTGTTTATAGTTGCTGCTTTTGGAAGACTGTCGTGTCTTCCCAGACTGGCTCACTCCCATAGCCACCCCTTCACACACACACACACACACACACACACACACACACACACACATACACACACACACACACAGTGGCTTTGGGGGCTTCTGCAGGCTAACATCCGGGAAGGAGAGCTAGAGAATTCTTGGGATTCTCATTTATTTCTGCCTTAGTGTTTAAGGACTGGGACTACTCTGGGGAGGGACAAGTTGTCCTCACCACGATTGAAAAGGGGACTAGATGGATTATGTCCCCTACCTCAGGAAGCAGCAAGATTCAAGGTTCAGAGCTGTGCTTTTGGGTCCTGGTGACAGGTCCAAGGAGCTGTGGACTTGAATACCAGCTCTGTGTCTGTGAGCAAGTGATTGCCCCTCTCCTAGCCACAGAACCTCATTCATAAAATGGGTATAATAATCTAGAGAGCGTTGTTTTGAGGATTCATAATAATATCCCTTCATAGCTCTTACTGTACATCAGGTACTATCCTAATAATTTATATTATTCAGTTTTAATCCTCATAACAACCCTATGAGCTAGACTTGACTTTATTTCCAATTACAAAGGAGGTTAACTATTTGTCTAAGGTCAAACCCACTGTGTTTTCAGTGGCTGATTGGTGGCAGTAGATCACCAGGCCTTTCTTCCTAGTCTGTCTGAGTCTGCAAGCTGTGCTGAAACCTGCTTGGTATCCTAGCAACATGCAAGCTTTCACTAACAGACAGATGGTGGATGTGTGTGAGGTACATTGGCCAGGCATTGGTCCAAGTTCTCCTGCAGGGAAAGCGAGGATGTGCTGAGTAATACAGGGCCCATCCCAGGACTGTCCTGAGGGGTCCTCTTCTGTGGCCTCAGGTTCCTTCAGCCCTTCCAGACACATCCTTCCAGTGTTCAGAGGATCCTGGAGATGGAAATGGAATTGCTTCTCCCTTCTTGACCCAGGGCTACTATGTGTGCATGGTGGGCATAGAACCTCCTTAATCAACATTCCTTCTGGTCTACATCCTACAAGGACCCTAAACCTCGTAATCTGACCTCCTCCTTAACTTCCCTGAGGGAGTTTATCTGACCCCATACATTCTGCAGTGATCCTGTCCCGAAGGGAAAGACTATGGCTTTGGAACTAGACACCCTGAGTTCTAATCCTTGCTCCATCACTCACTAGTACAGAGATGGCAGGAAAATTGCTTGACGTTTCTAAGCTTCAGTTTCCTCATATGTCAAATGGGGATGAGAACAGGGGTTTTCAAAAAGTTTGTGGGAAAATTCCATTATCTTTTGATTCCATTTTCCATGAGCTTTTGAAGCCCCCTCATAGTATATTGTTGTTAAGTGCCATCGAGTCGGTTCTGACTCATAGTGACCCTGAAAAGAGTTTCCGAGGAGCAGCTGGTGAGTTTGAATGCCAACCTTAAGGTTTGGTCAAGTGCTTTATCTACAGCACCACACCACGATGCCTCATAGTCCGTTAGTAGTTATAATACATGGTGAAACAGTCAGTGCAGATTCAAGTGCTTTATCTACAGCACCACACCACGATGCCTCATAGTCCGTTAGTAGTTATAATACATGGTGAAACAGTCAGTGCAGATTCAAGTGCTTTAATTAACACTAAGAAAGGGCCAGGGGATGGGGTGGGATTTTCAAGTTTAGTCTTCACTGATTGGTTAGAAGCTGCCAAGAGCCAGAGACCTGTGCCTCTGGGTAGTTCATTTCTAAATGAACTATCCTATGACACTTAAAGGATCCCTGGTGGTTCAGTAGTTAAATGCTTGCCTGCTAACCGAAAAGTAAGTGATTTGAGCCCATCAGCTGCTCTGCAGGAGAAAGATGAGCCAGTCTGCTTCCGTGAATGAGAAAGATGAGCCAGTCTATTTCCGTGAAAATAAGTAAATACTCATTTACTTATTTTGTTGTTAGGGGCAATCACTTGCTCAAAGACATAGAGCTGATATTCATTTACTTATTTTATTGTTAGGGGCAATCACTTGCTCAAAGACATAGAGCTGATATTCATTTACTTATTTTGTTGTTAGGGGCCAACTCATAGTGACCCTGTACACAACAGAATGAAACAGTGCCCGGTCCTGGGCCAACCTCACAATATTTACAGCCTTGGAAATCCTGTGGGGTATTTCTACTTTGTCCTGTAGACTCACTATGAGTCACAATAGACTCAGTAGCAACGGATTTACTGCTTTATGGGACTCTGGTTGTCAGTTGTCAGGGAATGAGGAAGAGGGAGGTGGGAGGTGGCTAGCAGGAAAAGTTAGTTATAAGATCTTTGTGGATCCAACTAATATAAGCTATGTGGTACCAGCAAGAGACCCTGTTCATCACCGCCCCCCCCCCCCCATGCCCTCCCATGTGGTGGCACCTTAGATTTTCCTGGTGAACAGGTGTGTGTTCTCCTGAGGCTCTTTAGATGTCTTTACCTAAGAGCATCCTGAAGTGAGATACTAGATCCTGATCACACCAGTGGTTTGGTTTACACCAGCACACCTAGTACTCTGTACATACTTATGTGTCCTCTGTGTGTACTTGGCACATGCTTATTAAAGGACTGAGTGAGTGGGTGATTGTGTGGATGGCTTGACTCCCCACTCTTCTGGGTCTCCAGATGTTTCTTGGCGTCCTTTATTTTCCCTGGACTTTTCCTAGATCCTCCAAATCCCCCTTCCTAAAGAGAGGACCAATGGGAGTCAAGCCAAGCATTAATGACCATCATTTAGTGACCAAAGGTTGGCGGTTCAAATCCACCCAGGGATTCCTCAGAAGAAAGCCCTGGGGATCTACTTCTGAAACAAAACAAAACAAAAACAACCTCTGAAAACCCTCTGGAGCCCAGTTCTACTCTGACACACACGGGTCACCATGAGTTGGAATTGATTTGAAAGCAACTGTTTTTGTTTTTGTTTTTAAATTGAGTATCAGTAGGCACAGTGCCAGACAATTAGCATGCAATAATAATTATGATGACCGGGCTTCCTCAATGCCATGGCCTCTACTAAATCTCCCTGTGACCTTTTGAGGTAGGCATCGTGCATTCTCTGCCCTGGTTCCCTCCTGTGTCCCTGGCTGTGACTTGTCCTCTATCCAACAACAAAATGTTGGATTTCCAGGACTCAGCCCTGGGTCCTCTCCTTTTCTTACTCGCAGCACCAGCTTGGGAGTGATCTCATGCATTCCCATGGATGTAAACATCGTCTCTGTGCCGATGACGCCCAGATTTATATATATCTCCAGCCAGACCTCTCCTCCAGCCTCCAGACTCACGCGTCCCATTGCCTCCTCCACATCTGCACTGATACCTCCCAGACCTTCCAATCCCAACTTGCCCAAAACAAGACTTGTGATTTCCTTCCCTCTAACCCACTAGTGGCTCTTGGAAACCCTACATAGGGTCGCTCTGAGTCGGCACTAAGTTGATGGCACTCAACAACAGTAACAAGCCAACTCCCCCACCCAGCTCTTACTCATCTTATTAAACGGTATCACTATCTACCAGATACCAGAGCTCTTCCTGGGACACCTGCCTTTCACTGCTGATTTTACTTCCGGAATCTCTGTGAACCTGTTTCTCAATGCTCCCCCTGCTACCTCTTTAAGTCTGGAACACCTTCTTGGCTCTGTACAGGCTACTGACCATGCTCCCTGTTGTCATCTTGCTTTCTGGATCTTTCTCTGTAAATTAGCTCATAAGACAGCTCTCTGTTTACTTCTCTTTATCTCCTTATGTGGCTGGCTCCTGGTCATCTTTCCAGTGTCGGTTTCAAGCCCCTTCCCTTTGAGGGCTGCCCCCATCAGCCTTATTATCCAAGGCCTCAGTCTGGATTGTTGCCTCCATAATCGTAGTCCAATTTCTGTTGTCTTATTAATTTGTTCATTTACTTATTTTGTGGCTGTCTCTCACCCTAAATCGAAAGCTTTGTGAAGAAAAGGACAGTTTGTTTACCATACTAAAACAACACAAAAGCCCAAAAACCGAACTTTTGAGTTATTCCGACTCATGGTGCCCTTATGTTTTTGGGTTTTTTTCCCCCTTTCTTTCACATAAACTGGTCATTTATTTGTATTATCACTGCTTTGTGTAACCGGTTTCTGGTAAATAAGCTCAGTTGCATGGGGGTTCACACACATCTTATTTCTTCCACTTGTTCTTGTCGGAGTCCCACTTGGCAGAGAACCCCTGGATCGGGCTGACCTTCATGTCCAGCATCCTCTTGGTCTGCTTGGCCACCCAATCCTCCTTGAAGGTGTGTGGGAAGGGGCCGTACACATAGTACCTCTTCCAGATCAGGACGAGTGCCGGGAAGCCGATGATGAGCAGGGCAGACCCCACAATTGTCTTCCACTCGTTGATGCTTCTATTCATTTCTGCAAAGCTCTCATTGAACTTAATGTGGTACAATTCTATTTTCTCATCGATGGAAAGGGTGCTCCAGACAGCCTTCACCTTCTCCTTCAAGGCCGCCTGCTGGGGCAGAAAGGGTCTTGACGTGGGCCACATCAGGCAAAGGGTCGTCCCGCCGGTCGACATAGACTGGGAGAGAGTAGTCTTCCGACTTCACGACACTTCTGTTTGCTTGCACACACGCGGAGGTGGAAATGGCTTGCTTGCGGATGAGTCTCAACACCCTGGTAGACAACATTCTGCTGCCCCAGTCCAGCCGCTATCCCGTTGTGACTGCCCTCTGCACGCCGGTGTTCGCCGCCCTTATGTCTTACAGAGGGGAACTGCTCCATGCATTTTCTTGGCCACCAGGACTTTCTTCCATGATACTGCTAGTTGGGTTTGAACTGCCAACCTTTAGGTTAGTAGATGAGTACACGCAGGGACTTTTTACCATCCTAGTGTGGCTCTGTAGGATAAGCACTCCACTGACAGGTCGTTTTGAACCACGAAGTTGGCGATTCAAACTTACCAGTCGCTCCTCAGAAACCCTATACAGAGTTACTATGAGTTGGAAGCTACTCAACAGCACTTAATAGCAACAGGCTGTTAGAAACTTTGAATGTATGACCGTTTTCTAGATAAGGTCTCGAAAGCTCAAAGTGATTAAGATCACAGGGTAAGCACTCAATGCAAGGCCACACTCTTCTCCAGCCTGCCCCCAGCCTTGACTGAGTTGTAAGTGGGACTGAGTGCGCCTTCCCTTGCTACCCTCCTGGGTTCTGGACATGGAGCTGGTGTTGCTGCAGGAGAGAGAGATTGGATAGTTCCATGTCTTCCATGGAGCTGCTCCCCTGGAAAGGGCTGTCCCAGAAAGGCCCTCAGGGCTGTGAGGATGGACCTTCGGCTCTAATGCTTCCAGGCAGGTGCTGGAGACAAACCTAAGTCTTCTTCATGTCTTCTGGAGCTGGTACGAATTGGGGCTGCTCTCTGCCCCAACTCCTGGCCCCCAACTGGCCCAATGTTGCAGCATTTGTTAATGCAATTAGCAGGACTGTCCATGCCAAGGGACTGGGGGCCAAGGTCTGACTCACACCTCCCCTTCCTCCCCTCCGGCCGCCAAACAGTAGAGGCCCACTCAGCCTGCCAGACAGTGTCTGCAGAAAGTGTGCAAGAGGCCAAGAACGGCATCTTTCTCTCATTAGAGACTTTTATGTGAACACAATTGCTATTTTGGAGCTGGGCACTTGGCCGGGGCCCTGAGCTAGAGTGCTGTTTCCAGCCGGCCCAATCTGTGGCCCAAACAGCTGTGGTGGGAGCTGGACGGGTCCTAGAGGATCTGACTTCCCCACAGCCTGCAGTCTCAGAACCTGAAGTTGAGGTCTGTGGGACAAAGACCCTGGGAAGAACTTGGATGTGGAAAGGATGAGTCCCAGGGTGGATTCTGAGGAGGATCTCCAACATCAGGGTCAAGGCTGTGGAGAAACAGCTGTCAAAGATGGATCCTTCTCCTCTCCAGCAGTGAGTGAATTCCAGGACAAACGGAGACCCTCAAGTAGAAGTCTAAGGTGGAGTGCCAGAAAAGGGCTGTGGTAAATATTGTGAGTGGGTAGGATGGGCTCACCAGCAAAGGCCTCTGGGTGAGGAAGGGGCAAGGGCCCACCCTGAGGGAGGAGTCACGTAGGTCAGTGGATAGGTTCTCAGTGTTCCACTTACACATATTTTAGGAAAGATGGTGGTATAATTGGGGGGCAGTTGAGCTTCAGGTGTGGGACCCAAGTCTGATCTGGAGTTGAGGCTTATCTCCCAGATAAGAGGGTGTGGCCCTGGAAGCCTCGGAGGAGGGGAGAGGCTGAAGCAGCTCACGCTGAAGGCAGTGCCTCATGTAATGGGTCATATATGGAGGGAGAAAGTGTGCTGGGACCCAGGTGAGGGGGCCAGTGGCCAATGCCCAGTCTGGGGTGGGAAGGGACAGTGTGAAGACTGGCTGTAACTCCTGCCCCTGAACCACACTCTCCCCAGTTGTCCATTTCTCTAACGGGCCTTTCCCTGGGAAACGTGTCAAGGCTGAGAAGTTTGGATGCCGACTCGCCTCTGCTGCTGGGGGCAGGTGTGTTTTGACAGCTCTGCAACATTCTCCAGCAGAGGTTTCTGGGATGGCGGGAAAGTTCTGTATCTGTGCGCTCCCATATGATAGTCAGGTGCAGCTACTAAACACTTGAACTGTGGCTAGTGTGACTCAGGAAGTGACTTTTTAATAATCAATTTATGTTTAAATGCCCACATTTAAGCTTCAATTTCTTAAATTGAAGTCCCGTGGCTGTTGTATTGGACTGTGCAGCTTTCAGAGTACGAAGTGTTTCCACATCCATGATCGGTTGACTCAGTGGCTCTCAGAGACAGGCTTTATCAGCCCCATTTGATGGAGGAGTCAACAGAGGCAGGGGAAGTCATCTCAATGAGACATATCCAAGGCCACGCAGCTGAGAAGTGAGTGAGCTGGGGTGAAACAAAATTCTTCTTACCTCCCATTCCCATCTCCAGAAATGGGAGCTGTTTCCAGAATCTCTCCAAGTCTGCCCATTCCTGGTTTGGGCTCCTCCCAAAGGTAGGGCTTTTGTGTGGAAAATCAGAGCAAACTTCAGATGTTTGGAGCACAGTAAAGGTACACTGAATGTTTTAAAATTGGGAAAGGTGTGCGACAGGGTTGTGTTCTTTCACCATACTTGTTCAATATGTATGCTGGGCAAATAATACGAAAAGCTGGGTTCTATGAAGGAAAACGTGGCGTCAGGATTGGAGGAAGACTTATTAACAACCTGAGATATGCAGATGATACAA
>NW_006408597.1:2331988-2350571 GCF_000296735.1 Chrysochloris asiatica
GTTGGAGGAGAATACTGAAAGTGCCATGGACTGCCAAAAGAACCAATAGATCTGTTTTGGAAGAAGTGCAACCAGAGTGCTCCTTGGAGGCCAAAATGGCTAGGCTTCGTCTCTCATACTTTGGACACATTGTCCGGAGAGAACAGTCGCTGGAGAAGGATGTCATGCTGGGTAAGGTGGAGAAAAAGAGGAAGACCCCCAATGAGATGGATCAGCCAGGTGGCATCATTGATGGCGTCAAGTGTGGCGGCAGTAGTGAGGATGGCCCGGGATCGGACATTGTTTCGTTCTGCTGTGCATGGGGTCGCTATGAGTCGTATCTGACTTGACGGCACCTGACAACAACAACAAAGGTACAAGGGGTACAGTCTGGAAGGTGGGGGATTGATGCCTTATATTTCTTGCTTTCAAAGCAATCTGGGGAGTTGTCTTTCTATTTCCCCCTCTTTTGACATTCTGCTAGCTCCACAATGCTGAACTCCCAAAGCTGAAACCTTCCTATGTCTGGTCCTTGGTGAGGACGAGAGTGCTGTGAAGTGTGGAAAAGACAGGCGTGAGGAAGAACACAAATCAAGAATGGCTAAAGACTGCTGTTGGCAGTGGATATAAGGAGGCTGCTTAACAGCACAGCTTTCTCAATGCCCAAGGATGCCATCCTCGTTCTTTCTAGTGAAGAGCAACACCCAATGGTTGACCTGGACATTGTGGCATCATGCTTGATAACCACCCAACTAATAATCTGAAAGATAAGCACTGGACTGCTAACTGTAAGGTCGGTAGTTCAAACCCATCAACCACTCTTGAAAACCCTATATAGGATCCACAGTGATCAATCTAGAGTCCTGGGGTTGTGCAAACTGATCATGCACTTGGCCGTTAACTGAAAGGTTGGTGGTTCAAGTCCATGCAAAGGCGTCTCAGATGAAGGGCCTGATAATCTACTTTGGAAACATCAGCCATTGAAAATCCAACAGAGCATAATTGTACTCTGACACACATGAAGTTTCCATGAGTCACTGGTGGTGAAATAATCAGCAAAGATTCATTAGAATCACAGTGGGTTGATGTCTCAAGCATAAGGTATAATCTCTGTTATTAAGGAGAAATGGGAGGGATGAAGCTCCAAGTTCAAAGGTGAGGACATATTGTTGGCTCGCATGGTTAAAATTCCCACAGTACAGGGACCTCTCCTGGGCTCTTGGTATTTCCGCCTTTGCTTTATGAAGCAAGCGTCTTCCTCTCCTTCCCCGTGATTCTGATATGACTTACTTCCTTTTAGATAGTGAAGTTTTGAGATCTGTGTTCATTTAACACAAGAATGGTTTAGTTCAGTCTTCATTAAATTAGAAAACACACAGCCACTATTGTTCTATCCTTTCTGAAGGGTCCCAAACTTTTGGGTTTCCTGCACCAGTAAAGTCTTCCCAAATATTTTTGCTAAGTGAAGCTGTTAGAGAAGACAGCAACAAACCACCCAACCATTTTAACACCAGAAAAACAAGAACGACACAGTCTCCGAGTAAAAGACACTCTTAAATCAGGAGAAATTGTGTTACAAAAAACTCAGGAAACTCTATTTTCCTTACTGTTTGGCAGACCAGTAAAAACTGTCATGAAAAAAATGTTCTTTTTCCCAGATAGGTACTCAGAACTGTCAGGATGGACCATTTGAGGGTATCTTTGGGGGAGTGGAAAGAAAGGAGTTTATACTTCATTCCCATAATGCAGACAATCGGAGGCCAGTCCAGAAGAAAACGCTTAAACGCTTTCGTGAGGAAGTCACATGGTTACCTGGATCTTGCTGAGACTTGTGAAAACAACACAAAACAGAATACAAGTGAAACAGACCTTAAGTGGCAAGCTGGTTGGGGCTGGTTCAAACCCTCTGAAAACATGAGACTTGTGAAGGAGCTGCCCCAGCAGATCAGGATTCTCTGCAAACTTTCCTGAATGGTTGAAGCAGAAGGGTTATCTTCCCGAGCAGGTTTTTCGGTCAACAAATCTGGCTGGTTTGGAAGTGGGTGCCTCATAGAACTTTTATTTACTCTGACTTTATATATATCTATAAAGTGTCATTTTAATGGCTTGCCCTTAACCACCCTTTCTCTATGAGCTGTTAATCATATCAACCAAAGTTTGCCAACTGTGAACCTTTTTGAGGACCTAACTCCCTGCTTGGCAAGCGGCTCCATAATTATTTGAGAACATACCACTAGGCAAAGCTTCCTTCAGGGACTTGTCTTGTTCATCTTTATGCCCCTTGCACCCAATCTGAATAAGAGAAGGTGTTCGATGAATGCTTATGTAAAGAATTTAGCAAACAAGATAGGACCTCTTGTGGGAACTTGATTTGGGTCTTTGGTTTCTATAGACTGTTGTTAAGTGAGGTTAAGTCGGTTCTGATTCATAGCAACCCTATATAGGATTTCTGAGGAGTGGCTGGTGGGTTTGAACACCTTTTGGTTCAAACTGACCTTGCAGTCCAGTGCGTATCCTATGGTGTGCCATATGCTGTCATTTTGGCTCTGACTCATGGTGACTCCATTGTGTGTCAGAGTATACCTGAACTTCTTACGGTTTTCAATGAATGACTTCTTCAGAAGTAAGTCACCAGGCTTTTCCTCCAGGGTACCTCTGGATAGGTTTGAACCGCCAACCTTTTGGTTAGCAGATGAGCACATTGACCATTTGCCTTGGTTTTCTAGAGAGTGAAAGGTCTTTTTTTTTTTTAAAGTCAATGATGGGCCATCCCTGGAGCTCAGGGAAAAGTTGAAGTTAGTCCTTTCCAAAGGCCACCTTAAGGACACGGACTACCTACTTAGATGTGGAAATGAGCCTGCAAGAGACTGCCTGCTCTGTTCCTCCTTCACCAGGCTTTGGGTCTCTGCCAGCCAGGAAGTCTGAGTCCTAAGGACTAGGGATGGTTCAGCACTCAGCCCATTCACCGGAACAGGAACGTTCTACTCGCCTGCTCTCAAACCCAGAGCCAGGCCTGCCTTGGGCACATCTTTGTATCCCTGTTTGGCCATAGTTTGTGTGTCTAGTGGTGGTGGTGACAGGGACTGGCAGGTGGTCAGGTAGGGGCTAAGTCAGCTTGAGCAGATGGAGTGCTGACCAAGTGACCCAAGTGACGGGACAAAATCCTGCCGAGGTTGCGTTGGGGGAAGCGCTCTGGGTTATAATGCTCTAACATGATTTGCTAAGCTAGAGGCCCTGGATCCTCAGGAATTGTCCAGAGTCCTAAGGAAGAGGTGCTCTGGCTGTGGATCCAGCAGAGGGCTGTTTGGGATACCAGAGTGAGACCTGATATTTCCCTTTACAAGCTCACCAAGGATGGCCAAGGCAGGCTGGCCCTTGGGTGTCCTTAGTGGGCTTGATTCCAATCTACTCATCCTTTAAAACTCTGGTACGCATCACCTCCTCCTCACCTCTCTGCCTTTCCCTATTCCCTACCTCAGCCTGAGTGATTGTGCACTAACCACACCACCGGTGTGTCCTGGCTTCCATGTTACACAGTGTGCTGGTGGCTGACTGCAAACCAGCAGGTTCCTTCTGTTTCATCATCAGCTTGAGGGTGAGGCTCAGAGATAGTAGGGAGGAAGAACCACACCAGCCCTGCCTTAGTCTACACCCTGGGGTTGGGTGGAGAAAGCCTGGGCTGGATTCAAATCCTAGTTCCACCACTGATTAAAGGAGCTCTGGTAGCATAGTGGTTATGAGTCGGAGACCCTATGCAGGTGGTGGTGGTTATGAGTCGGAACTGACTACACGGCACACCACCACCACCACCATTGTCAGATGACCCCCGACAACTCTTTTCAACTCTCTGAGCTTCAAAGGCATTATTTGTAAAATGGGAAACATATACCCACCTGCTGCATAGGATTGCTGTGAGGAGTCAATGAGATAGTGTATATGCAAATACGGGAGCCCTGGGCAAGTAGTGGGTTACACGCCACAAGGTCAGCAGTTCATAATGGTAATTTTCTCATGAGGCATCATGTTAGGAACCAAGTATACAAAGAAGTGTAAGAGACGCTGACAACACTTTGAGGAACTGACCACATTAGCTGGGGAATTGAGATGCATACATAAAAATTCTATGCCATATCACACCAAATTGTTGCTGAGTGCTGACTCATAGTGACCCAGTGTAGGGTTTCTGAGGAGTAGCTGGTGAGTTTGAACCTCCGACTTTGTAATTCAAACCAATCTTGAGGTCCAGTGCTTATCCTACAGTGCCACACCAGGACTAGGTAGCTGTTATAAACAAACAAACAAATAAACAAACATCAATGGAAAATAACAAGCATTGATGAAAATGTGGAGAAATTAGAGACCTCATCCATTGTTGGTGGAAATGCAAAATGGTGCAGCCACTGTGTAAAATGTTTGGTGGTGTTGGTGTTGGTGGTGGTTATGTGCCGTGGTGTTGGGTCCGATTCACAGCAACCTTGAGTAGGGGTTTATGGGAGCAGAAAGCCTCATCTTTCTGCCATGGAACAGCTGGTAGTATCGAACTGTTGACCTTGAAGTTAGAAGTCCGACTCGTAGCCGCTATGCCACCAGAGTTCCTTAAATGTTTGGCAGTTTCTCAAAAAAATAAACATAGATCTAGCATATGTCCCAACAGTTTCACTTCTGGTTATATACCACAAAGATTTGAAAGCAGGGACTCAAGTAGACACTTGTACACCCATGTTCATTGTTGTTGTTGTTAAATGCCATTGAGTTGGTTCTGACTCATAGTGACTCTGTATAGGGTTTCCGAGGAGCAGTTGGTAAGCTTGAACTGCCGACTTTGTGGTTCAAACTGACCTTGCAGTCCAGCACCACACCAGGACTCCGGTGGCCATTATAGCATGATTCATAAAAGCCAAAAGGGGGGAGCAACCCAATATCCACCAACAAATGAATGAATAAACAAAATATGATATTTGTTGTTTCTGTTGTTAATTACTGTCAAGTCAGTTCCAACTCATAGCCACCCTGTGTAGGGGTTCCAAGGCTTACATTTTTGTGGGAGCAAAAAACTTTTTCTCCCATGGAGCAGCTGGCAGGCTCACACTACAAACCTTGCAGTTTGCAGCCCAATGCTTATGGTATGGAGCCACCATGCTCCCCAATATGATATATACATACAATGAAATACTACTCAGCCATAAAGAGAAATGACGCTCTAATTTATGATCAATCTTGAAAACATCTCACTACGCTGAGTGAAAGAAGCCAAATATAAAAGGGCCTATATTGCTTGATCCTACTTACATGAGAATCTAGACTAGACAAATGCATGGAGACAGAAAGTAGATTCTTGGTTCCCAGGAGCTGGAGGGAGTGGGGAATGGGAGCAATTGCTGAGTGGTACAGAATTTGTTTGGGGTGGTGGCAAGCTTTGGAAATACATAACAGCAATGGTTGCAAAACAAAACAAAAACCTCACGGTGTTAAAAGGGGCACACAGGCATGCCCAGTGAGTGGTGTACACAGTAAGTGCTATCCTGAGTTGTTCAGGGGAGGGAGTAGTCATTGGAAGGTGATGGGCCTTCAGTAAGTACAGAAGAACAGGGACGGAGTTCCAGGGAGGGGACACAGCACGTGCAAAGAAAAGGAAGGGAGAGGCTGTCTGAGCCAGAGCCAGCAGGCCAGTTGATTTGGAACTGGTTTACTTGGAGGCTTTGTTAGGAACGGATCGCTGGGGAGAGTCTTCGGTGCTAGTCTGTGGACTCCAATCCTGAAATCCCTGAGGCTTTTCTAAGAGAGAGGTGACATGGCCAAATGAAATTTTGTAGCAATTTATTCAGACTGGCTTCTAGATCTGTTCTCAGAAAGCAGAACTCAACTCAGGAAACCCAGGCACCTGGTCTGCGAAGCAGTGACTAGTAGTTTCACAGTTGCACTTGGAATACAATCTAAATTCCCTGCTGAGTGTGACAGGGGCCACATAATCTGACCTCTGTGTCCCTTCTGACCTTGAATTACTCCCCCCTCGGTCATCAGACCCCTGCCTCCCTGGACATCTTGAACATGTCAAATTCCTTACAGCCTTCAGAGCTTTGCATTCACCTATCCTTCTAGTTTGGACCTCAAGGTCAGTGGTTCAAACTCACCAGCCGCTCCTTGGAAAGGGAGTGGGAACCAACTTGACAGCATTTAACAACAACAACTATGTGCTTGGCCTTGGGGATAAAGTCTTTGCCCTACATGGAGCCTAGTCACATGGGGAAGAGCAGTAAGCAATAAGAAAACAACAGCATGGTGAACTTCCTGGCAGCATCCAGTGATCTGTGCCTGAGCTTCATGGGGGGAGGTCAAGGCAGGTCTCTCTGAAGAAGGCAGACAAGAGAAGATGGGGTCTTCCAGACAGAAGGATTGTTCTTGTTGTTAAGTGCTGTCGAGTTGGTTTGGACTCAGAGTGACCCCTGTATAGGAATTTTGAGGAGGGACTAGAGGCTTTTAAAGCTTTGTTGTGAATTGAGTGAAGGTTTATAAGGCAGAGCATCAGTTTTACATTTGACAAATCATTGCAATCCCCTCCTTACACCATCAGCTAACAGTATTTACCTCTATTATCACCACCACCCCCTTATTTTTGTTTTTTTTTGATGTACACATACCACATTGAAAATATATATTCGTTTAAATGTGCAAAGGGCACATTTTGGCAGCCAGCCTCCTGCCTGTAGGCACACAGCCTTTCTCAGTCCATGGGCCTAGAGCCCGCAGCTGCTCTATGTCTGTATGCCATCGCCTCTGCCACCATCTCTGTTGTTGCCGCTCTCTCGATAGGATCCTGCCCTCCTCTCACGCTCTTCCCTCTTGATGGTCCTAAGGTCCTCTGTTCCTGAAATGACAGATTAACTGCTCCCCACTTTTAGTTACACCTCTTCTACATTTACAGTTGTGATAATCACCATTAATCCTAATGACAATTACTTACAATTTAATCATAAAATCCTATCCCCATCGTCACTAGACCCATCTGGACAAGAGGAAAATTATTTACTGGTGATTCTGTCGTACCCACTGTGTTATGACACTAAGCACCCTCATGAAAGCTTATAAGCCAGTCACTTCATGCCTTTATAGCCACCCAGTTGCTGTTGTTTTAAAGAAATGTTTTATTGTGAATTATGTGTTAGTTTACATGGGAGAACATTAGTTTTACATTAATTCTATCATATATTATCATATATTGTTTCATTGCCATAGTTACAATCCCGTCCATGCATCATTAACCAACCTGACCGCCTCCCTACCCCCCCAGTCTTCAGCACACAGTTGCTCTCCCTCTCTGGATCTAAAGTTCCCAGCTGTTCCATCTCTCTGCGTCATGGTCTCTGCCTCCATCTCAGGCATTGTTGCTTCTCTGGGTAGGGTCCTGCTCTCTGCTCTTCTCCACTGATGGTCCCAGGGCCCTCCGCTTCTAGACTGAAAAGTTAATCACTCCCCTCTTTGCTATAAAATGTCCACCTTTACATTTCCAACCCTCACAATCAGTCCTGATAACAATTATTCACTATTGTATCACAAGATACCTATCTGCATTTCATTTCATCAGCCCCTCCTAGACAGGTTGGATACTACTCAATGGAGACTCTACCTTCCTCCACACCCTCTGGATCTAGGTTCCCTCTTGAAAGCTTGTAAGCCAGTCACTTCTTGCCTTTGTAGCCCCCCCACCCCCATTTTGGGTAGCCAATATCCAAGTTGCTATCTACTATAGCCACCCAGTTTTGATAGTCGAAATCTAACTTGCTCGTCCTTATCAATCTAATGTCCTGAAGAGGCATGTTTGATCCTTGATGTGAAGAATCCTTCCCTTTCGGTTGGAATTTTGGGCAACTTCATCCATAAGCAAAGGTCCAGTTCATCAAGTTGTAGCAGTTGATGCATCTGGTCAAGTTCTGGACAACAAGCCATCCAGGCTAGAGTAGAGAGAACAAGCCACACTCCATTCTCTCTCCTGAGCAGAAGGCCCTCCTGACAGGAGGGCGTCAGGGCAGTGCATGCTGTGGCCCCTGCTGTCACCCCTCTCCCTGTCTCCTCAGCTGTGTGCCAGCCACCATGCCAGAACAGGGGCTCTTGCAGCCGACCCCAGCTCTGCATCTGCCGCTCAGGCTTCCGTGGAGCCCGCTGCGAGGAGGTCATTCCTGAGGAGGAATTTGATCCCCAGAATTCCAGGCCAGCACCTCGACGCTCAGCTGACGGTTCCCCCAAGCTGCTCAGGAGCAGTGCAGCCCGAGAAGGCACCTCAGCCAGAACTCAGCCACAGACACCACAGCTACTGATGGCCAGGTAAGTCCCCTCCTCGGAGGGACCCCTGGGTCCTGGGGCTCAGCCTCTCTCTGGAGGTTTCTTCCTTAGGGGCATAAATCTTGGTGGAGAGAGCTGAAACTACCCTTTCTTCCCTCCACTCCCCCCTTATCCTCTGGCAGGGACAGGTTGGGGCTGGCATTGGCTTCGCCAGGCTGGTGTGGAGGTGGGAGGTGGGAGGTGAGGTCTTTATGGCTGAACAGCTAGAAGAAGGCTGAGTCTCCTGTTTCCAATCTTGGCTTTGCCACTTCTTAGCTTGATGACCTTGGACAAGTTTCTAAATCCAGGCCTCTAGGTCCTCATCAGTGAGGAGGACAGTGCTAATACCTACTTCATGGAATTCTTGTAAGGATTACTCCAGTTAGCAATGGAAAATACTTAGGACTCCTGGTGTGGCATTGTAGGATAAGCACTGGACTACTAACACCAAAGTCGGTGGTTCAAACTTACCAGCTGCTCCTTGGAAACCCTATACAGCAGGGGGTGGGAATCCTTTTTTCTGCCACAATTGATAATATTCACAGGTCATACAAAATGATCAACTTAAAAATTAGCCTGCTATATTTGGTCAAACATTTAATTAACTCACCCCTAATGTGATGGAAAGGAGCTCTGGTAGTGTAGTGGTTACTAATCGGGCTGTGAACCATCCGCAGTTTGAAACTACCAGCTGTTCCGCAGGAGAAAGATGAGGCTTTCTGTTCCTGTAAAGATTTTACACCCTCAGAAACCCTGTACAGGGTCGCTATGAGTTGGAAACGACTCCACGGCACACAACAACAACAACAACAATGTGATGGAGACCTGGTGTGGTGCTGTGGGTTAATGTGCCAGACTGCAAAGCCATTTGAACTGCAAGGTTGGCAGTTCAAGCTTTCCAGCTGCTCCTCGGAAACCCTATACAGGGTTGTTATGGGTCGGAACTGACTCAATGGCACTTAACAACAACAACAATGTGATGGAGCTCTGGTAGCGTAGTGATTACGAGTCAGGCTGCCAACCTCAAGGTCAGCAGTTTGAAACTACCAGCAGTTCCGTGGGACAAAGATGAGGCTTTCTGCTCCCATAAAGATTTACAGCCTTGGAAACCCTGTACAGGGTCAATTTGAGTTGGAAACGACTCCACTGCACATAACCACCACCACCAATGTGATGGCTAAGGAGCTCTGGTAGCGTAGTTGTTACAAATTGGGCTGCGAACTTCAAAGTCAGCAGTTTGAAACTACCAGCTGTTCTGCAGGAAAAAGATGATGCTTTCTGCTCCCATAAAGATTTACAGCCTTGGAAACCCTGTGCATGGTTGATGTGAGTTGGAATCGACTCCATGGCACATAACCACCACCACCACCACCACCAATGGGATGGCTGGAGTCCTGGTGTGGTGCTGTGGGTTAATGTGTCAGACTGCAAAGTCATTTGAACTACAAGGTCGGTGGTTCAAGCTCACTAGCTGCTCCTTGGAAATTCTATACAGAGTTGCTATGGGTCAGAATTGACTTGATAGCACTTAACAACAACAACAACAACAATGTGAGGTCTGGTGTGGCACTGCAGGATAATGCACTGGACTGCAAGGTCAGCTTGAATCACAAGGTTGGCAGTTCAAACCCCACCAGCTGCTCCTTGGAAACCCTATATAGAGTTGCTATGGGTCAGAACCGACTTGACGGCACTTAACAACAACAACAATGTGATGGTTGGAGTCCTGGTGTGCTGCTGTGGGTTAATGCGTTGGGCTGCAAAGTTGGTTTGAATTGCAAGGTCAGAAGTTCAAGCTCACCAGCCGCTCCTTTGAAACCCTATACAAAGGTTGCTATGGGTTGGAACCTACTCAACAGCACTTAACAACAAGCAGAATGCTTAGAATAGTGCCTTGCACATAGCACACTCCTTAGAGATGCTAATATTCATTTTCTCTGCCTGTGAGGTGGGGAGCGGTTCTGTCTGACAAAGACCCCCTTAGTTCAGCTGCTGCCACTTCTCTCCTATAGAGGGGAAGGGAAAGAGGGCAGTGTTTATGGACAGGACTCCCTGGCTTCTTGGCAGCCAGTCTGGCTAGACCTTTTCTGCTCGGGACAGGAAATCTGAATTTTTAAAACTGGTCCATTTCTAGGGGCTGTGTTTTCCTTTTGGTTTTTCCATTCGTTTCCTACTTAGGAAGTTCTTTCTGAAATATTGCAACCTTGCCTTACTGAATAAGGTAGAAAACAAACAAGTTCTCAAAGGCCAGGAGAACAAGGGAGAGGGGGCTAACTTGAGGTCAGATCCCCAGCTTGTAAGCTCAGCAGAGATTGGCTGGGTTGGAGAAAGAGAAGGAAAAGTGGGACGAGGTTGGCCAGTTGCTCTGACAGGAGGTGAGGCCAGGCCAACCAACGTGTTGGTAAAGTGGGGTTCTAAGGCCCTGAGCACCCAGGCAGCCAGGAGCTGGAAAAACTGAAGGATGGACTCAGATCATGGCCTAGGGAGCTCTAAGATGAAGATTAGAAGAGCCTTCTGCCATGGCCAAGGCCTGGGAATGTTAGGGTAGAAACAAGGGACAGAACCAAGGGTGGAAAACACAGGGGACAGGGTGGAGGATCCAGGATTGGCTATGAGCAGGTGGGTAGGGCCTGAGCCAGTATTGGATTACCCAGTAATCAAGGTAAGCGTGGGTTTACTTACTAATCTATAGTAAACAGTTTCATATTTTTCACCACATCAAAGGTTCATTCTGCTTCTAAGTATGGCTTCTAAGTATCTGTTTCTCTCCCAACCTTATAGAATGTCTTATAGAATCAAAGTCTATTTTCAAATTACAATCCCAAACAGGGACAGAGTACTCTGTAAGCAAGGCAAACATGGGCTTACTTACTAATCTTTAGTGAACAGTGTCATGTTTTTCTACACGTAAAATTGTTCACTACAGATTAATAAGAAAGCATAAGTAAACCCATGTTTACCTTGCTTATGGGGTAATCCTCCCCGATCTGGACTTTGCTGTGATGGGTTCTGGCTGTGTGTGTGAGGTGGATCTGCCTGGAGCGGAGGCACTAGGAGGTTCGTCACAGGGGCCAGCTGAGGGCCTGCCAGGGCAGATGGGAGCAGGGTCCTTCCAGCGGGGCGTTAACACCTACTGGCTCTTGTCTGGCCTGCGGGCTTCCTTCATCTGATGATGTGCTGATCCATTGGGCTTGTGTGCAGGTGGCTTTGTCAAGTTATTCTGCCCCTTACACACTTTTTAAATTTTATTTTAAGGTTTTTATTGTGGATTGAGTGAAAGTTTACAGGACAGATCATCAGTTTTACATTCAACAAATCATATTCTTTGTTTCATTAAAATGATTATAATCCCCTCCATGTACCATCAGTTAACAGTATTTCTCTCTATTCATTTTAGCTCTCTCTCTCTTTTTTTTTTTTTTTAAACACTCAGGCATGTATAATAATTTACACTACCAAAAAGAACATTCTGTGAGTCTGTCTCCTGGCTGCCAGCTCTCAGTCCCTCTCTTTCCATGAATCTAGAGTCCTCAGCTGCTCCCTCTCTCCATGTCCCTATCTCTGCCTCCACCTCTGGTGTCGTTGCTTCTCTGGATAAGGTCCCACAATCCGCTTGTGTTCTTCCACCTTGATGGTCCTAGGGTCCTTTGTTTCTGGACTGTAAGATTAACTTCTCCCCCGTTAGGGTTATCAAACTTCTACCTTTATAATTGTGACAGTTGCAATTAGTCATGATAACAATTACTCACTACTGAATCGTAAGAGTCTTATGCCCATCTCTTTTAACCAGACCCATTTATACAAGATGAAAACTATTCAGTGAGGACTCTTTCTTCTCCCTCATACTCTTAAACTAAACTCCCCCTTGAAACCCTGTAAACCAGTCACTTCGTGCCTTTATCACTCCCTCATTTTAGGTTGTTGTTGTTGTTGTTGTGTGCTGTGGAGTCGGTTCCAACTCATAGCAACCCTGTACAGGGTTTCCGAGGCTGTAAATCTTTACGGGAGCAGACTGCCTTATCTTTCTCCCGCGGAACAGCTGGTAGTTTCGAACTGCTGACCTTGTGGTTCGCAGCCTGATTCGTAACCACTACACTACCAGAGCTCCAGTTCATTTTAGGTAGCCAATGTCTAAGTTGCTCGTCCCTATCTATACTGTATACAGAGGGTATTGATACATGTACCCATTACACTCTTAAATCAGACAGTCCCACCTCCTGCAAAAGGCCCTCCCTGGTCCCATCAGCCTTGTCATCTGATCCCTGCAGCAGTTGCTGCTTGCAGCACACACTTGGGGTGCAGCCATGTGGGTCTGTGTCCTGCACCTGCATGTAACCCTGGGTGGCCCATGCTTGAGAAGGTAGGCACTCTGTCTTGTACTCTTCGGGTTCCCTCACAGCTCCTCACACAGTACCTGCCTCTCTTCCAGGAAGTGCTGGATTCATATTAGCTGTCTGATGCTTAGTCTAAACAGAAGAGTTAGTCATCAGTCCCAACCTGTACCCAGAACCCATGTGCTTTGCAGAAAGTCAGAGGTGCTGCAGCTCCCTGCCATTCCCCCCAACCCCAAACACCCCGTGGTTCTCCATGTGTTGTTTGTGTTCATTTGCTGGCTGTCTCCCAACTGAGTCAGGGCTCTGAGAGTAGGGACCATGTCCTTCTTGTGCATTCATTTATGTTGGATGCTAACACTGTGCCCGGCACATAGTAAGCACTCAGTCAACATGTGTTGAGTGGAGAAATGAATGAGAATAGATGTTGGGTTGAGAAGGGAAGGAGGATGAGAGAGATGGAGGCAAACCTTCGAATCTCCCAGGGCAGGCTTTATATGGTGTGGAGGCAAAGGTGGGGTTTCTGGCCATGGCAGGTCCCTCTACTTCAGTTTCACAGGCTTCCTGACCAGGGGCTACTGTGATGTTATTAATGAGCTGCAGCGTCCACGCCAGCCTGGTCTCCCTCTGCCCTGATGCCTTGGTGCCATGAAATCTGGGCAAGTCCGAGTGGGCTCTGCTGCCGGCCCAGCTGTGTTTTGCTTTGGGAGGCCAAGTCCCGCTTGCCTGGCGGTGTCAGACATTTCCTATGCACTTGGCCAGGTTTCCCAAGCTACTCCTGGCCTCTCTCCTGATCATAACTGGAAAAGCCCTTTGTGTTCAGATAGAGGGAGTGACATGACCCCAGGGGCATTTCTGGAGTTGGGGTGGGAGACACTGCTGGATTGGGGATGATCAGAGATTGGTATCTGAAAGGGAGCTGAGAGGGAGGGGCCAAGAGAGTCCCAGGCAGCAGACAGAGCCAGATGTTCATTGACATTGTCCAGCTGTGTAGGGGGGTGCCCTCTGAGCCCCAGGCCCAGACAACTTCTCCAGATGAGAGCCTGCCCCACCTGGGAAGCAAGAGCCAGATACCTCCAGAAGGGCCTTGGGAGTTGGGGGTAGAAGGAGGGAGAAGGTTACAAGAACTTGGAACCAGCAAGATTGTCTACTTCAGTGGGCATGTGAATCACCTGGATCACTTAGGACCTTGTTAACATGAAGCTTTGGATTCCTAGGTCTGGGATAAACATCTCTAATGAGCTCTGGTAGCGTAGTGGTTATGAATCGGGCTGCAGCGAACCTTAAGATCAGCGGTTCGAAACTACCAGCCACTCTGCGGGAGAAAGATGAGGCTTTCTACTGCCGTAAAGATTTACACCCTCGGAAACCCTGTACAGGGTCGCTTATGGGTCGGAATCGACTTGACGGCACTTAACAACAACAACAACAATGTGCTCTCGGGCAATGCTGATGCTGCTGGTCACAGACCACACCATGAGCATCAGAGCCTGGACTTCGATTCCGAGAATCCTGAGTTCCAGTTCTGGATTTACCACCTACCAGCTGTGTGGCAAGGAGCTTTGGTAGCTGCTAATCACACCCAAGGAGCTCTGGTAGTGGTAGCAGCGGGCTGCAAACCTCAAGGTCAGCAGTTCGAAACTCCCAGCTGTTCCGTGGAAGAGAGGCTTTCAGCTCCCGTAAAGATTTACAGCCTTGGAAACCCTGTGCAGGGTCGCTATGAGTCAGAACCGACTCCACAGCATATAACAACAACAACAATCTCACCATCAGGAGTTTGAGACTAGCTGCTTTGCAGGAGAAAGATGAGGCTTTCTGCTTCCGTAAAGATGTACAGCTTTGAAAACCTTATACAGGGTCACTATGAGTTGGAACCAACTCCACGGAACATAACAACAACAACAACAAGCTGTGTGGCATCAGGCAAGGTCTTAACCTCTCTGAGGCAATAGTTTCCAACTCATAGGGCTGCAGGGAGGATTAAATGAGATCATGTGAGTAGGGTACCTAGCACATGGGTCCCCATCAGTGGACTGGTTCTCTTTGTTAGGAGGACTTGGGCAGATGGAAGGCAGTAGGTGACCAAGAACACACAGAGAAAATGGGTGTGTGTGAAGGGGTAGAGACCTGCTCTGGAGAGAAGTCAGAGCCCCAGACCTGGCCTCTGGGGAAGAGGAACCAGCATATTCCCCACCAGTAGTGGCTTTGGCTGGTATGGTTATTCTACCAGGATTGTTCTCACCAGCCATGTATGAGAAGAGTCAGACCCCAGGTCCTAGAGGCTGAGCCCTGAGGACCTCCTCAGCAAGCTTGTACAATATTTAGCAACACGGGGCCTAGCGAGCAGTTCTGTGTAGGGCAGTTGCCTCCAGACATTCCTGTCTCCCACCGGGCTATGTTTCTGTTCTGTCCAGTACTGCCCTCTAGACCCCTTGTTGCTCAAATATTATCCTGCCCTTTTCTCCTTTTGCCCAAAGCAAAGGAGCAGAGTGGCCAATGACACAGCACAGGACTGGGGTCACAGGCTGTGGGAGAGGGGCAAGTAGCATCACGTCTCTGAACTTTCCTCATCAGTACAGCGGGATCCCTGAGAAACCTAACAGAGAGTCAGGGAAAGTAAAGGAGCTCACTCATTCAGTCAACATTTACTCAACACTGACTGGGCTGGGCTTCTTTCAAGTGCTGGAGTTACATCAGTGTAGAAAGTGGACAAAAAGCCCTGTCCTCTCAGACCTGACTAGCGCAGCTCTTTCTAGGCCAGTCTGGAATGATGGGTGCTGGGATACCGAGCATGTGAGAGTGTGTTCCTGTGTGTGGCAGTCACCCTGACAGCAGTTGTGGAAAAGCCCTTTCCGAGCCCTTGAAGCAGGACCCCAGCCTCATTCATACCCCAGCATTCTTGAGGCCTCACATCTCCCTCTACTCAGGGCCCTCTTGACACTTCCTGACATGTGTGTGCATGCGTGGGTTGTTTATGGGTGGCTTTCCATGTGAGAGGTATGGGAACTTTGCTGGGGTCACCTCTACAAATCAGGAGGTGCAGAGTGTCCTTTCAGTAGATCACTGAGCCAGGAGCTACTTCCCGAGGGTGAAGAAGACGAGGAAGATAGTACCCTGCTTCCCAGGAATCGGGTGATCCAGAATCAGAAACTAGGTACTAGAGGGAGAGGGCAGCCGGTAACAGATGCCCAGCAAGGTGAATCCAATATGGCATCTTGTAAGTTGTACCTCCTGTACATCCCAGAGCCTGGGGCTGGGCATGGGGGGGAGAATAAACAGGGCTGTACCACAGCCGGTGGCTTTAATGGCCAGAAATTTCTCTCCTGCAGTTCTGAAGGCTGGAAGCCCAAATCAGGGTCTCAGAAGTGTTGAAACCCTCCTTGTTGGCAACCTTGGGCATTCCTTGTACCCTTGGTGGCCCTCACATGCCATCTATCTTTCCGGAGTGTAAGTCTGTGTGTCTTCTCTTCTTTTTATAGCTCAGACGTGATTAGGCTTTGGATCCACCCTAATGGCTGTGACCCCCACTGACCAACCCATTCATTCCATTAGACTATAGAAGGTAATCTGCTCCACCCAGGGCCTACTGATTTAATCACACATTAAAGTTCCAACTGTACTGGCCAAAATCAATACATATTTGGGAGAGAACATAAATCATTCCATAACTCAGGACATGGCGTCCTACAGGGTTGCTGTAGACATGTCTCTGATCTCATGAACCTATATCTAATATTTCGGCTTGACTGACTGGAGGCAAGCCCAATGGTGTTGATATGGGGGTGTGTGCATGTGAGAAGAGTTTCCTGGCTCCAGCAGCGCTGGGGCACCCTGCTGATGGTTATTGAAGGAAGTGATGATGAGAGGATGCAAGAGGCAGCTCTGGGGTGTGTTTTTGTATATAAGTATGTCAGAGAGAGTGTGTCTGAGTGACTGTGTGAGAGAGAATATGAAAATATGTATACGTACGTGTGTGCCTGCTTGCATGCGCGTGTGGTGAGGAAAAGGCACTGGGTGTTGGTTAGGCAGAATTTAGACCCCGGAATCTCACAAACTACTAGGGCTTCAACTTCCTGAAACTCAGTTTCTTTAACTCTGAAATGTGGAAACGGATGCGTGTAAAGAGACTGATGGGTTGTCTGGCACACAATAGGTTCAGTAAGTATTAAACCTCTTATCCTACTTGTTTTGTCCCTATGCCTGTGGTTCCTCAGTGGGGGACACCACATATACCAAGGTGCGGTTTTCTCTACCCCACTGCCTGTGTCTGTAGGTGAGAAAACTGAGGCAGGAGGAAGGTTGGCAGTTGACTGCAGATTGATGGGTCACTATGGGCACTGTCCTTGGTGCTCAAGGGATCCTGAGTCCAGGGCAGTGTGAACATCCTCTGAGCCTGGTTCCTACTCCAGCTGTCTCCACACATTCCTTCCCTCCACTCTGGACTTTTGGATGTTTACATCTGCCTTCCACTGGCTCCTTTGGGCAACACAACCCCCTACTTGTTGTCCCTCCTAATTCAAGCCTGTTCGATCTAAGACCATTCTCCATGCCACCTGGGACATGAAGTAGGAGGTCTTGGAAAAGTCTCTTACCCTCTCTGAGCCTCTGCTTCCACAATTGTGAATTGTCTTTAGATTCTGGCCTCTGGCTTGGTCATTTGCTGTCCCTGAGTGTAAAATGTATGTCCTTCTCTTTGGCCTTTTCCAGAGTCATGAAAAGGAGAAGAGGTGCCCTTTGTTAGGGTCCTAGCTCCCTGGCCATCTGGCCTCAAGTCCTAGGCCAGGTGCAGTGGGTTAAGCAGCCTGCCTTCTTTGTGGAGTGTTATCCCAGAGCACCACTTGTTAGCTACCTTCAAGTCACCCCCTTCCCTGATTTGTGGTGAGCCCGAGTATAATGCAACGGAGTGTTGTCCAGCCCTGTGCTATCCCCATAAACAATAGCGTCAGACCACTGTGCTCCTAGGGTTCTCATTGGCTGATTTTTTGAAGGTAGGTCACCAGGCCTTTTTTCCTGGTGACATTTGGAAGCTGCTAAAACATGTTAAAGGAGCTCTAAAACATGGTAAAGTAGCTCTGGTAGCTTAGTTGTTACGAATTGGGCTGCAAACCTCAAGGTCAGCAGTTCAAAACTACCAGCTGCTCCACAAGAGAAAGACGAGGCTTTCTGCTCCCGTAAAGATTTACAGCCTCGGAAACCCTGTACAGGGTCGCTATGAGTCGGAACCGACTCCACGGCACATAACAACAAAACATGTTAAGCATCACAGCAATATACAAGCTTCCACTCAGTACTGACTGCGCTTGTGATACATTAGCCGGGAATCAAACTCTGGTCTCCTGCGAGGAAGACAACTATTCCATTGAACCATACTGCCCATGTTCAGTCCTTAGGACTAATATGAATAGACTTAGGATGCGGAGACCTGTTTTGGGGGCCATAACTCTGCTGGTAACTAGCCTTGTGATCTGGGCAGTCATTTAACTTCACTGTGTTAATGTCCCTGTCTGTAAAGTAGGAAGGATAATTCTTATGTCACTGGGCTAGTGTGAGAATTCATTAAGATGGCATGTGCAAAAGAGTGCTTTGTAAACTGTGATGTGACTTGCATATGCTTCACTATCAGTATCTAACTGTCCTGACGATGACTTGGAAATTTCCTTGTACAGTGTGTAGGGATCTCCTTCTTGAAGAAGCTCCTTAATGAGGCTGTCCCTGACCTCTGTAGTTAGAATTGTAAGCCCCCAACCCCAGGTCTTTCCATCTGACTCATTTCTTATTCCCACAGTCCTTACCATGCTCCAATACAGCACATAATTATGTGTCTTGCTCGTTGCCTGTTTATCTCCAGTTATAATGTGCCTCTGAAGGGCAAGGATCTTTCTTTGTTCTCTGATCAATCCCAAGTTCCTAGAACAGTGCCTTTTATAGTACCAAAACCCAACCTTGTTGTTGTTGTT
>NW_006408597.1:2351710-2354130 GCF_000296735.1 Chrysochloris asiatica
TCCAGTTTCTCAGATTACTACAGGTTGAATAAGTATGGTGAAACACTATAACCCTGGCATGTACCTTTCCTGATTTTAAACCATTCAGCATCCCCTTGTCCTGTTTGAATGACTGCCTCTTGGTCTATGTACAGGTTCCTCATGAGTACAATTAAGAGTTCTGAATACCCATTCTTCACAGTGTTGACCATAACTTGTCATGATCCATCAGTTGAAAGCCTTTGCATAGTCAATAAAGCACAGGCAAACATCTTTCTGTTATTCTCTGCTTTTAGCCAAGATCCATCTGTCATCAGCAATGATATCCCTCATTCCATGTCATCGTCTAAATCCAGCTTGAACCTCTGGCATTCCTTGCAGCTGTTTTTGAATTATCTTTAGCAAAACTTTACTTGCATATGATATTGTCCGATGATTTCTGCATTGCGTTGAGTCACCTCTTTTGGGAATGGACATAGATATATTTCTTCCAATCAGATGGCCAGGTAGCTGTCTTCCAAATTTCTTGGGATACATGAGTGTGTTCCTCTAGTGCTGCATCAGTTTGTTGAAAGATTTAAATTTGTATTCTATCAACTCCTGGTGCCTTGTTCTTTGCCAATTCCTTCAGTGCACCTTGGGTTTCCTCCTTTAGTACCAATGGCTCTTGATCATATGGTCTTGAAATGGTTGAACATTGACCATTTCTTTTTGGTACAGTGACTTTGTATATTCCTTCCATCTTTTTTTGATGCTTTCTGCATCATTTAGTATTTTGCCCAGAGAATCCGTCAACATTGGAAGTCGAGGTTTGAATTTTTTCTTCAGTTCTTTCAGCTTGAGAAATGCTGAGCATGTTCTTCCTCTTTGCTTTTCTAACTGCAGGTCTTTGCACATTTCATTATAATACTTGACTGTCTTCTCGAGCTGTCCTGTGAATTTTCTGTGTAGCTCTTTTACCTCCTCGTTTCTTCCTTTTGCTTTAGCATCTCTATGCTGGAAAACAACTTTCAGAGTCTCTTCTAAGATCCATTTTGGTCTTTTCCTCCTTTCTTGTCTTCTTAATGACCTTTTGCTTTCTTCCATTATGATGTTCTTGATGTCATCCCACAATGGTCTTAGTTCATTTGTGTCCAGTTCATCAAATCTGTTCCTGCAATGGTCTCTAAATTCAGGTAGGATATGTTCAAGATCATATTTTGGCTCTTGTGGACTTGTTTTAGTTTTTTTTCCAGCTTCAGCCTGAAGGTACATATGAGCAATTGATGGTCTGCTCCATGGTCTGGCCTGGCCTTATTTGTTATTGTTGTTAAGTTCCATGGAGTCAGTTCTGGCTTATAGCAACCCTGTATAGGGTTTCCAAGGAGTAACTGGTGGGTTTGAACTACCGACCTTGTGATTAGCAGACCAGTGTGTATCCTACATAGTGCCACACCAGGACTTCACTGGCCTTGTTTAGGCTAATGATTTTAAGTGTTTCCACCCGGATGTAGTCAATTTGATTTCTTTGTATTCCATCTGGTGAGGTCCATATGCTGAAAAAGTTTACTCTATCTTAAAGTAGAATGCTGTCTGTGATAGGCTAATGTCCATACGCCTATAAGGAAGAACATTTAATGCCACTTTTATTCAAATTAATGCACCAACCATTAAGACCAGTGATGATGAAATTGAAGAATTCTACTAACTTCTTCAATCTGAAATCGATCACACATGCCATCAAGATGTATTGAAAATTACTGTTGATTGAAATGTAAAGGTTGGAAACAAATAAGAAGGGATTAGTAATTGGAAAACATGGCCTTGGTGATAGAAACCTGATGGAGATAGCATGATGGAACTTTGCAAGACTTCCTCAAACTTTGCAAGGACTTCGTCACTGCAAATGACATATTTGTAGCAAATACCCATGTACAAATGTCCTCTGTCAAATCATTATACATATTTCTGGGTATACCACCATTCTCCCTCCCACACCCATTTAGCCTGCATGTCTATTCATGCATCTACTCATGTTGTTGTTACTGTTAAGTGCTGTCGAGTCAGTCCCAACTTATAGTGACCCTGTATAGGGTTTCCGAGGAGTGACTGGTGAGTTTGAACAGCCAGCCTTGCAGTTCAATTCAGCCTTGTGGCCAACTGCTTATCCTACAGCGCCACATCAGGACTGTTGTTGTTAGGTGCCATCGAGTCGGTATTGACTCATAGCGACCCTATGCCCAACAGAACAAAACACTGCCCAGTCCTGGGCCAACCTCACAATTATTGTCACCCTTGAGCCCGTTGATGCTGCCACTTGGTCAATCCATCTTGCTGAGGGTCTTCCTCTTTTTCTCTGACCCTCCATTTTACCAAACATGATAACCTTCTTCAATGACTGGTCCCTCCTAGCAATATTTCCAAAGTGTGAGAGACGAAGTTTGGCCTCCAAGGAGCACTCT
>NW_006408597.1:2354230-2362214 GCF_000296735.1 Chrysochloris asiatica
TCCTGACAATATATCCAAAGTATTGGCCTCTAAGGAGCACTCTGGCTACACTCGATGGCACCTAACAACAACAACCCGACCTTAGTGTTGTCAAATTATTTCCAACTCATAGACCATAGGTTTTTCAAGGGTATACATTTTTGCAGAAGCAGACTGCCTCCTCTTTCTATTGTGGAGCAGCTGGTAGGTTCGAACTACTGACCTTTTGATTAGCAGCCCAATACTTAACTCATTACACTGCCAGGGCTCCTTTTGGCATATAGTAAAGAGTCCTGATGTGGCTTGTGGGCTAATGTGTCTGACTGCAAAGTTGTTTGAACTGCAAGGTTGGTGGTTCTAGCTCAGTTCCTTGGAAACTGTATACAGGGTTGCTATGGATTGGAATCGACTTGATGGCACTTAACAACAACAAGAAACTCTCAGTAAATAACCAGTGAGTGAACATCCTGACCATCATCAAAGAAACGCTGTCTTTCAGTCTATTCTCTTAAGAACTGACATTCAGCCCATCCCAGGGCATGTTGTTGATCAGGAAGGGGCTCTCTCAATCCAGGTCCCTGCCCACTCAGAGCCCTTGACCTTGCAGGGGCTGAGGCCTAGGCAAGCCAAGGGTAACGCCTCTCTCCTGGAGGTGGCTTGACAGTAGTGATGAGAGCAGGATTTAGTGGCCCCTTTGGAATACCAGGAGTCTGGTGAGGGGCTGCTGCAGCATAAAAGGGGTCTCTTTCCAATTCCTTTATTCTCTTGTTGTTGTTAAGTGCCATTGAGTCGGTTCCAACCCATAGCAGCCCTGTATAGGGTTTCCGAGAAGCAACTGGTGAGCTTGCACTGATGACCTTGTGGTTCACACCAACTTTGCAGTCCAGTGCATTAACCCACAGTGCTACACAGGCCTTGGCAAAGTGGGCTGTGGATTTGGGAGAGTTGTCAGAGGGGACTACTCACTTGTAGGGCCCCAGCCAGACCGCATGAGAAAGGCTTTATTTTCCTCAGTCTGAAGTTGAAGAAGTCTTGCTGATTTTTGAGGAGAGTTGGCAGCAGGGAGATAGCTCTTCCTATCATCACCACTGCAGGGATTCTGGGAGTGTAGAAGGTTTGCGGAGGTCTGTACTCAGCTTCCTGGCAGCCAGCACATCCCTGCCCCAGCAGAAAGCTTACAGTGACCAGTGGTTCTGAAACACTCCTCTCCACCAGAGGGAGGAAGGAGGCAGGGGCTGTTCTTTGATTGGACTTAGCAGCAGCTGGACACACCAGGGGACAGCTTTCACATCATAGACTCTGTGACAGGTAGCCAGAGAGTTGTGCAGTGCACAGCCTGTGCCACTGCACGTGGTAATCCTGGGCCAACTTATTCCAAGGGGGCGATGGCTGCATTTCCCCTACTGTTTTAAGTCCGAGGGAGGAGTCAGTCATTTCCAGGTGGATCTGGCTGCTAAGGCCTCCTCTAGATTTCTCTGACAGACCTCTAGGGTCTGTTGTAGAAGGGTTAATGTGTATCTCCCCAAGAGCTCAGGGCCTGAGCAGGGCCATGACTGGCTTGTAGGCTGTCTGTGTGTGAATTAGAAAAAGACACCAAACCAAATCTGTGATGGAAGAAGTACAGCCAGAATGCTGAGACTTTGGATATGGTCTCAGGGAGACCTAGAGAGGTATCTTATGACTGGTAAAGTGGAGGGTCAGTGAAAAAGAGGAAGACTCCCAACCAGATGGATTGAGACAGTGGGCAGCAACAATGGGCTCAAACATAACAGTTATGAAGATGATGCAGGCCTAGGCAGTGTCTCCTTCCATTGTACACACGGTCACTATGAGGTGGAACTGACTTGATGGTACCTAACAACAACAACAACCGGCTTTAACCTGATCCTAAGGATCCTGACAGAAGTCATAGGAAGGAGCTGGGGTGGGCTTCCTCCTGGTAGAGCAGAGCCTGCCAGCATCTTCCTTCCTTAGTGCTCACTGCAGATGCCTCTGGGCTGGTGAGGCTCACTGTTTCCTAGGGCTGCTCTGATCAAGTACCACAGACATGCATTCAGGGCATCGGCAGAGCCATGTTCCCTCTGAAGACTCTAGGGGAAGAGCCTTTCTTTTACCTGACTTGGTAGTTCCAGCCATTCCTTGTCTTGTAGCTGCAGCACAACCCCAGGGTCACATGACCATCTTCCCTCTGTCTCTTTGTGTATCTTCTTCTCTGTTTTCGGACAATAGTCAGGTTGGGTTAGGACCTTCCTTGCCGCAATATGACCTCATGTTAACTGAGAACATTTTCCAAAACCCTATTTCTAAACAAGGCCATGTTCACAGGTACCAGGGGTGAAGACTTTGACATGTTTTAGGGGAACACACTTTAATCTATTAGCGGTGTGTCTAGAATTATGGTAGCAGCGCTGTATCTTTGGGTTAGGATTGCATAGGATCAGAGTTGTAGTTAGGGTAATGTCCTGTTTAATAGTAGGGTTGTGGTTGGGGTAATATAAGAGGTATGAGTCCAGTGTGGTATTAGGATGAGGTTGTGGTTAGGGTTGGATTAGGGGGATGGTTATGCAAGAGTAGAATGAATTTAGGACTATGGGATTTTTCAACTGTGATGTGGTTGCTGTTTTAAACTCCCACTTACAGAGCTTTATTAAGTAAGCAGACCCTACCACATGAAGCACTTTACAGGTACCGCCTAGTTTAATACTGGGAGACAGTGCGGGTAGTGGTTAAGAGCATGGGCCGTGAGTCAGACAGACCTCAGTGCCAGCTGATTCCACTACTGCATTTGATGCTTAGTGAGTTCCTTCACCTCCCTGAATCTTGGTGAAGACTGGTGACGATGCTAATACTATAAACACAGGATTGTGGTCAACATAAAATACGAGACTGTAGACAAATTGCTGACTCACATTATGAAGTACTCAATACTCAATGGTTAATATTTTCCCTAATGTGTATCAGTTAGGATACTGCACCCAACAGAAAACAGATGGCACATTAAATGAACACAATTTAATCAGGACTCTGTTTACCAAGAGATGGGCAGGGTTAGAGGAGAATAGTAAAAGATGGTAGAGCATTTGTTATAGATTTAATGGTGTTTCAAAAAAAAACAAAACAAAACCTCTGTACCTATGGAAGGGAAGAACTGATGAAGTAAAAGATCTGAACAGAAGATTTCAAAGGGCCGTTTAAGAAGACAGTATTTCATTATATTATAATGAAATATGAAAACACCTGGAGGTAGAAAACAAAAGAGGTGAACATGCTCAACGTTTCTCAAGCTGAAAGAATTGAAGAAAAAATGCAAGCCTTGAGTTGCAATATTGAAGGATTCTGTGGTGCTGTGGGTTAAGGTACTGGACTGCAAAGTCGGTTTGAACCACAAAGTTGGCATTTCAAGCTCACCAGTTGCTCCTTGGAAACCCTATACAAGGTCGCTATGGGTTGGCACTGACTTGATGGCACTTAATAGCAACAACACTGGGCCAAAAATAATTGATCGATGCAGGAAGCCTCAGGGGGAGATGGAAGAAATTCATAGAGTCACTGTACCAAAAAGAATTGGTCAACATTCAACTGTTTTAGGGAATAGCATATGATCAACAACTGATGGTATTGAAGCTTTACTGGAGGCACTTGTGAAAAACAAGGCTCCAGGAATTAACAGAATGCCAATGGAGATGTTTCAGCAAATGGATGTGATGTTGGAAATACTCACTCATCTACACCAAGAAATTTGGAAGACAGCTACTTGGCCAACTGACTGGAAGCTGTCCCTATTTGTACCCATTCCAAAGAAAAGTGGTCCAGTGGGATTTGGAAATTATCGAACAACATCATTAATATAATATCCAAGTAAAATTATGCTGAAGATAATTAAAAATGTTTGCAGCAGTACATCAATAGGAGACTGCCAGAAATTCAAGCCAGATTCAAAAGAGGACATGAAATAGGGGATATTGTTTTGATGTCAGCTAGATCTTGGTTGAAAGCAAAGAATACCAGAAAGATGTTTGCCTGTGTTTGATTGACTATGCAAAGGCATTCAACTGAGTATATCATAACAAATTATGGATAACATTGTGAAGAAGGAAATTCCAGAACACTAAATTATGCTCATGTAGAACCTGTACACAGGCTAAGAGGAAGTTGTTCTAATTGAACACAGGGATACTATGTAGTTTGCAGTCAGGAAAGGTGTGTGTCAGAGTTATATTCTTTCACCATATTTATTCAGTCTGTATGCTGAGCAAATAATCCAAGAAACTGGGCTATATGAAGAAGAATGAAATACCAGAATTAGAGGAAGAATTATTAACAAGCGGCAATATGAAGACGATACAACCTTGCTTGCTTAAAGTGAAGAGTACTTGGAATACTTACTGATAAATATCAAACGCTACAGTCTTCAGTATGGGTTCCATCTCAGTGAAAAGCAAATGAAAATCCTTACAACTGAACCAATAAATCACATTATGATAAATGGAGAAAAGATTGAAATTGTCAAAGACTTCCATTTGCTTGGATCCACCACCAATGCTCATGGAAGCAGCAGTCAAGAAATCAAATGACGTATTACATTAGGAAAATCTGCTGCAAAAGACCTCTCCAGGCCTAATGGGACAAGAGTTCTGGGTTTACTGGAACCCAAAGTGTATCTACAACTGTAGGATAGGACCAGCATTCAATCTGTGGCCTCTGGTAGAGGAACACAGCCACTCTGTACCCACTGTGATCCATCTAGAGGGAGCTGGGAGGGGTAATATCTCTACTCCTGTCCTCTGGCCTCTTGCTGCCCCCACCCCCACCTCCAAAAGTGGCAGAACTGGATGGAAGGCAGCAGGTGAAGGAAACCATTGATAGCATCCCTAGGTTGGGGTGGAGAGGGACAAGTGGCAGATCGCCAGCACATTAACCAGTCCTCGAATGTTTTTACTACTTCACAACAAAGAAACTGAGGGTAAGGGTGATTCCAGCCTAGGCAGCCTCTAGAGTAGTGAGCCCAGGCAATTGCAGGAAGGATCAAACTTGGCTTGGGCGCTACCTGAACTGGTCAAGCATGGCAGCCAGTATCTTTTCAGGAAAGTACATAAACCTGGTGAAAGCTTGCAGCTTCACTCCCCACAGCCATGTGAGGAGAGGGGAGGGAGTGCGGTGGGGTCCTTAAAATGGTAATGTATGCTGTTTTCAGCATCTGACGTTCAAAAAAAAATGAAAGAAAAAACAAACATTCCAAGTGTGTGTCTGTACTCATTGCATTGAACGGACTTGGACTTAAATTCTTTAGGATTTTTGTTTGGATGTAGAAACTCAGGGAGAGAGGAAGCAAAAAGGGAATGGAAAGAGGGTCAGAGTGCTCTTTTTTCAGATGCCTCCGGGAAGGTCTGTCCCTTCCAATTGCTGAGTGCAGATCTGGCAGCTCAGTGAATGCTACCCTCTGGGGTGTGCGAGTGTGTATATGTGAGGGTGTGTGTGTGTGTGTATGGGTGTGTGCGTGAGTGACAGACTGGGTGTAGGTGGAAGTCTGTGCTGAAAGAACATGCCTCAAGAACCATGATGCAGATTTTTCAGACCCTGTGAATTCTTCCTTCTGAACTCAAGGTTTTCAAATCTATATCAGATTTCACTCCTTGTCTAGAATGTAGAGGAAGTTTCTGATTTATGAGTCCAGTCATTTTTCCAGTTATGCAATCTTTTAAATCTGCCATCAGTTAATTAATTTACCACTTTCAGAAAAGGAACTGGGAGCTTCCCAGGTGAAAATCACTTTACCGAAACCAAGTGGTATTTTGATAGCAATTATAGAAAAGTGACTCTCTTTGAAACGTACACTTTTTCCACTTGTGGAATTAACAGTGTCTGAGCATTTCCCTCTTCCTTCCTCTAACCATGTGTGCACACACGTGTGCATATACATTTATGCACTGTGTGCACACATGTTCCCATCTCTGGAGAGGCATTTAGAGACAACAACAGCAACAACAACAAAGCAACGCCATCAGGTAGGTTCCGACTCAGCGTGACCCTAGAAGACAGAATAGAGCTGCCCCATAGCATTTCTAAGACTGTAAATCTTCATAGAAACACACTGCCACATCTTTCTCCAGCAGAGCAGACAGGTGGGTTCGAACTTTGGACCTTCACCACTGTGCCACCAAGACTCTTGGAGAGTCACTAAGGAGGAAGTTTTAGGCTTTGCAGGATCATTTCCCAGAAAAGAATGAAAAAAGACAAGTGAGTTAAAGGTCAAGTCAGCTGAAGATGATGGTTATAAGATTGGTTGCTTAGGATCCAGAGGGGTGTGGATGCCCGTCTGTCTGTCTGTCTGTCTGCCTGCCGATGACATAGTTAAGATTGCTAAATGGTTTCCAATAATAAAATGTGAAAACACATAGTTCTTTTGTTAGCCACATAGCTGTGGTTTTGTGTCCGTGATTCATTGTGGAAGTGAGTAGCTGCCACAAGCATTTTGTGGGGGTTTTGTGTTTTTTCTTTTCATTTTACTTCTCCTAAAAAAATATTTGTGAAAGGTCTAAATTTCAAGGAAGTTGAGTGCTTTTTGAAAACAAAAAATCCCCATTCCTTGCAAAATAAAGGTTACAAATCAAAACCTCTGGAGAGACCACTTCTGTTTTTAGCCAGTGGCCCACACTGCATTTTCCTCCTGGACCCTTAGTCTGTGATCACTAACATTTCCACCCAGGAGTGCACCTGGTTGGGGCTAGGTGAGAGAGTGTTGGGGGACAGGGGAGATGAGTTTCATCAGAGACGTTTCAAGGGAGTCTGGTACTTTGGAGAGGTAGTATCCTCTTACCATCCAGCCAGGCCACACCTCTCGAGGGGGCCCCTGCCTTGTGGAAGAAATTGATTCCACATTTTTTTTCTTTTTTTAACTTTCTTAGGTCAAGGTCAGAGCACCTACAGAAGGCAACCATGTATGAGAAAGGAATTGTGAAATAATTTCAGCTTTGTGGTCAAATAGACCTAGATTTGAATCTCAGTTTTTTTCCCTTAACAACTAACTAGAGCAAATGATTGAACCTCACCCAGCCTGTTTTCACATCTATAAGTTGGAAATGAGAATTACTGCCTTAGTCGTTAGGAGGATTTACCAGTACATGCAAATATATCTGGCATCTTTCAGGTCCTCTCTGAAGGGTACCCTCTCCCCTTTATTTAAAAAAAAAAACAAAAACGTTTTATTGTGAATTGGGTGAAGGTTTATAAAGTTTTACACTCAACAAATCATAAGCACTTCGTTTCATGTCATCACTTGCAATCTACTCAATACAACATCACTTACCCCACTTCCTGTCTTTCATGTTTCCATGCCTTTTTCTTTCCCAACCATTAGGAACTTTGCCCTTGGGTAAATGCAGCCCTTTTGATCTTAAATGATGTGAGTATCGCACCAGTGGTATTGTCTCTTCTATAGACTTATCTATTGCTTGGCTGAAAATTGAATTAAGTTGAAGACTTGAAGGGTGACTAAGAAACATAGTCTTGGGGTTCCACAAATCTCTATCCAACCAGCAAGCCTGGACTTTTTTTTATGATTCTGAGTTTTTGTCCACACTTTCTCCTACTCTACCCAGGACTTTCTAATATGATCCCTTCCAGACCAGTGGTAGCCAGGAACCATCTAATTCTTATTGGTCTCAGGGCTATGGAGACTGATGTTTCCATGTTCCATTAGTCCACTGGACTAATTTTCATCACTCTTTTCCTCTGGAAAGGGAGACACCAAGAGTTGCACCATAGATAGCTGCTCATGAGCTTTTAAGACCCCAGTTGTTACTCACCAAAGTAAGAGGTAGACCACCGTGTTGGACTGTGTTATGCCAGTTGACCATAGTGTCCTCTAAGATGATGGTTTGTGAGCCTCCAGGCCCAGCAACTCATTTCCTCAAGGAGTTCCATAATATCTAAGTTTTATGCCTGCAAAAATACACTGACAGAGAACTTCCAGAGGTTCAAGCCTGATTCAGAAGAGGCCGCGGAA
>NW_006408597.1:2367117-2370770 GCF_000296735.1 Chrysochloris asiatica
TCTTCACTTTCAGCAAGCAAGGTTGTATCATCTGCATATTGCAGGTTGTTAATGAGTCTTTCTTCAATCCTGATGCCATGTTTTTCTTCAAATAACCCAGCTTTTTGGATTATTTGCTCAGCATATAGGCTGAATACATATGATAAAATAATACAACCCTGGTGCACACCTTTCTTAATTTTATACCATTCAATGTTCCCAATGGTTTGAACACTGAAGAAGAAGAAGGAGAGATTAACTACTTCAGAATATTTAGTCACTGAAAACCTTATGACTATCAGAGAAACCTCAGGACTAGATCACCATTGTTGCAGGATTGGAGTGTACCCATTCTTATTTGTTCCTTGACTCTGGGGTGAACCGAGCATTTTTCTTGGATCAGAAAAGCAGTAGCAGTGAATACAAACTCTGAGAATTTCCCCAGACCACTTGAAGGCATTTCTGGCCCTTGTGAGGTTTCCTGACATAGCCAAGGATGAGCAGCAGGGTGGGGAATGTCATCACCAAAGGCAGAGAGCTACCCGCCCTAGCACTTCTTCATGGGTGGGAACCCTGGATAAGCTAACAACCTCTCTGTACTTTGGTGTTCTCTTTGTGAAATGGAGCACGATAGTTTCTTTATCACAGTGTGGTGGTGCTAACCTAGTAAAGTCCTGGTTGTTGTGATGTGCTGTCCAGTAAGTTCCAACTCAAAGCAGTCTTGCGTAGAGTTTCTGAGACTGTACATATCTTTGTGGGAGCAGAAAGCCTCATCTTTCTCCTGCAAAGTAAGGGCCCAGCAAAGATTAAAAAGAAGATGCCTATAGCAAGTGTCTAGCTCATAATAGGCTGATACATTTTGAAGGCTACATTGCCGCATGAAGATGTCTTAGGCTGGGGTCTTTGTTCCCATAGACCCTTCCTTTGTTTATGGCACCGGGGTAGATTTTCAATCTGTAGGAAGAACAAGCTGGCTGTTCTTCAGGATTTGGCCAGCCCCTGAGGACTGTGTCCTTAACTCAGGCATCCCCCTACCCACCCAATTCCTTTGTCTACAGTGGACTTGTCCAGACAGGTCCAGGAGTCGGGTAACCTCATCTGAAGTCATAAACCTGTGTTTGCTGGAGGATAAGGCAGGCCTGGTCAACGTGTGTTTAAAGGGTGTATTATAGGGACCTAGAGACCCACTGATAGCGCAGAGGTTCAGGAGGTCGGAGCATCGGGGTCAAGTTGTTGTTGGTAAGATGCACATAAACTGGCTACTCCATGATGTTGGGAAGCTGTTCTAGCTCAGTCTTCTCAACCTAAAGCCCTCTCTCTCCCCCTTGCCCTTCCCTTCTCCTTGTCTAAGCTCCTATGACACTTGCCAGGTGTCTATAGGCCCTGCTCTGTGTTTTCATTCCTTTTTAGTGGGGTCATTTCTCCAAGCACTGCCTTTTCTTGTACATTCTCTGAAACTCATACAGCACTGCCGTAGCAGCTTATGGTGGGAGCTAGGGAGGCCCTAGTGGAAGGGACATGATGAATGTTAGAGTCTAGCAGATACGGGTTTGAATCCTGGGTTTTGCCATTCATGAGACATGTGAGTTTGGACCAGTTGCTTACTCTCTCCACAGTGGTAGTATTTGGATAGTGAAACGTACCTCTCAGGTACAAGGGAAATTGATAGATGATGTGTGTTTAGCATCTGGTGCTCAACCTGAGCTCAGTGAGTATAACGTTATTTGATTGAGGTGGGTTGAGTGGAGAGTACCATGATTCTAGAAACTCCACTACCTCTTTCCTGCCACCTTTTGGGGGGGCACAAAGATACCCAGCGAAAGACACATAGCTGGGAAAGTATCACTGTGGTCTGCTCTCTGCCCCTCAACATGTCCAAGCTTGGACTTGGACAGGGATACTCCAATCAGCACCAGCAGACATCCTGATCCAGTGTCCGGCAGAGGAGGCCCAGGCCTTGGTCTGATCTTCCACACACATCCTTTGTCCTTCATTTCAACATCCTCAGGGTCTGTTCCACAGTAACCAGTGTTCAAAGGAGCTCTCCTTCAATTCACTCCCATTACCACATTGCCCACTAGATATTCTAACCAATAAGCTGGGTATAAATAACCTTCTCTTTGTGTGATTTCCGCACTCCCACTCCTAGGTAGCTTTTTCAGGCCAGTTGGAAGAAAAGATGTTCAAAAGAGGGGTTCTCTCTGTGTCAGGCATCTGATGAAGCCTTTCTTCAGACTTAGGCATAGAGCCCACCCACCCTTCCTTTTCTTTTCTTCACTTGTCTTTCTTCCTTCCTCTCTCCGTCCTCCAACACATCTATGTTTCTATAGGGCATGGGGCCAGGTACAGGGATTGCTCGATAACTTGAACCCAGGCCTTGCTTCCAGGAGCTCAGATCCAGCTGGGATGATCTGACCTACACAGGTAACGAAAGGACCGGCCCATGAAGAGGCCTCTGTGAGTGGTTCAGACATGTGCTAGGGGAGGTGGAGGGAGAGAAAAGCATCCTGGGGAAGGCAGGGGGCCTCTAGAGAGGAGTTCTCCACTGTTATCTTCCTACAACATGCTTTTTAACCTTGTAACTTCGGGTAAAACACCTTCCTTCAAGGACTCCCTTTTGTGCTTAGAATCCACAGGATGAGGCCCAGACCCTTGGTAGGGGAGGCCTTCTATAGCCCAGACCCAAAGTATGGGTCTCAAGTATAGTATGAAGGTTTAGAGAAATCTCTGGATATTCTGTATTTGATTCCTGTCTGTGCTAGTAATTTACTGTGTATCTTTAAGCATCTTGTTGGGGGTCTTCCTCTTTTTCTCTGACCCTCCATCTTAGCCAGCATGACATCCTACAACGAGATGGATTGGCCAGGTGGCATCATTGATGGCATCGAGTGTGGCAGTGGTAGTGAGGTTGGCCCAGGATCGGGCATTGTTTCATTCTGCTGTGCATGGGGTCGCTATGAGTCAGTTCCGACTCGATGGCACCTGACAACAACAACAACCTTTAAGCATGTCACAGAACCTCTCTGTGCTGTTGTTATTAAGTGCCATCTAGTCTGTTCCAACTTATAATGACCCTGTTTAGGTCTTACAAGGAGTGGTCGGTGAGTTTGAACTGCCAATCTTGCAGTTAGCAGTCCAGTGCTTATCCTACAGTGCCATACTAAGACTCCAACAATAATACCTACCTCCTAGGGTCGTTGTGATAATTAAATGAGGTAAAGTATGTCCTAGTGTGGTGCTGTGGGATAAGCACTGAATTGCTAACCACAGGTCAGCGGTTCAAAGCCATCCGCAGTTCCTCAGAAATACAGGGCTGCTAGGAGTCCTGGTATGGCACTGTGGCCAGACTGCACAGCTGTTTGAACTGCAAGGTTGGTGGGTTCAAGCTTACCAGCTGTTCCTCGGAAACCCTATCTATACAGGGTTGCTATGGGTCAGAGTCGACTCGATGACACTTAACAACAGTAACAACAGATGAATTAAAACCCACTCAACAACACCTAAAGGAGCTCTGGTAGCGTAGTGGTTACGAATCGGGCTGTGAACCTTAAGGTCAGCGGTTCGAAACTACCAGCCGCTCCGCAGGAGAAAGATGAGGCTTTCTACTCCCGTAAAGATTTACACCCTCGGAAACCCTGTACAGGGTCGCTATGGGTCGGAACTGACTCGATGGC
>NW_006408597.1:2372189-2372959 GCF_000296735.1 Chrysochloris asiatica
AGAGCTGTGTTGTAAGAAGTGCAGCCAGAGTGCTCCTTGGAGGCCAGGATGGCCAAACTTCGTCTCTCATACTTCGGACAGGAGGGACCAGTCTCTGGAGAAGGGTATCATGTTTGGTAAGGTAGAGGGTCAGAGAAAAAGAGGAGTGAGATGGATTGGCAAACTGGCAGCATCAATGGGCTCAAATGTGGCAACAATTGTGAGGTTGGCCCAGGACCGGGCAGTGTTTTGTTCTGCTGTGCATAAGTCGCTATGAGTTGGTACCAACTCGATGGCACCTAACAACAACAACAATGCTCAACCACATTCATGGATATATTTGTTGTTGTTGTTAGGTGCCATTGAGTTGGTTCCAACTCATAGTGATTTATGAACAACAGAACAAAACACTGCCTGGTCCTGCACCATTTCATAATTGTTGTTACAGTGTAACCCATTGCTGCTGCCACTGTGCCAATACATCCTGTTGAGGGTCTTCTTCATTTTCACTGACCCTCCACTTTACCAAGCATGGTAAAGGTCCTTTATATCATATTTCAGACATATTGTCAGGAGGGACCAGTCCTTTTATAGGGACTGGTCCCTCCTGATAGTATGTCTGAAGCATGAGAGACAGAGTCTTGCCATGCTGGCTTCTAAGGAGCATTCTGGCTGTACTCTTCCGACACAGATTGATTTGTTCTTCTGCCAATATATGATACTTTTAATATTCTTCTCCAGCACTATAACTCAAATGCATCAATTCTTCTATGATCTTCCTTCTTCATTCT
>NW_006408597.1:2373059-2384385 GCF_000296735.1 Chrysochloris asiatica
GCTTTCTACTCCCGTAAAGATTTACACCCTCGGAAACCCTGTACAGGGTCGCTATGGGTCGGAACTGACTCGATGGCACTTAACAACAACAACAGCACCTAACAACAACAACAAAGTGTGTAATGTGCTTAGAACACTGTCTGACACATAATAGGCACTGTGTAGTTACTTGCTAGTGTTCCTGGGTTTTCCGTGGCTGATTTTTTGGAAATAGATCACCAGCTGTTTCTTCTGAAGCATCACTGGGTGGACTCGAACCTCCAACCTTTCAGTTAGCAGTCAAGTGTGTCAGCCATTTGCACCACCCAGGGACTCCTAAATTAGGCACCCAAAGGAGGCCCCTTTTCTAGTTTACATGAAGACACCAGACGATAGGCCTCCTGTGACCCCTGCCTCACCCTCTGAACTATAGCCTCTCTGCGACAAGATGCCTTCCCACGGGGCCTGGGCATTTTACACACACAACCAGAAGTGGTTGAATGATGCATCTGATAAGACTTCTTGGGGGATCCGGGAGCCAAAGGCTTCAGACTGCCTGCTGGTCCCAGCTGACTGCAGAGCAGGGCAGAGTATGAGCAGGGAAGGTGCTGATGTGAGGTGGGAAAAGAACGTGGCCTGACGGGATGCTGGGGTCCTGGAAAATGCCCATCGTCTTCCACCTAGCTTCTCCCCCTATGGTCAAAGTAGCCCCCTCCCACAGGGGAAAATGGCTCTTCCATGGGAAATTCCAAGTTCAGGCTGATAATTATTTTGAGGGCAACAGCTGTGTGGAGGACATAACAAAGGTGGGGCCCAGTCCCTGCCCTCCACTGGTAGCTGAAGAATGAGGAACTCTCCAGTGGGGTTCTCTTCCCTGGTGGGTGGGGGTTACTGCCCAGTAGTGTAACACTTGGGGAAAAGCTAGGTGGAAAATGCTGGGCATTTCTCAGGACCCTGCAATCCCTCAGGCCACCTTCTTCTCTGGGCGGCCAGGACTGGCTCTCCTCTCCTGTTTGCTTGCCTAGCCAGGAGAAAACAAAAGCTATGCAGTTTTGAGGGGTGAGGGCGTGGCAGTGGAATACCAGCAGGCTGCTCAATGAGAAAGTGTAAGCAGACAGTCGAGGCCTGCGAGGTCTGGAGGGATGTAGCAGAGGAGCCTCTGGAGTTTCCAGAGACAGGCGGGACCTACTTCAGGGCTGCTCTTGAGGTGGGACCAGCTGTTAGGCCAGGATGGGTGTCCCACAAACGGTCTAGGGTAGCTCAGAGCCTGGCGCCTCCCTCTGCCTCCTATTTACCTGCAAAGAAAACAGGGATGCTGTGTTCACTGCTGAGCTGGCTCCGGGAGCAGAGCAGGGTGCGGTTCTGGGCAGGAGAGATTCCCCCAGGGCCTGCCCCCTCCACTCCTGCCCAGCCTTGGCAGGGGCATCTCAGGGGTCTATGTGCTGTAGCTCCAGCCCTCTCAGACCTGGGTGTGGCCATGGAAAAAGCTAGAGGCACAGAGCCACTCGTGATTCACATGCAGCAGGGTGGGGCTGAATGGGGGCCTTGGGCTGACTGTTGAAGCAGAAGGGGCTGGGGGAGCAGCAGCAGCAGTAGGAGTGATCTGGAGATGCCAGCGAAGGGCCATTCCCTTTGGGAGTGAGAATACCAGAATTGACACCTCAGCAGGGAGCCTGACAGCACTGGGTCCGGAGTGTAGGGTGCTGGCTTCTGACTGAGCATGCCACCCCCATGTAAGTCTGGGGAGTGATGAGCCCCACTCTTTTGGAGAATGCTTTCTGTTGCCAGATTCCGGTGACAGGGGCTTCCTGCCTCTCCGGAGTTTGCTGAACAGCTCTGGATTTTCAGAATTTTCCCTGTACTATGCTGAGATGTGCTCTCCTAGAGCACTGGTCTTGGTTCTGTCCTCTGGAGGCCCAATCTCCCTCCTGAACCACAGCCCTTCTAACATCTGATAATGCTGTGTGGTTCATGAGGACGCTGACTCCCCTCTAAGATAGTCGGGTATGAGGGCAACTTTCAAGGGAACAGTGAGGGCAGACAGAGGAACCTTCTAACCATACACTTAGAGGCCAACCAAGATAGACCTTCTGGGTTCTAATCCTGGCTACTCCATTTTCTATATCTGTGCTGGCCAGTATAGAACCAACAGCCACATGTGAAGGGCGCCATGGTGGTACAAATTTAAACACTTGGCTGCTACTAAAAGGTTAGCAGTTCGAATCTATCCAGTGCCTCAAAGGAAGAAAGACATGGCAATCTTCTTCCATAAAGATTGATGTTGCTGCTTAGTGCCATCGATTTGGCTCCAACTCATAGTAGCCTTGTATAGGGTTTCCAAGGAGCAGCTGGTGGATTTGAACCTCCAACTTTGTGGTTAGAAGTCCAGTGCTTATCCTATAGTGCTATACCAGGAGTCTCCCATAAAGATTACAACCTAGAAAACCCTATAGGCAGTTCTACTCTGTCATATGGAGTCATTATGGACTTCTGCTGTGGTGTTGTAGGATAAGCACTGGACTGCGAACCAAAAGGTCAGTGGTTCAAACCTACTAGTTGCTCTGTGGAAACCCTACAGGGTCGCTGTGAGCAAGAATCGACTGAACAGTACTTAACAGCCGCAACAACAACATAAATCCGAATCAACAAAAACAACATTGTACGTGGCTCTCTAAATTTAATTTAATGTAGAATTCACTTCCTTAATTATTCCAGGCATACTTCCAAGTGCTCAAAAATAACAAGTGGCTAGGGTATCAGATAGTATAGACTATAGAGAGCCAGGAGGCTTCAAAAGTTGGTGGAGAAACTCCATTATCTTTTTGTGTGTGTGTTTAATATCTTTAATTATGTAAAGATTTGTTCATTCACATCACCTAGAGAACATTTCACCCACTGCTCTGCTTGGCAGCCAGTCTCTTATCTCTCTCTTTCGCGGGGAAGAGAAATCCATGGTTTGTTGCCTTTGCCAGTAATGAAAATATTGGAAAGTCAGGTGGCAAAGCTTTCACATGAACCACATCAAAAGAGCCAGGATGGCTCTCTCTGTTAGTGATAACACCAATTCTTCCCAGGTTGGCACCTCCAGTCACCATACACAGGTTACCAGTGTCAAACTTGATGAAATCAGTCATCTTTCCAGTCTCCAAATCAATCTGAATGGTATCATTCACCTTGATGAGGGGAATCAGGGTAGCGTATGGTACGAGCATCATGGGTCACCAGATCGGGGAATTCCTTTTGTGCCCACAAAGATCTTTCTTACTTTGCACAACTTGTACTTTGCCTCCTCAGGTGTAATACAATGAACAGCAAATCGACCCTTGGTGTCATAGACCAGATGGAAATTTTCTTGGGTTTTGTCAATGCTGATAACATCCACAAAACCAGCAGGGTATGTTATATCAGTTCGGACCTTGCAATCAATCTTAATGAACCACTGCATACAGATCTTTTTAACTTCATCTCCTCTCAGGGCATACTTAAGTCTGTTCCTTAAAAATATAATCAGTGGGAGGCATTCTCTCATCTTGTGGGGGCCAGTGGATGGGCATGGAGCAAACACACCAGTCAGTTTGTCTAGCATCCAATGCTTTGGTGCAGCCACACGCTTAAGATGTTTCTTGGGACCACGAGCCATGGTGGCGCTGAGCAGGAAAGAGTCCATTATCTTTTAATTCTATTTTCTATAAACTTTATGAAGCACCCTCATATTCCATCATCTCAGAAAGTTTTATTGGACAGTACAAGGAGCTCTGGTAGCGTAGTGGTTACGAATCAGGCTGCAAACCTTAAGGTCAGTGGTTCGAAACTACCAGCCGCTCCGCGGGAGAAAGATGAGGCTTTCTACTCCCGTAAGGATTTACACTCTCGGAAACCCTGTACAGGGTCGCTATGGGTCGGGACCGACTCGAAGGCACTTCACAACAACAACAACAACAATTGTAGATGACTGACCTTAGACAAGTTTCTTAACCTCTTTGTGCTTCAGTTCTCCTTTCTGGAGAAAGGAGGTAATAACAGTTGGTGCTGTTGTTAAGTTCTATGGAGTTCATTCCAACTCAGGGCCTCTGTGTGTAACAGAACAAAGCACTGCCTAATCCTGTGCCATCCTCTCAATCATTTCTCTGTCGGAGCCACTAGATCCAATCTAGCATGTTTAGGGTCTTCCTCTTTTTTTTCGGTTCTCTACTTTATCCCAGAGTCCTGGTGTGGTGGATAAAGCACTGGACTGCAAGGTCGATTTGAACCACAAGGTTGGCAGTTCAAACTCACCAGCCGCTCCTACACGGTCAATATGAGTCGGAACCGACTTGACAGCACTTAAGAACTACTTTATCCTACATGATGTTCTTCTCCAGGGATTGGTCCCTCCTGATAATCATGTTGAAAGGAAGTGAGGCAAAGTCTCACCATCTCATTTCTAAAGAACATTTGGGCTTTTTAGACAAATTTGTTCATTTGTTGACATTAAGCAAATATAAAACTAACATACAGTCTATAGTATAAAATTAATGCTCAAAATTCTTCAGCATTGTTGTTTAGGACTCAGAGGGACACTAGGGAATGCACACACCTGGCACCTTTGATACCTGCAGGCTTGAGAGGGTGGCTGCTCAGTCTTAGCTCATGGGTCTTAGCAGCCTGGGTCTGCCCTTGTCAGACCCCTGGTAAGCACCATGGGCACAGTGTCCCTACCCCTGCTACCCACCAAGCCTGGGTAGCCCCATGTTCCCTGCTGAGCCAGGGCAACCTGTGCTCATTCTCCACCCCTACAGCAGGGCATTTGGAACTGCAGGCAATACTATGGCAGGTCCTCATCTGCCCTGGCCTGGGTGTGAAGCTTGTCTGGCCAGCCAGGAGAAGAGAAGAAGCAGAGGTCCTTGCTTGCCAGCACCCAGATTCTCAGCGGAGACAGATCCACTTGGAGCCCGTTGCTAGGGGATGCTAACCTTGCCTGAGTTGGGCCTGCAGTCATGGGAAGGAGGAGGCTTTGTCCCCTTTAGCCAGGAGCAGAGACAAGGTTCTGGAAACTCCCTCTTTTGTTGATACTTGCACCTTGTTCCCCTCTCACCTCTCTGACAGCTCCTTCTCAGAAGCCTTCGTAGCCTCTTTCTCCTCCTGCCTGGTGAGTGTTGGTGATCCCCAAGGCTTTTCCTCTGGCCTTCTTTATTCTTTCTGTACTCCTATATTTGTTTCTCAAAGTGTTAAAGTGTTTAGGTGTCAGAGCACCTGGAAGTCATAAGGAATACCAGGAACTACCAATATAGCTAATTCTATGATTAGAGCTGGGAATAGTTTTATTAGCAGAAACTATGACGATTGTCTGTATGTGCAAAATAAAAACCCGACCATAGGCACATGCATGTGTCCGTGAAAACAGCAAGCTGTCGAATGAAGTGTGATGGACTATTGCCACATTTTTCCACTAATATTCATTTACTACTTGTTCATTTCTTTTATCATGTGCTAGCAGACAACTGGTAGCAGGCGCCAAAGGTTGGAGAAGAATTTATGGGAGCAATCTTAAAACCAAGACCATTCTGTTCATTAACACATTTTCCTCCCTCAGTTGGGAAGTGTTTAGCAAAGTTGATGCCTCAGTCCAACAGTGGGACCCTGATGCGCAGTTTATTCTGCATGCTCTCCTGAGTGATATCATTCAGTCCTTAACTTTATGACCACCATCTCAAGACTTAACGACACCCCTGAAGGTACCTGCAGTCTCACTTTCTCTTCTATGTTCTGGATGCATAGAACCATCTGCCTCTAGGTGTTTCCATTTTGAGATCCCAAAGATACTGACCACTCAGCAAAACCAAGGTCATTGTCCACTTCTTGGATCTCTCATGTTGAGATCTTGGCTCCTGGAATTCCTTCCACCCAATCCTGGTATGATGCTGTAGGATAAGCACTGTACTGCTAACCAAAGGGTTGGCAGTTCAAACCCACCAGTCCCTTCTCAGAAACCCTATACAGGGTCGCTCTGAGTTGGAACCAACTCAGCAGCATTTAACAGCAACAACAACAACTGTCCAAGTCAGAGCTGGGAATCATCTCAGATGTCTCTTAATGAAGTCTGGAATTCTTGCCCTCTTCTTCATTCCATTCTTGGTTTTCTAGACTACAGCCAAAGCCTGCCAGCTGGCCACCAGTCTTCCCCTGTCTGGTCCATCCATTACCAGGTGATCTTTCCCCAGAAGAAGCATTTTAACCTGCTCATCCCATGGTGTCCTAGAGCTGCCAAAGACCATGAGTGTCTCAAGGCTAGTATGTGGCTCCTCTGTGACTCACCCCTTTGCCGAGCCCTTTGTCCAGCCTCCATCCCAGGTGAGAGGTCAAGAAAGTCTTTCTTTGTCCAGTATGTGGCAGGCACTTTTTGAATGAGTGAGAGAGGGAGTTGCTTTTTAGATGGAGTCCTTTCCTGGCTCCAAACTCTCCAGAGATCTTCCCCTGCTTATACCCAACAAACCCCCCTGATATTTCAAGCCCTCTACTACACGGGCCTAAGCTTATACTTCTTTAATTCCTCAAAGCCTCACTCTCCTCATCTGTAAAATGGAAATAAAAAGGACCACAAAATGGTGAGGTGGCTTTGTTGTTGGTGGTAAGTACCGTTGAGTCAGTCCCGACCTATAGCGAGCCTATATAGGGTTTCCGAGGAGCCGCTGGTGAGCTTGAACCACCGACCTTGCAGTTCAAATGGATTTTCAGTCTGGCGCATTAACCCACAGAGCCACACAGGAGAAGTTATCTGGTTGGTCAGTCACCAGATAACATCGTACTTTCAGTTAGGAGCTGAACACTTAACCACCACCCCACCAAGGCTCCTTATTGGTTGCTGTTAATTGCTGTCAGGTTGATTCTGTATAGTAACCCTCTGTAAGATTTCTGAGGAGTGGTTGGTGAGTTTGAAACACCAGCCTTGTGGTTAGCAGTCCAGTGCTTATCCCACAGCACCACACCAAGACTCTAAAGTCTGAATTCAGAGTGCTGGCTCTGGGGAAAGGTCTTTGTCTTCTTTTAACATCTGTAAGCCCAGCATTCCTTGGAGATCCCCATGTGTCTTGGGATGGATCTTTCCTTGAATCTAGGAGCTTCACAGTGCTGGGACTCTAGGTCCTAAGGAGGCTTTCCACTCCTGGCTCTTCGTTCTTGGTGGTAGTAGTAAGCATTCTATAACTATGGTGGTGGTGGTGGTCATGTGCCGTTGGAGTCGGTTCCGACCCATAGCGACCCTGTTCAGGGTTTCCGAGGCGGTATATCTTTACGGGAGCAGAAAACTTCATCTTTCTCCTGCAGAGCAGCTGGTAGTTTCGAACTTCTGACCTTGTGGTTTGCAACCCGATTCGTAACCACTACGCTACCAGAGCTCCTTTCTATAACTATATACAAGTAAAAATATAGAGAGACCTGGTGTGGCGCTGCGGGCTACTGCACTGGACTGCAAGGTCGGTTTGAACCACAAGGTCTGGCAGTTCAAGCTCACCAGCTGCTCCTCAGAAACCCTATACAGGGTTGCTATGGGTTGGAACTGACTCAATGGCACTTAACAACAACAACAGTATACACATATAGGAGTCCTGGTGTGGTGCTATAGGATAAGCGCTGGACTGCAAGGTCAGTTTGAACCACAAGGCTGGCAGTTCAAACACAGCAGCCGCTCCTTGGAAATTCTATACAGGGTCAATGAGTTGGAACCGACTCAACGGCACTTAACAACCACAACATACACATATAAGAACTCCTGGTGTGGCGCTGTAGAATCAGTACTGGATTGTGAACCACAAGGTCAGCAGTTCAAGCTCACTAGCTGCTCCTCGGAAATTGTAAACCCTATACAGGGTTTCCAAGGAGTTGCTGGTGGGTTTGAATCTCAGACCTTGTGGTTAGCAGTCCAGTGCCTATCCTACGGCACCACAGCAGGACTCCTCTGTAAATGTTATGGCCTTGGAAACCCTATGGGAAGGTCTACTCTGCCATACAGGATTGCTGTCAGAATCCACTCGCTAACAATGGGGTTTTTGTTTTTGTTTTTGGTATATGCTTATATTATATGACAAGTACTTAACTTTCAGGGCATTGAGCTAATGCACTGGCTTATGGATAATGCACGTATGGTACATTACTGGCTTCAAGTCAGCATCCATTAAATTGTGGCGCCAGTGTATTCCACCCCCCCCAGCCCCCACTCCCTTCCTCTCCCTCCCCCCTACCCCCACTGCTTTGAATTTTTTCCTTTTAAGGTTTCCATATGGATATGCAAATAAATGCAACACTTATCCTTATTTTCTCTGTTTTTACACAAAAAGGTTATATGCCCTACATCAAGAATTGGCCAACTTTTTCTGTAAAAGGCCAGATAGCAAATGTTTTAGGCTTTGTGGTTCCTATGGTCTCTGCCTCTGTAGCATTCATGCATCAACAGTGAGTGTGGCTGCATCCCAATTAAGATTGATTCATGGAAACTGAAATGTGAATTTTGTATTACATGATATGATTCTTCAGTTGATTCTTTTCAGTCATTTAAAAATGTACAACCCATTCTGAGCTTGTAGGTCATACAAAAACAGGCTGGAGGCCAGATTTGGGCAGCTGTTTCTTTCACTTTGCTAACTATGTTGGAGATTGTACCCTTGTAGGGTGCAAAGGTTGCTGGGTTTTGTTTTGAATAGTACTCCATCCTGTGGCTGTATCTTAGTGTGTCTTCATTTAGGTTATTTCCAGGCTTTCCAAAAAATATTTTGCTATTACAAAATAGTGATGCTATGCATAATCTTGTTCCTACATCATTTTGGACATGTACAAATGGTTTAGGCCAGGTCCCCTGGAGGTGAAACCTGAGACAGTGTGTGATTTATTAGGGGAGTGCAGGGGGTGGGGGAGAGAAGCAGAGTTGAGAAGTGGAAACAGTCTAGCAAAAATGTGGTCTCAGGCACATCAAGATGAAGAGTGGACCTTAAACCCTAATGAGGAGCCTTGGTAGTGGTAGTATAGTGGATTATGAGCTGGACTGTAAGATTAGCAGTTCAAATCTATCAATTAATCCACAGGAGAAAGATGAGGCTTTCTGCTCCCATAAATACTCACAGCCTCACTTTAAGTCGGAACTGACTTGATGGCACACAACCACCACCAACCACCACCACAGGCATGGTATGGAGCACAGGTTGTGCAATGGTTAAGACTAGGAAACCCTGTGGGGAAGTTCTATTCTGCCCTAAGTGGCACAGTGGATTAAACATAGAGCTGCTAACTGAAAGGCCAATTGTTGGAACCCTCCAGTCGCTTGGCGGGAGAAAGATGAGGCAGCCCGTTTCTATAAAGATTTACAGCCCTGGAAACCCTAGGAGGCAGTTCTAGTCTGTCTTCAATGGTCGCTATGAGTTGAAATTGACATCTTGGCAAAAAGATGAGGTACGATGACTGGGGTTTTGAACTTCCATTCCAAATGTCATTGGTTGCATTGTCTTGGTGGGGAAGGTTTCTCTCAGGTGGGTCTCATCAGTCTAGGGCTTGGCTGAGAGAAGTTATAGGTGGAAGCCTTTAGCCACTGCATTTGCAGACACCAGGGGGCACACCAGCTGGAAATGGGACACCATAAATTATTGTTACTGTTGTTGTTAAGTGCCTTCAAGTCATTTTGGACTAATAGCAAACCCTGGTGTGATGCTGTGAGATCAGCACTGGGCCACTAACCACAAGGTTGTGGTTCAAACCCATCAACTGCTCTTGGAAACACTATACAGAGTTACTATGAGTCAGAACGAACTCTACTGCACTTAACAGCAACAACATAGAGTTTCTGAGGAGTGGCTGGTGGGCTTGAACCACTGACTTTGTGATTAGTAGTCTAATACTTATCCTACAGTGCCACACCAGGACTCCAGATGCGTTGTTGTTGTTGATTCCCAACTCATAGCGACCCTGAATAGGGTACCCGAAGAGCAGCTAGTGGGTTTGAACCACCGACATCTTGGTAGCAGTCCCATACTTCTCCTAAAGTGCCACAACAGGACTCCATTGTAGACATTGCCAATTGCTCTCCATAAGAGAGAGCAATTGTATCAGTTCACATTCCTGCCATCAACATTTGAGAGGGGCTGTTTCTGCATAGTCTCCCAAGTATATGTTTAAATGTTTGCTACTCTGAAGGGGTTATCTAGAAAAGGATACTGTCTCATCGTTTTTATTTGCACACCTCTTATCATGAGAAGGGGTGAACACATTTTCATGTGCTTAAGAAACATTTGTATTTCCTTTTATTTTCCTGTGAACTATATTCTTTCATATCCTTTGTGGAAATTTCCTTTAGGCCTATTGAGCTCTTTACATATTATGGAGATTGGTTCCTGGTCTATGAGTTGCAAGTATTTCCCCCCTTTTGTCACTTGTGTTTTTACTTAGCTTTGGTCAAGCGAATGTTTATGATCAGGGTTGTTTGGACAGGTATGATACATTATGTAAAACACCTAGCATGATGCTAGACACCTGATAGGCACTGACTAGGTGCTAAGGCCCTGCTAAGTGTCCCCACCTTCTTTCTGTGCTTTATCCAAATCGCATCCTTATATTTCCCATCTCATGCAGTTTCTTAAATTATTTTGTTTATGTGGAATGTCTTCCTCCTCATTTGGGACTGTTAAAATCATATCTATCCTTACCCATAGAGACCCTGGATAGGATTTCTGAAGAGAAGCTGATGGGTTTGAACTGCCAACCTTGCAGTTAGCAAACGAGTTCCTATCCTATGGCACCACACCAAGACTCCCCTGTTGTATTGTATTGTTGTTGTTACTGTTAAGTACCGTTGAGTCAGTTCTGACCCATAGTGACCCTGTCTAAGGTTTCCAAGGAGTGGCTGGTGAGCTCAAACTGCCAACCTTCTTGCTGTTCAAACCAACTTTGCCATCCAGCACATTGACCCAAAGTGCAATAGTTACTTTATACACAACTGAATGAAACACTGCCTGGTTCTGTGCCATTCTCACAATTGTTAAACTTGAGCCTGTTGCTACTGCCATTGTGCCAATCCATCTTTTGGGGGGTCTTCCTCTTTTTGGATGACCCTCCACTTTAACTAGCATGATGTCCTTTTTGAGGGACTGGTCCCTCTTGACGTATGTGTGAAGTATGAAAGATGAAGTCTTGCTACTCTGACTTCTAAAGAGCATTCTGGCTGTACGTCTAAGATACAGGGAACTGCTATTTGTTCTTCTAGCAGTCCATGGTACTCTTAATATTCTTCTCCAACACCAACACTCAAATGCATAAATTCTTCTAAGATCATCCTTATTCACCGTCCAACTTTCACATGCATATGGGACAACTGAAAAGACCATGGCTT
>NW_006408597.1:2393113-2394915 GCF_000296735.1 Chrysochloris asiatica
CATCCCCTGAGCCTGCTTGGTCGGGTATTCTGTGTTGTTGTTGGCGGAGCTCTCTGCTATACGTCCACCCGATCCGCCATCTTGTTTGTTCTCCCTCTTTGTTTTTCTTGTAACAGCTTTATAGCAGCCAGTGAGATCTGCTATTCCTGCTTTACTGAGAAGCAATCTGAGGCTCAGGGGAGCTAAGTGACTTGCTCAAGACCACACAACTTATAGGAGGCAGGACCAGCATCTGTCTGTCCTCTCTTTTCTGTACAGTCAGGTCCTATCTACAACTATGGAATACATGGGCTTCCCACCCCCACTCCCACCCCGCCTTTCTGCAAAGCTAACCACTATCCCTTAAGGGATTTGAATGCAGGAAGCTAGTTGCCATTATACACTGATTTCCAGTAAGAGAAGCAAATGACAACAACAACAACAATGGCAGCAAATCACCAAGAAAGAACTCCTTGTTTTCATTTTGACCAGATGAAAAAGCTCTTTGTCAGGGTCAAGTTTAAAAAACAAAAGTTGGTGGTTCTGGACAGAACATGAGGCTACTCTCGTCTCTCTAAGGTTTCTAGTGTGCAGATACTAAGCTGAGTTGTGGCACCAGCCTGGTGCCATTGTGTGCTGATACTAAGCTGAGTTGTGCACCAGACTCCTCTCCTGGGTCCTCTCTTGGGTGTCATTGGAGGGATTTCATTTTCTAATTGTGCTGACCTTCTTCTGGGCAATGGGAAGCAGGTGCCTAAGGTTCGGGCTCCCAACTCTAGCCTATTAAAGCTCCTGGAGTATCTGGAGTTGCTAACAGGACCTCTCATCCACCTCCTTCCCCAAACTTGGGAAGCAGAGTGAGTTGGAGCGTGTCAGGGTGAGGATTTTCTGTAGGTAGAATTGGAAGAAGAGTAGCATTGAAGCTCATGCAGGCCAAGCCTGGGTCCAGGAGACTAGGTAGAGGTGGATGGGGTGGCTAGCCTATGACATCACTCTTGGTTTGACTTCTGCTGGGAAAGGATAAGGAGAGCCCCCATGACCTGAGGACACAGGGCCAATGGCACTGGGGTAGGGTAGGGAGACCTTCTTCCACTTGGGCAAAACATCCAGTATGGAGGCTAGAGATGGGCCCTACTCAGAGAAGGAGTATCCCAGGTTTGAACAGAGGCCCCCAGATCTGAGTTGCCACCATGGTCTTCGCTAGCTTGTTGAGTGATACACAGCACAGTCTTTGGAGTCAGGCTGCCCCGAGTTGGAATCCCAGTACCATCCTTAAAGCCTCCTTCCACTTCAATTTCCACAGTGCGCTCATATCCACCACAGTTGCAGACACTGTGATGAATACAGTGCATTACAAGCCGGTCGGCTAACCTCGAAGTCAGCTGTTCAAAATTACCAGCCATTCCACGGGAGAACGTTGAGGCTTTCTACTCCCATAAAGATTTACATCCTTGGAAACGCTATGCAGGGCCGCTATGGGTCGGAACCAACTCCACAGCACACCACCACCACCATATACATTATGGCAATGACAAATTATTTCCAATAGAGGCTATCTTGCCCAAAGGTCATCCCAAGAAACATATAAAGAACATGTTCAAATTTATGAGATAAACAACTCAAATAGTTCATCTCTTAACTGTATGAGTCGTTTGTCTCATAAGTTTCTGCAAATGACAGGTACATAAAATTTTCATAAGTAGTAAATTGTTACGTGCTGTGGAGTCGGTTCCGACTCATAGCAACCCTGTACAGGGTTTCCGAGGCTGTAAATTTTTACGGTAGCAGAAAGACTCATCTTTCTTCCGCAGAACAGCTGGTAG
>NW_006408597.1:2395015-2400824 GCF_000296735.1 Chrysochloris asiatica
TTTTGCTCCCGTAAAGATTTACAGCCTCAGAAACCCTATGTAGGGTCACTATGAGTCAGAACTGACTCCACAGCATGTAACAACAACAACAGCGCAGCACATTTGCCCAATGCAATACGTCGTTTGATTTCCTGTTTCCATGAAGACTCCCTTTTAGTCCTACCTTAAATGTCACTTGCTCCCTGAAGCTTTTCTGTATCTTTCTATTCGATATGGTCTTTCTTACACCTGAACTGTTAACCATCATAGTCTCGTTAACCATCATAGTCTACTTCAAGTTCTAGTTAGTTGCACACACTAATGCTGCTTCTGAGCCTCAAGTTCCTTATCTAGAAAATGAATTTACTGAGAGGATTGAGATTTTATTAAAAAATAATACATGTCAGAGGGGATTGTAATCATGGCAATGAAACGATATAAGATAGGATGAATGTAAAGCTAAAGTTCTCCCATGTAAACTATCACATAATTCACAATAAAAACTTAAAAAAATTAATGATACATGTCAATTGTGAAAACAGGAGTCCTGGTGTGGTGTTGTTGGTTAATGCACTGGACTGCAAAGTCCGCTTGAACTACAAAGCTGGTGGTTCAAGCTCACCACCTTGGGAACCCTATGCATGGTCGCTATGGGTTGGAACCAACTCAATAGCACTTAACAACAACAACAATTGTAAAAACAAAGGAGCTCTGGTAGTGCAGTGGTTATGAGTCCGGCTGCTAACCTCAAGGTCAGCAGTTCAAAACTACCAGCTATTACATGGGAGAAAGATGAGGCTTTCTGCTCCTGTAAAGATTTACAGCCTCGGAAACCCTATACAGGGTAGCGACTCCACAGCATACCAGTACCACCACTGTAAAAACAATCCCCAAAATATGGAAATGCGTAAAATTGAAAATGCTAGCTACACGAACCCAGGTTACTTACTCAGTCCAAGGGAGTTGTTGTTGAGTTTGAACTGCCGACCTTGTGGTTCAAACCGATCTTGTGGTCCAGTGCTTTATCCTACAGCACCACACCAGTTGTTGTTGTTATGTGCCGTGGAGTTGGTTCCAACTCATAGCTACCCTGTACAGGGTTTCCGAGGCTGTAAATCTTTACGGGAGCAGAAAGCCTCATCTTTCTTCTGCGTAACAGCTGGTAGTTTCGAACTGCTGACCTTGCAGTTCGCAGCCCGATTCGTAACCACTACGCTATACCACACCAGTAGCCACTGTTTATAGATTCTTCCAGACCATTTCTATGCCTGTATATATATGTATTCATAGGAGGAAGAGAGGTAAATTTTTTTTTTTTTTTAAACACACAAAATTGGAATAATAATTTTCCATATTATTCAACAGAATAACCTGGAGAGGATGACGTATTTAAAGTACCTGACTCAGTGCCTAGTATGTAGTTGTTGTTAAGTGTTGTCAAATTGGTTACAACTCATAGCGACCCTGTATAGGGTTTCTGAGGAGTGCCTGGTGAGTTTGAACTGCCGACCTTACAATTCAAACTGACTTTGAGGTGCTCATCCTATGATGAGCATACAGGACTCAGTAGGTGCTCAATAAATGGTAGCTTGAATTACTCTATGCACCTTGTACTGACATCTTTAAACTTCGGACAAGTAAATGATGTGCTAACAGAAGAGCCCGTTTCAAACAAGATATCATTGGGTCCAGTTTGGCTGGGGGAAGGTGTAAGGTGTGGAAGGCCTCTCAGCCATTATCTCTGTGTCTTTGTTTGAAGACCTTAACCTGTTGAGCAGATCGCAGTGCACCATGCCCACTTATCTGAGTGGCACTGTTGAGGGGCTCACTGCCCAGCTGGTTTTCACTCCAGTCTGAAGATCCCAGACAGCTAGGATGGAAAGTTTCTCCCCAAATTGGTTGAAAGAGCCCCACGTTTCCTGGGGCAAGAGGAGACCTTGATGGACCTTGTGTCCCAGGCCTTGGTTGGTGCCAGTCGGTAGTGGCATTTTCAGTAGTCCATGAAGAAATGAGAACAATAAAGTCAGTGTGGTGTGATGCCCATAAAGATATGTTTATTCAAGGGTTTCTTGCTTTTTGGCATTGACCTGCTTTTTCTCTCATGAGATTAGAGTGATATTAATGGGTAGTTGTATGTGTGTCTTAATGATTTATTTACCTAAATAAAGTTGACAACTTTTTGTTGGTCCCCAAAATTTGTTTCCGTGAAACCCCAAAGTCTGGTGTATCATAAATTGAATTGCACACCTCTTCCCCAAAAATCTGTTGAAGTCTTAACTCCTGGTACCTGTGAATGTGGCCTTGTTTGAAAATAGGATCTTTGAAGCTGGTATCAGTTCTAGTATTAATATGGGGTTGTGTGGTTGTTGTTAAGTGCCGTCGATTTGGTTCCAACTCAAAAGGAGTGGCTGGTGAGATAATCAATTTCTGTTCTTTTAAGTTGCCCTAGGAAACTAATACTTGATCCATCCTGGGAGCTTTGCTCAGACTGTTCTGAAACAGCCCCAGAAAGATAGTAAGCTTAATTCTTGCATAATCTAGTTTGGAAACTACTCTCCTTAAATAATATTGCTTCTGCAATATTGGTAGCTTCTGCAAGGTTGGTAGGAGACAGAGCCTATTTCTATGGGGGATGTTTTCCAAACTAGTTACCTTTTTGTTGAAATTATTATTTACCTCTGTTGACACCACTCTCCTGACCTTAAGGGGGCACTGCATCAGACCTTCTTTTGATGTCCCACAATCTAGCTGAGACTGGGATGAGTAAGACTAAAGGTTTGATTTGCTCAAAAGAAATGAGTGCAAAGATGATTGGACTTTACAAACTCCATAACTCACAATCTCCACCTCATCCAAATCCATAGCCTAGTCCCTTGCAAGTGGCGATGGAAACAGCGAACAGCTGGAAACCACGGAGAGGGGGCACAGAGTTGACAGGGTTAAGCTGATAACCCAGCCTGCAGTCCTTCACACATGGAGAACTTCTTTCCCTGTCCTCCTCCAGGGACTGGGCTGGGGTTAATGAAGGCACAAAGCAATCTCCTTATAGGAGTAATTTCATTACAACAGTTGGTACCTCTCAAATGTTGGGGCTTTCTTCTTTGTTATGAGCCTCTCAGAAGGCAGGGCTTTTAAATTCCTATCATTTAACCCAGAAATCTCCATCGCAGCAGTAGTAGGGAATGGATTGGGTTCAGCAGGTTTTGGTTATTAAAAATGTGTTGAGACCAGACTAAATACTTAACCCTCTCTATATAAAGATACTTACACAGCAGTAACAAATGTGTTTTGGAATCTTTTAGTCCTTCCTGTCATGGGTTGAATTGTATCCCCAAAAATATGTGTCAACTTGGCTGCACCATGATTATAAGTGGTTTGGCAGTTATGCGTTGATGTAATTTGGCAGTTATGTAATGATGTAATCACCCCCATGATGTGATCTGATGTGATCAGTGCAGCAGTTGGAAGGGGATTAGAGTGGGATGAAGCACCCTTACTCAGCTCACAGCACTGATCCAATGGAAGGGAGTTTCCCTGAGCTGCATCACATTTATCTTAGATGAAAGGTGAGGGAAGTAAGCAGAGAAGAAGGACCCTCAGTACTACTTAGAAGAGGAGCAGGGAGCAGAGCGCATCCTTTAGACCTGGGGCTCCTGTGCTGAGAGCCTCCAAGACCTGGGGAGAATTGATGCCAGGATGTATGGAGATCTAGGAACACTAGGCCCAAGATGTTGAAGGGAGAAAATGACCTTCCCTTAAAGGCAACAGAGAGAAGCAGTCCTCCCTTACAACTGGCATCCTGAATTCAGACTCCTAGCCTCCTGCTCTGTGAGAGAATGCCTGTGTGTTACACCTACCACTTGTGGTAGCTCTGTCAGCACAGCACCAGGAAACTAAGATACCGCCTCAGATGAAGAAAAATTCTAGGGACTCAGCTACATTTTCTCTTTTGGCTTGGAGGAGATACTTTATCTGCACTTTTCTGTTTTCTTTAATTGGTGGTGGTGGTTATGTGCCGTGGAGTCAGAACCGACTCATAGCGACCCTGCACAGGGTTTCCGAGGCTGTAAATCTTTACGGGAGCAGAAAGCCTCATCTTTCTCTTGCGGAACAGCTGGTAGTTTTGAACTGCTGCCCTTCTTTAATTATGTGACTTAAATTCTGGCATATTTTTCACCATTTATGAGGGGGCTTCAGAAAGTCAGTACAAAAAGTCCATTATCTTTTTTTTAAAATGTTTTATTGTGAATTATGTGATAGTTTACATGGATGAACATGAGTTTTACATTCATCCTATCGTATATAATTTTGTTGCCATGGCTACAATCCCCTCCATGCATCATCAACCAGCCAAAGGATATATACCCTGCAAGCCTGTGGTCATCAGCACACAGCCCCTCTCCCTCTCTAGGTCTCAAGTCCCTAGCTGCTCCATCTCTCCACATCATCATCTCTGCCTCTATCTCTGGCGTCACTGCTCTTGTCCCCAGGGACCTCTGCTCCTAGACTGCAAAGTTAATCACTCCCCTCCTTGCTACAAAACGTCTACTTTTACATTTCCAACCCTCATAGTCAGTCCAGATAACAATGATTCACTATTGTATCACAAGAGACCTATCCGCATTTTCTTTCATCAGCCCCGCATAGACAGATTGGATTCTACTCAGTGGAGATTCTACCTTTCTCCATGCCCTCTGGATCTAGGTTCCCTCTTGAAAGCTTGTAAGCCAGTCATTTCTTGCCTTTGTAGCTCCCTAATTTGGGTAGCCAGTGTCCAAGTTGCCCATCCCTGTCTACTATGTGTATGGAGGGGGTGGGAATGATCCTTGCTGTAAAGATTTGTTACCACTTTTGAGCTACTGCATCCTTAGGTGTAGGTCAAGTTCATCAAATTGTATCAGATTATACTTTATTTCCTCTTCTGTCTTCTTCTAGTTGAGCTCTGATCACCCAGTAATTGAAGCCAGGTCAAGTGGGTTGTAGGGCTTAGCTCGCAGCTTCATTGCTGTTTTTCCCTTACTTCCCCTTATCGGGGTGACGACTGTGGTCACCAATCAGAGTGCGTATTCCCATTGAGTCTTTGTCTTGGAAGGGGGTTTGCCCTGAGGGGACTCGATCACTTGCCTTGATATCTCCTGGGTGAGCAACTTGCTTGTTCTTGTAGTAATCAGTCGGTCTGCCTATATTGTTTTGTATTTTTCCTGTCGGTCTTTCTTTCAAGAAGTATCTTCTGCTTTTCTACCCACTCCAGGCTGGTCTGCTTGTCCTTCTAAGTGGAAATTTCCCACCTCTAAAGATTCTGGATGGGGTTCAGGATTCTACCTATGGTTTAATGTAATGCAGAGGCTCTGCAGGAATCCTCCTTCACTGGGCACATTGTAGCCCCATCCATTATCTTTTAATTCCATTTTTCTCCCAACTTTTTGAAGCCCCATAATATTCCAAAGGAATCCTGGTGTGGTGCTGTACGATAAGCACTGGACCGCAAGGTCAGTTTGAATTGCAAGGTCAGCAGTTGAAACTCACCAGCTACTCATTGGAAACCCTATACAGGGTCACTATGAGTTGGAACCTACTTGAAGGCACTTAACAACGACAAGATTTGCAAACTGATCTCTTTTAAATGGACAGCATGTTTGGATGTTTATGCTTTTCCTTTTTCATAGTCTCTTTGTTTTTCTTTTTTCTTTTTTTTTTAACTTAAGGTTTTTATTGTGGATTGAGTGAAAGTTTACATGGCACATCATCAGTTTCACATTCAACAATTCATGTAACTTGTTTCATTACATTGATTATAATCCCCTCCATATACCATCAGTTAAAAGTATTT
>NW_006408597.1:2405553-2414837 GCF_000296735.1 Chrysochloris asiatica
TTTTTTTTTTTTTTTTTTTAACACATCTATTATTTATTTATTACACATCTAAGTGGTAAATAGATGTGTAAAAAAATGTTCTACCTCAGAAGTAGACAGGAAAGCAACATCAAAGTACCATTTTATACTATTCAATTAGCATCGTAGAAAGGAATTCATAATACTCCATGCTGGCAAAGGGTGTGCTCTAAGGGTACATTTGTACATTTTGGTGCAGCCCTTCTAGAAAACAGTACACTGATCTACAACCAGTCACGGGGATGGCACAGAACTGAGCACCATTTCATTCCATTGTGCATGGCATCACCATGAGTCAGGGGTTGACTTGATAACACTTACCAATAATAACACTTAGAGCCATACATGTTTAGAATCTTTGACACAGCCATTCTAACCCTGAAGTTGTAACCCTTTTCAAAACATTTCTTATGACGTTTTCAAGCATACAGAATAAAACAGAATAGTATGACTTGGTTAATAGTGTAATGAAGAAGTAGATGAGTGCATGAATATAAAGCACTATTTGAACATCAGGAAAAAAAAGTCATATGGACAAGGAAGACCATAGATTAAAAATGGAAACTTAACTCAATATGTAGCAGGACAATGTCTGAAAAAGCTGTGCTTCACCTCAGATAGACTATTTCATAGCAATGAAAATAATAAACATGAAAAGGCAGAATTGTGTACAGTCTGAGCTAATGTTAATTGAAAAACCAGAATTTAAGTTGTATGTGTAAGTGATGACACCCATGTAAAAACATATAAGTGAGCAAAGGTCAAAGGAAACATGTAAAACTATTTGTTGAGTTGGGGTGGACTAGATGATAAATTAGGGTTTTTTTCTCCTTAAATATTGTTGTAGTACTTTTACAATTAAATACTAATTACAAATTAATAAGAGGGAAATTCTGGTCTCCACCCTAAATCAATCCATGAATGTGTACTTGCTGGGGACCAATTCCTTAGGTGATTGTATTAAAGACTGAATTAAGTGGCAGAAGAAATTTAGAATCTCACTGAAGCTTCTAAATAGGACTCAGTTTTAGGGCAGGGATTGGTTCATAAGTGGGTTCTGAAAGACTTGTCATGTCAGAGCTAGATGGGAACAGTCTAACATCTTCATCTAAGGGCCAGTGAGGCTAAGCGATTTGCCCAGAAGAATCCAGCAAGAGTTCAGCTATTCTACAGAGGGGTCACTGGTGGCATTTGGATCCATCTCCTGCATTAGGGTACCTGATGTCCAGGAATCGCTGGCCAAGCAGAGAGAACCTTCCTGGCTGATGAAGGCAGAGAAGCTGTACCCTGGATGCAAACCCATGTGATCTGGTTGTCTTCCACAGGACACTGAGTGGATTCAGCCAGACCCAGCCCTCCCAGCAGCAAGTGGGGCTGTCCCGGACCGTCCGACGTTACCCGGCTGCCGCTGCCACTGGCCAGCTGACTTCCAATGCCCTGCCTGTGGGACCAGGCCCTGAGCAAAGGCATGGCGCCCAGCAGGCAGCACATCTTGGCCATGTTTCATCCCCCTGGGGTAAGGATTCCCTCTCTTGGGGACCCCTCCACTCTCACCTCCTTCCCCATTCTTTCAGCCACTCAATAAACAGTTGTTGGGCACTTTCTTTGTGCCAGGTTCCAGAGATAGAAAACCAAGCTGATCTGGACTTTGCCCTTGTGGAGACTGTTCAACCTTGACTGTTCCATTTCCTCCCAAGCTGTCATCCTTCCTGCCTTTGTTTCCACGAACGTTAACTCCTGTATCCTCGTTCTTCCAATTCATCCTCCCTGCAAATCCCAGGCTCCTGGACCTGCCTACCCAATTTAGCATCTACACCTGGCCTCTACTTTCTACAAGAGCAAACCAAGCATCTATGTGGAGTCAGGTCATGGCAGGTTCTTGGTGTCCCCGCTGCATCTCTCCTCTGTTGTTGCCGGACAACCTTTCCCCTGGACACTCTCCCATTCCTCAGAATAGCTGCTCAAGGCTTCCCCACTTTCCCTAGTCTCTCATCTACTGCCTCCCACATTATATAGACACATAGGCCTATCTCTCGCCATCCAGAGAGCTCCTCAACATCCTACCCATCTCCCTACCAATTCACACCACACTCTTCCCTAAACCTGCAATCCAGCGGACCTCCTTTCTTGCAGTCTTGAAAAGGAGGTGTCCCTCCCATTGTCTAAGGCTCATTCCTGTTGTTGTTAAGAGTGCTACTGAGTCAGTTACGATTCACTGTGGTCCTATATAGGGTTTCTGAGGCTATAAATTTTTGCAGGAGCAGAAAGTCTCATCTTTCTCCCATGGAGCGGCTGGTGGACTCAAACCACTGACCTTGTGGTCTGCAGTCCAGTGCTTATCCTACAGAGCTACCGTGGCATGCCTACACTCCTCCTTTGCCTCTTGCTTGTTCTCTCCCTTCGGCATCTTTAACCTGTTCCTCTCTATCAGTCCCTTCTCTTCAGCATATGCAGGTATTTGCAACTCTCCCATGAAACCCACACACTTCCTGCTTCCCTCTGGCTTCCCCTCTCTCATCCCTTCAAGCTTCTTGTACATGGGTCACATGTCCTTTCTCCACTTCCTCACCTCCCGTTCTCTCCTCAATACTCTCCTTCTGGCTTCCTGCCTTTGACTCTTCATGTGGAATGAATGTGTCTCCTTTGTGTTTCCACTGCCACCACTCTCATTAAACAAAGTCACCTCAGTTTGCACTGCTGTAACGACCTTCCAACTGGTTACCACGATCCACCCTCCACACCACAGCCAGGATGGAAATTCATCCTCCTTCAGTTCCTCTTTGATCTCTTGCCAAAAAAATTTCAATGACTTTCCCACTATCAAACAAGATGTCTGACCCTGGCCCTGACATTAGGCTGCCCCCGCCCCCCAGTAATCCTTTCTGACTTTCTCTTTCCCTACCTCTCTTAGAAAACTCTCCACTCTGGCAAGCCTGAACAACGTTCTGTTCTCTGCCCTTAACTTTAAAACCCAGCTGCAGAACTTGCTAGCTCTGTGACTTAAGGCAAGCCACTTCACTTCTGTCAGCCTCAGTTTCTTTAGCTGAAAAATGGAAGCATTCCATGGATCATGTGAAAATTGCCGATCAATGGCTCAAGCTAAAGTAATACCAACTCAAGAGGGTTGAAAGTTAACTTTATGTACATGAAGCATGAGTTCAGTGTGTGGTTGGCATATTGGTGGGCCTCAATAATTGCTGGAATGTGAGCGTCTCAAAGGCCCCAGTCTTGTGGGCCCTGGTTCTGGAGGTCATGGTTAGGCCTCTCAGCCCTGCCTCCTGGACCCAAGCCCTCTCTCTGCAGGGCTGAACCTCACGGAGAAAATCAAGAAGATCAAGATCGTCTTCACTCCCACCATCTGCAAGCAGACCTGTGCCCGCGGGCACTGCACCAACAGCTGTGAGCGCGGCAACACCACCACCCTCTACAGCCAGGGTGGTCCTGGGCATGACCCCAAGTCTGGCTTCCGCATCTGTGAGTGCCTTGGACTGAAACCCAGCCCTCTGTAGGAAGGACGCCCACTGCTCTTAAGTTGCTTCTCATGAGTTGTCCCAAGTCAGAGGAGGAGCTAAATCCTCACTCAGCTCTGCCATCACCTGGCTGTGTGGCCCTGGGCAAGGTACATAATCTCTCTGAGCTCAAGTTTCCTCCATAGAGAAACAGGGAAGTTAATAATATGCCACCTGCCCTCTAACTCCCAGGTTATTGTGGGAAAGTGGGAAAGGACTTTTTAGAAAGGCAAAGGCTGGTTATTAGCTTCATTTGTCACACCAATTTGTCTTGCTTCCCAAGCCACCAGATTTGGGGTCCGGCTCTCCTGCTTCTCTGTTGTCATCTGCCAGCCATGTGGTGGGTACTGTTAGGTTCTTCCACCGCCAGTCACCTTGAGGGTTGGTGTTGTAGATTTCTGCCAGATCCCCTGCCTGAACGGAGGCCGCTGCATCGGCAGGGATGAGTGCTGGTGCCCGGCCAGCTCCACCGGGAAGTTCTGCCACCTGTCTGCCCCCATACTGGACAGAAAACCTCCAGAGGAGGTCTTGAACCACAGAGCCCTGTTGGAGAGTCCCCTGAAGCAGTCCACCATCACATTACCTCTCTCCAACCAGCTCGGTGAGTGTCAGCCCAGGGCTGGTGGATGCTGGCGTCCAGGTGGAGGGAGACAGGGAAGCCATTTCTGGTCTTATAGCCCAAACCTCCCTCCCTCCTTCTCTACACTCAGACTCTTTCCTGCTTCTCTTTCTCCTATCCAAATTCATCAGTACTTTCTGCCCTTACCCTGTGTTAGGAGCTGTGGGGAGATGAAACAAGATAAGGGCAGGGTGCTGCCCTCAGGAGCCCACCGTGCAAAGTAGGAAATAGATGGGTAGGAAATAGAATACCAACAGAAGCGTTCCAGCTCTCCTGCCTTGCATTATTAGGTGCAAAAGACAGGGGACAAAAACCAAACCTGCTACTGGGGAGTCAGGAGGTAGAGATTTATTTCTCTGAGCCCAAGTGCTCAGAGAAGGCCATGTGGGGAGATGGACTTCAAGTGAGACCTTAAACTAGGGGTGGGGAACATCCGGCCCTCAAAATCATCTGGTCTGATCCTGCCAAGGCAACCAAAGTTCTAACCATCACATTGTGTTGTTGTTGTTGTTTAGTGCCGTCGAGTCAGTTTCAACTCAGGGAACCTGTATAGGGTTTCTGAGGAGCTGCTGGTGAGTTTAAACTGCCAACCTTGTAAGGTTTAAACTGACCTTATAGTCAAGTGCTTATCCTACAGCACCACACCAGGACTCCAGTCATCGCATTGTTGTTGTGGTTAAGTGCCATCGAGTCAGTTCTGACTCATAGCGACCTTGTATAGGGTTTCCAAGGAACAGCTGGTGGGTTTGAATCCCCAACCTTGTGGTTAGCAGTCCAGTGCTGGTTAGCAGTGTGAGTTAATTAAATGCTTGACCAAATATAGCAGGCTAATTTTGAAGTTGATAATTTTATATAGCCTGTGAGTGATATTGCAAACTTTGACTGAAAAAAGGTTCCCCAAATGTGCCTTAAATGATCAGGGGAACTTGGTCAAGCAGAGGTTCCCTGACAGAGGCACTGGCCCTAACAAAGGCGTGAAGGTAAGACCACAATGGCATCTCTAGGGGAAGTGTGGGCCACACTGGGTGACACTGTCAGAGGAAGTGACACCAAAATGAGTCTATAAAATATTTGTGCAGTGTTTTAGCAGAATTTAGCATTACTATTTTTTAAATAAAAACATCCTTGGGGTTAGTTACAACAACTTAAATATTTTTTCATATGCCCAACTTTCATATCTCAAGGTACCTGCAAGGCTAAAACTCTATGCTGATTGGTTCTTTGAATCTTCTAAGGCACTCTGGTCTGGAGTCCTGGTGTGGTGCTGTAGGATAAGCACTTGACTATTAACCACAAAGTTGGGGGTTCAAACCCACCAGCTGCTCCTTGGAAACCCTATACAGCATCTCTATGAGTCAGAATTGACCTGACAGCAGTTAACACCAAATTCAGTCAGATCTATCATTATTACCCTGTTACAATGTCGAGTCACATGGTTTTGTCTTCACAGGTCATGTGAGAAGCAAGTGATGACGTTTTTGATGCTGTCAGTATTTTTATAGTCACTGATTTTGTCAAGTTTTCTTATGTTTTAGCTAATATTGTGGTAATTAGTATTTGAAAGCCTTTTTTGAGAATGATGTATAATTTTTTAAAAAGGAGAAAAATCCAAAGAGACTTCTACTCAGCAACTTATAATGTAATTAATCATGTTGTGATTCAATGTGGAAAAGTTTTGTAAAATAATTTTGTTATTATTCATATGATCGAAGAAATATCACATTTAAGCAACTTACAACGATGTTTATCACATATTATTCTATGATTAAAATGGATAATAAACATTTACTAAGGGTTCTGTATGGTCTGGTAGGGAGGAGGTCCATGGGGTGACACGGTGAGTTAACCGCACTGGTGACACCAACCCAAGTGACTCCAGAGGGATTGGTTTGGCCAGCGCTCAGGCTTGGGATAGGTTCTCTGGGGAGATGAATTCAGGAAGGTAGTTTGGGACTTGATGATGAAGGTCCTTGGTTGAGGGGTCTGAGTGAAGGGATTTGAACTTCATCCAGTTGAATGGTTCCTGAGTTCTGAGTAGGGAGTGAAGAAAAGCAAGCAGTCTTCGGGAGACACCCAGGCAGTGCCCCACCTTGTTCAGGGTTAGCAGACACTCTTCCAGAGAGGGATAGTGAGGGTGGGGCCCTGTGTACCCCAACTCTGACTCCAACCCCTCTGCCTAGCCTTCGTGAACCCCTCCTTGGTGAAGGTGCACATCCACCACCCTCCCGAGGCCTCGGTGCAGATCCACCAGGTGGCGCGGGTGCGGGGCGAGGCTGTGGAGGCCCGAGAGGAGAACAGCGTGGAGACCAGACCCTCGTCCCGGCTCCCTGTCAGCCCGGGCCACAACCACTGGGACAGCAATAGCATCCCCACTCGCTCTGGAGAGTCCCCTCGGCCACTGCCCCCCGCGGTACCCAGACCTCACGGACTGCTGGGCCGATGTTACCTGAGCGCTGTGAATAGGCAGGTAAGAACTCAGCTCCTGCCTCAGCCTTGGAAACTTCCAGACAGACCTAGTCCCAACTCTGCCCTCCATTTCCTCTCCTTCTCGTTTCCTGTGTCTACAGAGGTTTCCACGTCCCAGATGGGAAAATTCAAGGCATAACATTGCCTGAGTGGGGAGAGGCTGGACCCCTATCTGTTGTGCACTGTTGCAGGGGAGTCCTCGAGTGAAGGCAGCCTAGACAGTCTGGTCCCAGGAAGTCCTGGGTACTCTGAGAACTGAGCTGAGAATGCCTGGCACATGGGCAAAAAGCCATGTGGAGTTTGGTATCCAATTGAGATGGAGGTTGCAAAGATGTAGAATCCGAAAACTCAAGTTGAACGCTCCCCTATCCATTGGGCTACAAAGATGAGAGAACCCCCGCTCCACCCTGGAGCCATCCACTGTCAGCAATGGGAAACCAGGGGAGCTTCTCTGAGCCCAGGCACCTAAGAGTAGGGGCCAGGCCCGGCTCAGGGTAGCCTGTCTAGGGGTTGCCATTTGGTATGATCAAAACCCTCTCCTGAGGTTAGGGGACTGGTAAAGGCAGGAAGTAATCTTTCCACTCCTCGGCTTATGTGTCCCTGAGCCTGGGCTCTGCTGTTGGTGACACTGAGTTTGATGGAAGAAAGCAAGACGTTTGAGACCCATTTGCTGTGGACTGGAGACATGGAGGTTTTCAGAGCAGCACAGGGCAGGTCTTGTGTCTGGGGTGTGGGACCCTCAGTCATCAAGGCTTATAGGGTCTGATGGAGTAGACTGCAGGTTTCTCTGCTGCCCCTTGTGCCCTGGGCTGTCTCCCCTACCCCCTTCCTTGGGTGGGGGCCTCCTCCAGTGGAACATGGCAGGGTTTTCTGTGTCTTGGGCTTTCCTGGAGCACCTGGCATAGCAATGGACGGAAAGAGGGTCAACGTGCCCATGGCCTCTTTTCTAGTGTGCCAACCCCCTGTGGGAGCTGACCACCCAAGAAGATTGCTGTGGCAGCGTGGGAGCCTTCTGGGGGGTGACCTCATGCTCCCCGTGCCCACCCAGACCAGGTGAGTGCTGTGTGCTGAGAGGTTGAAGGTTAGGGGGAAGCTCTTACCAGGGCCTGGTCTGCTCACCCCTCTGTTGCAGGGCATACCCCACTAGGTAGGTAAAGGGGATGGTAAACTTGGCAGGACTGCTCAAGTGTGCTCTGGCTGGAATTCAAGGCCCTGATGATCAGGCAGTGCATTCCCTCTGCAGGGACAACCTGTCCTGCCTGAGGCGGGAAGTGGCGGGGTGTGTGGGGGGGGGCTCCCCTCTCACCAGTTGTTCTTGCTAAGATGGCAGGTATCCCATCTGTTGTTGAGTGATGTGGTGACTCACTGTTTTCCCTTATTCTCTCCCTGGAGGGGCACCTAGCTGCTCCCCACCATGGGCTGTGCCTCCAGAATGTTCTATTCAGATATGCTATATCTAGTTTCCTGCCCTCTTCTGGATGATGGGGAAAACCTAACATTCATTCGTTCAGTAAACACTCAACAAGTGCCTCCTGTGTATCAAGCACTGAGGGTTCAGGAGTGAGCAAAATGCCCATTGTCCTGCACTCTTCGACTTTGAACTTGTACTTGGGAGGGGAACCTGTGCTTAGAATGGTTTCCTCATGCCAAGGCGCACACCTACTCAGTCTGCCTTCCCTCCAGGCCCCATTCCTGGGCCTGGGCCAGGCCTGTACTTCTTTCGCCTGTCAGCAACTAACGCACTGAGTCAAAGAAACTGCTTTGTGGGGAGCCTGGGCCAGGACTCAAAGGTGGGAGGTTCAGGACTGGTCCCAAGAGCCTACTCAGCTGTGGAGAAGTGACCTTATTTTACAAGTTGAAAATAAATGGTGATGTTGTTGTTAAGTGCCATCAAGTAAGTTCCAAATAATAGTGACCCTGTATAGGGTTTCCGAGAAGCAGCTGGTGAGTTTGAACCGACGACCTTGAAGTTCAAACCACTTTTTGGTGAAACAGACTTAAGCTTCAGACGTATACCAGGTCCCAGCTCTGCCCCTTAACTTCTTTCTACCTCTTCATTTCTCCTCATCCATAAAATAGAGACGATTATAGACCTCGTTTTAGGACTAGCGTGGAGAACAACTGAGATGACATGTGGGCTCTGTAGGATAAATACTGGACTGTGAACCTCAAGGTCGCCGTTCCGAGCCTGCCACCTGCTTCACAGAGAAAGATGAGACTTACTGCTCCCGCAAAATACATAGCCTTGGAAACCTATGCAGGGTCACTGCTAGTCAGAATTGACTTGAAGGCACTTAACAACATGTGTTTAACATGTTCATTCGTCAATGAGCTGTAGCTGTTACTATCATCACCACCATCTTTCTTTTTCTTCTTAAGTGTCCCTCACGTAAGGAAAAGGGGTCTAGACCCCACTAGGGAGGAAGGCATGGTCAAGACTGATTGTGACACCTTTCTTGTTTTCCTCCTGCCTTCCTATCGGGCTGACTCTTCAGACTTCCGTGTCCCAAATTCCAGTCAGGCAACAAATATTGACATTGACCAAGCACCCATGTGCAGGCCTGCGCAGACAGTGGGGGACAAACGAGAAGTAATCCCTCCTCTCCCTAACTTTACAGGCTAGTGGCGGCCATGGTGGTGGAGGAGGTGGTGGTGGAGGTGGTGGTGATGGT
>NW_006408597.1:2415430-2422797 GCF_000296735.1 Chrysochloris asiatica
TGGTGGTGATGGTGAGATGGTGGAGGTGGTGGTAATGGTGGAGGAGGTGGTGGTGGAGATGGAGGTGGTGGTGGGGGTAGATAGTGGGCATCACAAGCGAGGAGTGCTGTGCAGGGACTGTACTGTGAACCAGGTCACCACTAGGCCTTGTGGAGCCTTTGTACAAATTAGGAAAAGATGCCTCTTCCCTTTTCTTCAGAAAAGTCTTCATAAATATACAAGTCTAGGCTATCAGTGATTCCCTTTAATATGGTACTTTTATTCAGTAGAAGACCCTAGCTCATGCTGCTGCCAGGGAACACTTCTTAGGGAGGTAACACCAGAATATTCAGGAGTAGGCCAGTCAAAGAGGTGGGGAAGAGTTGGACTATCCAAGGAAATACATATGCACATGAGACTCAGGGAATGAGCAAGAACAACAGTGGATCTCTGGCTGGAAGGGCTCTGCCCAGCTCTGGTCTTCCCAAATCCCTTGTCTGGGCAGGGTCTGGTTCCTAGGAGCTGGTTCTTCTGTCCAGATGGGTGAGGAGCAGCTGGTACCTGCTACTGCTGACCAAGGTGCTTACTTCTAAGGAGCATTCTGGCTCTACTTCTTCCAAGACACATTTTGTTGGTTCTTTTGGCAGTCCATGGTACTTCCAATATTCTTGCCAACACCGTAATTCAAATGCATCAATTCTTCTCTGGTCTTCCTTATTCATTGTCCAGCTTTCCACATGCATATGGGGCGATTGAAAATACCATGGCTTGAGTCAGGGACACCTTAACCTTCAAAGTGACAATCTTGGTTCTTTAACATTTAAAGAGATCTTTTACAGCAGATTTGCCCAGTGTAATATGGCATTTGATTTCTTGACTGCTGCTTCCATGGGCATTGATTGTGGATTCAAGTAAAATCAAATCCTTGACAACATCAATCTTTTCTCCATTTATCATATTGTTCATTGATCCACTTGTGAGGATTTTCTTTACATTGAATTGAAATCCATACTGAAGGCTGTGTTCTTTGATCTTCATAAATGAGCACTTCAAGTCTTCTTTGCTTTCAGCAAGCAAGGTTGTGTCATCTGCATATCGCAGGTTGTTAATAAGCTTTCCTCCAACCCTCATGCTGCATTCTTCTTTAGACAGCCCAGCTTCTTAGATTATTTGCTCAGTATGTAGATTGAATAAGCCTGGTGAAAGGGTACAACCCAAGGAAGGTGAGCATTCTCCACTGAACCGCCACCACCCCATGCCAACTGATATTAGTGGGAATGCAAACAGAAGCCACCCTAGAGTCTCCATTGAAATGTCACACTCACCACCTACATGATTTAGGCAGAGAGCAGGAGCATGCGGAACCTCCTCCTGTCCAGGACACTGGAGCCCATCAGGGACACAGACTGCTGGCTACAAGTCCACCATCAGGGACAGTGGCGGATCCCAGGCTTGTTCCCACAGCTGGGACTGACAGGCACAGTGACCACGTTCCCAGATGATTTTTCTCTCTGAGTGCAGGGGAAGCACAGAGCCCTCACTAAGAGGACGGGGAACGGGGGAACAGGGGCTGCCGGCCCACCGGCTACCCCCTCCTGGTGCCAGCTGTGAGCTAGCCTTGTGATCTCAGCCCACTGGGTGCTAAGGACCCTGCTCCCTTGCAGGGCTGGCAGCCAGTGATGGGGGGCATAGGAATAGAATTCCATGAGTCACACACTTCCACACCACACGTGGATACAGAACGCCAGCTGCTTCCCTCCCATACATATCGGTGGCATAGCCCTCACTCACCTCTGCTCCTATCACAGGTAGTCCCCCGTCACCAACACTGTGTTCAGTACATCTGGGCACTGGGGTGCAAGTACTGGAAAGTCAAGCATTCCAGCTCACCACACAAGAAATAACAAAGACCAGGGCAACATAAACATTTTAAATGCATTAACGTGCAGCTGGGCATTGCATAGAGAAGGGGCAAGACCTGGGGGGACCTTGTTTGTGTTGACAGGCTGCCAGGAACCTAGCTCCATGCCTGAGACTGGGCAGGGCAGAGGATGTTTCTTTAAGTAGAAATGACAAGCAAGCTACTGTGCAAGAAACAGAGGCAAAGAGGAAACTGCTGGGTGGGTTCCGGGGGTGACTGGCAAGACAGGCAAGACTTCTAATTCTAGAATATTCTTGGCCTTAGTGGCTTTGTGTCTTTGAGCCTTAGTTTCTCCTTGATGTACTGGAACTGTGCTGCTCAGGCAAGGGCATTGTTATCAGCAGAGATACGGTCTAGCAAAAGCAGACTGTAATGGGACTTTCAAGGCAGCAGTCTGGGAGCCATATAATTCCATAGCTTCCACACAAACTTTTTTTTTTTTTTTCTTTTTGTGGGTTCAAGACTGTTTATTTTCAGAGCTTACATCAGGTGGTTAGCAATGCTTGCTGAACTGGTACAGTATGATGGTCATCTTACCTCTCTTGAGGCATTCAACCAACAGATTCTCTGCAGCCAAGATCAGGAACCAAACTACAATGTCTCAGTGTGGGGGGGAAGAGGTCTTCTAGTTCTCCTTTCCTTACTCTCCACAGACTCTTTCAAGATTGTTTTATACACCTCCAGTATCACTGATTCCCTTCCAACTCCCAGGACAGATTGCTGAGAAGGCACGGGGTGAGACTGACTATGTCTAAGGAAAACTTGGCCACAATCCAACAGAGCAGATGGTGAGGTGTCTGGGGTCTGAGGGTCGGGATGAACAGGCACCAGGTCGACCTCTCTAGAAATAAACAAGTCAGCCCTAGCTCTGTGGATGGGAGGTGTTCCCTTGAGACCCCAATTCCACATGGTTAGATGAGTGCACAACTAGTTATGATCCATCACTCCCTGTCCCTTAAATTAAAACATGATAAATCCAGAGTTTTACCTTTAGAATTCACCAGACTTTCTTGAGAAACATATTCTATAGTCATCTCTACCTCAGCACCTGTTACTTTCTTCACCCAAACCTTTTGGTTTCTGAGTCACTAGGCTGGGTTGTCGAAGGAAGGGTCTTCAGAATGCTGCTGTTTCTGAGATGGAAACCTAAAGTCTCAATTGACTTGAAGTCTCTGTTATAGGGCACAGACAGATCCCTTTTCTTCCAGAAAAATTCTGCAGTGCCCTCTTGGAGAGAGGGTTCAAAGAATCAATCTAGGCCAGTCCTTGGTCACTCTTTTCTCTCTTTGACTCTGCATCAAAGAGGTAGCATGTGCTCAGCTGACCTCTAGGACTTAGCCCAAGCCACGTCTTCCTGACCTTGTGGGACTCTTCAAAAGTGCCAGCTCAGAGCCTCTGCCATGTCCTGCCAGGGTCTGGACAGCACACAGCTCTCTAAAGCCACTTTCATTGGGGCCACATTTTTGAGTGTTCATCTGAGAAAGACAGACATCTGGATTGATTGGAAAGTTGGCTGCTGCCCCATCTGGCTTGGCACTGGCTGTGTCAATCCCAAGGCTCCTTCACAGGGGCAGGCGGGGCTGGCATGCAGCATGTGGTGGGCTCCAGCTGTTTGCCACGAGATCATCTTTCCCTCTGCCTGGCATTGGAAGTGTTCACTCAGAACCTAGCCCTTCCCTAGATCTCTCAGGAGAGCCCCTCCAAGGAATTCTGCTCCTTTTCCTCTTATAAACAATAATAGCCACTAGTTCTTGAACTTTAACACTATGCTGGGCTCTCCACCTGCATTACCATTATCTCCTTTAATTCGTCACAACCACCTGCAAGCTAAGGCTCTTTATCTTCGTTGACTGATGAGGGAAATGGAGCTCAGAGAGATCAACGAATTTGTCCAAAGTCACACAGCTAGGGAAGATGGAGCTAGGATTTAAACCAGTGTGTCTGTATCTCAGTCATCCTGGAACTCTTTAAACATCCTGGGAAAGCCTGGGCCTGCCTGGTTGTTGTTGTTGTTAGGTACCCATCAATTTTACATTCAACAAATAGTGTACTTTCCTTCGTTACAATGATTGCAATCCCCTCCATGTACCATCAGTTAACAGTATTTAACCTCTATTCACTTTAACTCTTGCATTGCTCCCTGTGTCTCTGGTACCTTCATCTTTCATCTGCCAACCTCCTTCTTATTGTATATTGCCTGCCCGTCATCCATGTTAATATGTGTCTGTGCCGTAGTCCGTGAATAATTTTTTCTCTCCCTACCCTGTAACCACTATAGAATGTTACTTTGATCAATAAAAGTTTTTTTAAAACTTTTTGCAACAGTGGTCTCATACAATATTTGTCCTTTCATGATTGATTAATTTCACTCAGCATAATGTGAGGTGTCTTGCAGATTTATCGCTATTCTTCAGCATTGCAGACACTGGGCTCCACTGTGTATGCACCAAAGTTTGTTTAACCATTCTTATGTTGATGGGCATTTATACTGTCTCTGTCTTTTTGATGTTCAGCATATATCAAAGGATCCTGTTTTATTATGCATTCTGCTACTCTTTGTGTCTTGACTGGTGCATTTAATCCATTAAAAGTCAGTGTAATTATCAATAGGTATGAGTTAACTGCTGTCATTTTAATGTGTGTTTTTTTGTGATGCTGCTGGTTTCTGTGTTCCATATAATTTGCTGCACTGAGTTAGTTTTGTTAACTCAGTGCAGCAAATTATATTGGTTTTCTTTTCATTTTCATTTGTTGTGTTAGTGAATCTTTCTAATTTTCCTCTTTACATTTTGATGTGAAGGTGTTTTAATTTTCTTTGAGGTTACACTATAATTTATTAACATTTCTCCATTTAAAACAATCTGTTTTCATCTTGAAATATACTTGACTTCTTTGCCACTTGGAAGTTCTGTATCTACACTATTCCCTCGTTTACTTTGTAGTTGATTCATTATACACTGACATCTCTGGTTCCCTATTTTCAGTCTTGTTGATTTGCTTTACTTTGGATACTTCTATATCTGGACTGAGTTCTGGGTGATGTTGTCATGTATGTTAAACTCAGGTTGTTGTCTGTTGTTGTTGGTTCTTAGTCCAAAGAACACCCTTTAGTATTTTTTGTAAAGTTGGTCTGTTTTTTTTCAAAGTCCTTTAATTTCTGTTTATCTGGAAATGTCCTAATTTCACTACCATATTTGAGGGACAGAGCTTTGTTGGTTATATGGTTCTTGGTTGACAATTTTTTTCCTTTCAGAGTTCTGTATATGTCATTCCATTGATTTCTTGCCTGCATGGCTTTTACTGAGAAATCAGAACTTAGACTTATTGGTTCACCTTTGTATGTGATGGTTGGAACTGTGGTTTCCTTGGCAGGACCAGACCAAATGATTTTAGTTTTATTTGGCCTGAGGGCTGTATGTTCCCCAGCCCTGCTAGACAAGGTTGCTGTGAGTCCAAACAGTTACATGACACTTAACAACAACATTACTATTCGTACTTACTGATGAAGATCAAAGACTACAACCTTCAATATGGATTGCAACTTCAATGTAAAGAAATTGAAATCCTTACAACTGGACCAAAAAATAGCATCTTGAAAAATGGAGAAAAGATTGAAGTTGTTAAAGACTTCATTTTGCTTGGATCCACAATTAGCACTCATATAAGCAGCAATCAAGAAATCAAAAGAGATATTGCATTAATTAGGCAAATCTGCTGCAAAAGACCTCTTTAAAGAGTTAAAGAGAAGAAATGTCCGTTTGAGGACTAAGGTTAACCTGACCCATGGTATTTTCAATAGCTTCATATGCATGTACAAGTTGGATGGTAAATAAGGAAGACTCGAGAAGAATCGATGCATTTCAGTTATGGTGTTGGAGAAGAATAAACAAATCTATCTTGGAAGAAGTACATCCAGAATGTTCTTTAGAAGCCAGGATGGCAAGACTTTGTCTCTCGTACTTTGGATATATTGTCAGGAGGGACTAATTCCTGGAGAAGGACAGCATGCTTGGTAAAGTGAAGGGTCAGTGAAAGAGATGAAGATCCGAAGGAGATGGCTTGATATAGTGGCAGCAGCAATGGGCTCAAACATAAGGATTGTGAGGATGGGGCAGGACCGGGTAGTATTTCCTTCCATTGTGCACAGGGTTGCTATCAGTTGGAACCGACTCAGTGACACCTAACAACAGCATTATTATTCTAAGGTTCCTAGATGGCACAATGGTTTGTGCTCAGCTGCTAACTTAAAGCTCAGGGTTTGATCCCACCCAGTAGTACTACGGAAGAAAAGTCCTGGCAATCTGCTTCTGTTAAGATGCAGCCAAGAAAACCCGATGGAGCACAGTTCTACTCTGCACACATGGGTTGCCATGAGTCAGAATTGATTCAGTGGCTACTAGCAACAATATCACCACTCATTCAGTTATGGCTGAGTATCCCCTGTACTGTTCTGGTGCTATGCTTGGCACCGGGGCCACAACACAGATGAAGAAGACAAGGTCCCTATCCTCAGGGAGCTTACACTTTAATGGAAAAGATAGATGATGCTCTGACAAGAGAAGGCCATTAGGAGTACTGGGGAGAGGGGACACTTGACATGAGGTGGCAGAGACAATAGCACCTGTTTCCCCAATCACTGGTTGCTGAATTCCCAGGTTTCTTCCTTCCCATGTGTCTATCTAAACATCTGCTTGCTTTTCCCCAAGGAGGCTTGGGCTGATTTCTCTGGACTGGATGCTGCAGTTGGTCTTATACAGCTAGAACCTGTTTCCTTAGAGAGTGCCTCTGGGAACTGTGAGGAAAGGCATTGAGGGTCTTCGGTGGGGGCCAGAGGTAGGGGGCTGTCTGCTCTGGGCTGTTGGCAAACATGGAAGTTTCACTAGGGACTGTGGTTTTGCCATTACTTCTTCTCTAGAAGCCTGCCTTTAGGAAGGGCTGCCAGCCAGCACATTCTCTTCAGCCCAGCAAGGGGGCAGAATCGCTTGGCCAAGGGAGGGATTCACTTGTTAGAAAAAGCATAGGCATTCAGAATAATGAATGAGCCCAGCTCCTTTCAGGTACTCACATTCTTCAGGTTCTCATGGTTTCCTGCGGACATCAGTAGTTCATTGCTCCGAGCTCAGATCCAAGCCCCCTGCAACTCCTCATCATCATTAAAGAAGCAAGGTCCTTCTGCATAATTTCTCCCTCTTGATTCTAGAGAGGCGATGCTGTCCTGGTCCCTTGGCTCATGCAAATCACCCTGACCAGCCTTTCTCAGAGAAGGGCCCTGGGGTGGACTGAAGGGGGAGGTGGCCCCAGCTAACGTTCTTATATGTGCAAGTTATTTAACCTCTCTGAGCTTCCATTTCTTTATCAGTAAAAGGGAGATAATGATACCTACCTTGTGGGGTCCTAGCAGCCCTCTGTCACTTGTTGGTGGCTTACATGTTGCTGTTTGTGGCACTGTGGGTTAATGCGCCAGACT